>NW_026783569.1:600000-907000 GCF_949774975.1 Lagenorhynchus albirostris | reverse complement strand
CCTGAATATATTCAGGAGAAACCGCATACGCCCTTTTTGGCCAAGTGCATCATTGTGGACGTTCTGCCTCTTTTCCTATGCTTTACATGCAATTCCAGTCTACCTCCTGAAATCGGTTTCCTGCAATTCTGCCCCACTTTCAAGTCCTCTTGGCAGCCTTATTTCAATATATTTTTGGACGATAGCTGTCATTTATAACTCTGCAGGTTTGTGAATTACAGAGCCCCTGAGCTCCTTTCTTCAACTCGCTTTCTTGTGCGCTGGCCGCAACACCACAGGATTGCTTCAGGCCCTAGTGTGGTTCTGGCACGGCACGCTGAGCCTTTGGTTAATTCCTCCTCCTGGTTGGAAATGAGAGTTAAATTTGCCCGTCCAGACACCTCCAGCTAGTCTCTCATTGGTTCTCCCTATTCCTGTTCATTTTCCGCAGAAATTGCAAACTGGGCCAAACAGGAGGTTAAAGGCACTGACTCTCCAAGTGGGGAGAGTGTTAGTAAAGCGTCTGGAATGTTGCACCCGAGTACCAGGGGACGAAAACTGAGACACATTTGAACACGTTTCCCGATCACACTGTGGATCATACTCTGGGTTCCACATGCATGTTTTAGCTGAAGGAAGAATCCCTGAAACCTGGAGAGTGGAGACCCATGGAATGGGTACCATGCAATATGACTTCAAAGGGTCTGGATTTGCTCACAGAACCTCACCAATCCTATCACTGCTGCGTTTATGCCGCTGTACACACGCTTGGTTCTCTTTCGGAGACATATAAATCCATAGGTTTTAAGATTCTTACTAGTCAGGTATATTCTTAGGCGTTTAATATGGGGTGTTGAGTCCACTTCGTTGAGCAAGGAGTAGCTCTTGTCTATTACATATTTGGCTTATGGAACGGTATCTGTGCTAATTTCAATCTCTGGTTTATGCATCACCCCAACTCACCTTTCCCCTTAAGCAAGCATAAGTTGGTTTTCTACATTTGAGACCCTGTTCTGTTTTGTAATTCAGTTCCTGTGTAGCCAAGTTTACATTCCGTGTAGTAGTGATATCTTATGATGTTTTTTTTTCTGTGTGACTTATTTCACTTAGAATCATCATACCTGAATCCACTCATTATGCTGCTATGTGCCTGATGACATAGACTTCATTGCTGAGGGATATTGCATTGTACGTAAGTACCACAACTTCTTTATCCATTTTATGCTTTCTGTGATATTGAACTTAAACCGTAAACGAGGTTCTTGCAAAGAGAGCCGTCCCAAAGTTTGGGGTGGCTGTGTCTTTTTGATTTTAATTTCCCTAAGCTATAGGACCATAAGTGGAATTGCCCTAAGCTCTGCTTCTTTGTTTTCTAGATGTTTCAGGAAACACCATACACTTCTCCAGAGTGGCTGTTGGCAATTTACATCCCGCCCATCAGCATAACAAGGCTCCCAGGTCTCCGTGGCCTGTCCTGCATTTCTGGAGTTTACACTTTTTTCAGATGGCTCTTTTGACCGGGGGGCAGTGAGACTTCGTTGTACTGCAGATTTCCTTTGCAAGCTTGCTTGGTTGGCCAAAAAGAGCGTATGCGTTTTTTCCTGAATATATTCAGGAAAAAACGCATACGCCCGTTTTGGCCAAGTGCATCATTGTGGACGTTCTGCCTCTTTTCCTATGCTTTACATGCAATTCCAGTCTACCTCGTGAAATCGGTTTCCTGCAATTCTGCCCCACTTTCAAGTCCTCTTGGCAGCCTTACTTCAATATATTTTTGGACGATAGCTGTCATTTATAACTCTGCAGGGTTGTGAATGACAGTGCCCGTGAGCTCCTTTCTTCAACTCGCTTTCTTGTGAGCTTGCCGCAACACCGCAGGATTGCTTCAGGCCCTAGTGTGGTTCCGGCACGGCACGCAGAGCCTTTGGTTAATTCCTCTTCTTGGTGGGAAATGAGAGTTAAATTTGCCCGTCCAGACACCTCCAGCTAGTCTCTCATTGGTTCTCCCTATTCCTGTTCATTTTCCGTAGAAATTGCAAACTGGGCCAAACAGGAGGTTAAACGCACTGACTCTCCAAGTCGGGAAAGTGTTAGTAAAGCGTCTGGAATGTTGCACCCGAGTACCAGGGGACGAAAACTGAGACACATTTGAACACGTTTCCCGATCACACTGTGGATCATACTCTGGGTTCCACATGCATGTTTTAGCTGAAGGAAGAATCCCTGAAACCTGGAGAGTGGAGACCCATGGAATGGGTACCAGGCAATATGACTTCAAAGGGTCTGCATTTGCTCACAGAACCTCACCAATCCTATCACTGCTGCGTTTATGCCGCTGTCCACACGCTTGATTCTCTTTCGGAGACATATAAATCCATAGGTTTTAAGATTCTTACTAGTCAGGTATATTCTTAGGCGTTTAATATGGGGTGTTGAGTCCACTTCGTTGAGCAAGGAGTAGCTCTTGTCTATTACATATTTGGCTTATGGAACGGTATCTGTGCTAATTTCACTCTCTGGTTTTATGCAGCACCCCAACTCACCTTTCCCCTTAAGCAAGCATAAGTTGGTTTTCTACATTTGAGACCCTGTTCTGTTTTGTAATTCAGTTCCTGAGTAGCCAAGTTTACATTCCGTGTAGTAGTGATATCTTATGATGTTTTTTTTTCTGTGTGACTTATTTCACTTAGAATCATCATACCTGAATCCACTCATTATGCTGCTATGTGCCTGATGACATAGATTTCATTGCTGAGGGATATTGCATTTTACGTATGTACCACAACTTCTTTATCCATTTTTTGCTTTCTGTGATATTGAACTTGTACAGTAAACGAGGTTCTTGCAAACAGAGCCGTCCCAAAGTTTGGGGTGGCTGTGTCTCTTTGATTTTAATTTCCCTAAGCTATAGGACCATAAGCAGATTGCCCTAAGCTCTGCTTCTTTGTTTTTTAGATGTTTCAGGAAACACCATACACTTCTCCAGAGTGGCTGTTGGCAATTTACATCCCTCCCATCAGCATAACAAGGCTCCCAGTTCTCCATGGCCTGTCCTGCCTTTCTGGATTTTACACTTTTTTCAGATGGCCCTTTTGACCGGGGGGCAGTGAGACTTCATTGTAGTGCAGATTTCCTTTGCAAGCTTGCTTGGTTGTCCAAAAAGGGCGTATGCGTTTTTTCCTGAATATATTCAGGAGAAAACGCATACGCCCTTTTTGGCCAAGTGCATCATTGTGGACGTTCTGCCTCTTTTCCTATGCTTTACATGCAATTCCAGTCTACCTCCTGAAATCGGTTTCCTGCAATTCTGCCCCACTTTCAAGTCCTCTTGGCAGCCTTATTTCAATATATTTTTGGACGATAGCTGTCATTTATAACTCTGCAGGTTTGTGAATTACAGTGCCCCTGAGCTCCTTTCTTCAACTCGCTTTCTTGTGAGCTGGCCGCAACACCACAGGATTGCTTCAGGCCCTAGTGTGGTTCCGGCACGGCACGCTGAGCCTTTGGTTAATTCCTCCTCCTGGTTGGAAATGAGAGTTAAATTTGCCCGTCCAGACACCTCCAGCTAGTCTCTCATTGGTTCTCCCTATTCCTGTTCATTTTCCGCAGAAATTGCAAACTGGGCCAAACAGGAGGTTAAAGGCACTGACTCTCCAAGTGGGGAGAGTGTTAGTAAAGCGTCTGGAATGTTGCACCCGAGTACCAGGCGACGAAAACTGAGACACATTTGAACACGTTTCCCGATCACACTGTGGATCATACTCTGGGTTCCACATGCATGTTTTAGCTAAAGGAAGAATCCCTGAAACCTGGAGAGTGGAGACCCATGGAATGGGTACCATGCAATATGACTTCAAAGGGTCTGGATTTGCTCACAGAACCTCACCAATCCTATCACTGCTGCGTTTATGCCGCTGTACACACGCTTGGTTCTCTTTCGGAGACATATAAATCCATAGGTTTTAAGATTCTTACTAGTCAGGTATATTCTTAGGCGTTTAATATGGGGTGTTGAGTCCACTTCGTTGAGCAAGGAGTAGCTCTTGTCTATTACATATTTGGCTTATGGAACGGTATCTGTGCTAATTTCAATCTCTGGTTTATGCATCACCCCAACTCACCTTTCCCCTTAAGCAAGCATAAGTTGGTTTTCTACATTTGAGACCCTGTTGTGTTTTGTAATTCAGTTCCTGTGTAGCCAAGTTTACATTCCGTGTAGTAGTGATATCTTATGATGTTTCTTTATCTGTGACTTATTTCACTTAGAATCATCGTACCTGAATCCACTCATTATGCTGCTATGGGCCTGATGACATAGACTTCATTGCTGAGGGATATTGCATTGTACGTAAGTACCACAACTTCTTTATCCATTTTTCGCTTTCTGTGATATTGAACTTAAACCGTAAACGAGGTTCTTGCAAAGAGAGCCGTCCCAAAGTTTGGGGTGGCTGTGTCTTTTTGATTTTAATTTCCCTAAGCTATAGGACCATAAGTGGAATTGCCCTAAGCTCTGCTTCTTTGTTTTCTAGATGTTTCAGGAAACACCATACACTTCTCCAGAGTGGCTGTTGGCAATTTACATCCCGCCCATCAGCATAACAAGGCTCCCAGGTCTCCGTGGCCTGTCCTGCATTTCTGGAGTTGACACTTTTTTCAGATGGCTCTTTTGACCGGGGGGCAGTGAGACTTCGTTGTACTGCAGATTTCCTTTGCAAGCTTGCTTGGTTGGCCAAAAAGGGCGTATGCGTTTTTTCCTGAATATATTCAGGAGAAACCGCATACGCCCTTTTTGGCCAAGTGCATCATTGTGGACGTTCTGCCTCTTTTCCTATGCTTTACATGCAATTCCAGTCTACCTCCTGAAATTGGTTTCCTGCAATTCTGCCCCACTTTCAAGTCCTCTTGGCAGCCTTACTTCAATATATTTTTGGACGATAGCTGTCATTTATAACTCTGCAGGGTTGTGAATGACAGTGCCCGTGAGCTCCTTTCTTCAACTCGCTTTCTTGTGAGCTTGCCGCAACACCGCAGGATTGCTTCAGGCCCTAGTGTGGTTCCGGCACGGCACGCAGAGCCTTTGGTTAATTCCTCTTCTTGGTGGGAAATGAGAGTTAAATTTGCCCGTCCAGACACCTCCAGCTAGTCTCTCATTGGTTCTCCCTATTCCTGTTCATTTTCCGTAGAAATTGCAAACTGGGCCAAACAGGAGGTTAAACGCACTGACTCTCCAAGTCGGGAAAGTGTTAGTAAAGCGTCTGGAATGTTGCTCCTGAGTACCAGGGGACAAAAACTGAGACACATTTGAACACGTTTCCCGATCACATGGTGGATCATACTCTGGGTTCCACATGCATGTTTTAGCTAAAGGAAGAATCCCTTAAACCTGGAGAGTTGAGACCTATGGAATGGGTACCAGGCAATATGACTTCAAAGGGTCTGCATTTGCTCACCGAACCTCACCAATCCTATCACTGCTGCGTTTATGCTGCTGTTCACACACTTGATTCTCTTTTGGAGACATATAAATCCATAGGTTTTAAGATTCTTACTAGTCAGGTATATTCTTAGGCGTTTAATATGGGGTGTTGAGTCCACTTCGTTGAGCAAGGAGTAGCTCTTGTCTATTACATATTTGGCTTATGGAATGGTATCTGTGCTAATTTAACTCTCTGGTTTTATGCAGCACCCCAACTCACCTTTCCCCTTAAGCAAGCATAAGTTGGTTTTCTACATTTGAGACCCTGTTCTGTTTTGTAATTCAGTTCCTGAGTAGCCAAGTTTACATTCCGTGTAGTAGTGATATCTTATGATGTTTTTTTTTCTGTGTGACTTATTTCACTTAGAATCATCATACCTGAATCCACTCATTATGCTGCTATGTGCCTGATGACATAGATTTCATTGCTGAGGGATATTGCATTTTACGTATGTACCACAACTTCTTTATCCATTTTTCGCTTTCTGTGATATTGAACTTGTACAGTAAACGAGGTTCTTGCAAACAGAGCCGTCCCAAAGTTTGGGGTGGCTGTGTCTCTTTGATTTTAATTTCCCTAAGCTATAGGACCATAAGCAGATTGCCCTAAGCTCTGCTTCTTTGTTTTTTAGATGTTTCAGGAAACACCATACACTTCTCCAGAGTGGCTGTTGGCAATTTACATCCCTCCCATCAGCATAACAAGGCTCCCAGTTCTCCATGGCCTGTCCTGCCTTTCTGGATTTTACACTTTTTTCAGATGGCCCTTTTGACCGGGGGGCAGTGAGACTTCATTGTAGTGCAGATTTCCTTTGCAAGCTTGCTTGGTTGGCCAAAAAGGGCGTATGCGTTTTTTCCTGAATATATTCAGGAAAAAACGCATACGCCCTTTTTGGCCAAGTGCATCATTGTGGACGTTCTGCCTCTTTTCCTATGCTTTACATGCAATTCCAGTCTACCTCCTGAAATCGGTTTCCTGCAATTCTGCCCCACTTTCAAGTCCTCTTGGCAGCCTTACTTCAATATATTTTTGGACGATAGCTGTCATTTATAACTCTGCAGGTTTGTGAATTACAGTGCCCCTGAGCTCCTTTCTTCAACTCGCTTTCTTGTGAGCTGGCCGCAACACCACAGGATTGCTTCAGGCCCTAGTGTGGTTCCGGCACGGCACGCTGAGCCTTTGGTTAATTCCTCCTCCTGGTTGGAAATGAGAGTTAAATTTGCCCGTCCAGACACCTCCAGCTAGTCTCTCATTGGTTCTCCCTATTCCTGTTCATTTTCCGCAGAAATTGCAAACTGGGCCAAACAGGAGGTTAAAGGCACTGACTCTCCAAGTGGGGAGAGTGTTAGTAAAGCGTCTGGAATGTTGCACCCGAGTACCAGGCGACAAAAACTGAGACACATTTGAACACGTTTCCCGATCACACTGTGGATCATACTCTGGGTTCCACATGCATGTTTTAGCTGAAGGAAGAATCCCTGAAACCTGGAGAGTGGAGACCCATGGAATGGGTACCATGCAATATGACTTCAAAGGGTCTGGATTTGCTCACAGAACCTCACCAATCCTATCACTGCTGCGTTTATGCCGCTGTACACACGCTTGGTTCTCTTTCGGAGACATATAAATCCATAGGTTTTAAGATTCTTACTAGTCAGGTATATTCTTAGGCGTTTAATATGGGGTGTTGAGTCCACTTCGTTGAGCAAGGAGTAGCTCTTGTCTATTACATATTTGGCTTATGGAACGGTATCTGTGCTAATTTCAATCTCTGGTTTATGCATCACCCCAACTCACCTTTCCCCTTAAGCAAGCATAAGTTGGTTTTCTACATTTGAGACCCTGTTCTGTTTTGTAATTCAGTTCCTGTGTAGCCAAGTTTACATTCCGTGTAGTAGTGATATCTTATGATGTTTTTTTTTCTGTGTGACTTATTTCACTTAGAATCATCATACCTGAATCCACTCATTATGCTGCTATGTGCCTGATGACATAGACTTCATTGCTGAGGGATATTGCATTGTACGTAAGTACCACAACTTCTTTATCCATTTTATGCTTTCTGTGATATTGAACTTAAACCGTAAACGAGGTTCTTGCAAAGAGAGCCGTCCCAAAGTTTGGGGTGGCTGTGTCTTTTTGATTTTAATTTCCCTAAGCTATAGGACCATAAGTGGAATTGCCCTAAGCTCTGCTTCTTTGTTTTCTAGATGTTTCAGGAAACACCATACACTTCTCCAGAGTGGCTGTTGGCAATTTACATCCCGCCCATCAGCATAACAAGGCTCCCAGGTCTCCGTGGCCTGTCCTGCATTTCTGGAGTTTACACTTTTTTCAGATGGCTCTTTTGACCGGGGGGCAGTGAGACTTCGTTGTACTGCAGATTTCCTTTGCAAGCTTGCTTGGTTGGCCAAAAAGAGCGTATGCGTTTTTTCCTGAATATATTCAGGAAAAAACGCATACGCCCGTTTTGGCCAAGTGCATCATTGTGGACGTTCTGCCTCTTTTCCTATGCTTTACATGCAATTCCAGTCTACCTCGTGAAATCGGTTTCCTGCAATTCTGCCCCACTTTCAAGTCCTCTTGGCAGCCTTACTTCAATATATTTTTGGACGATAGCTGTCATTTATAACTCTGCAGGGTTGTGAATGACAGTGCCCGTGAGCTCCTTTCTTCAACTCGCTTTCTTGTGAGCTTGCCGCAACACCGCAGGATTGCTTCAGGCCCTAGTGTGGTTCCGGCACGGCACGCAGAGCCTTTGGTTAATTCCTCTTCTTGGTGGGAAATGAGAGTTAAATTTGCCCGTCCAGACACCTCCAGCTAGTCTCTCATTGGTTCTCCCTATTCCTGTTCATTTTCCGTAGAAATTGCAAACTGGGCCAAACAGGAGGTTAAACGCACTGACTCTCCAAGTCGGGAAAGTGTTAGTAAAGCGTCTGGAATGTTGCACCCGAGTACCAGGGGACGAAAACTGAGACACATTTGAACACGTTTCCCGATCACACTGTGGATCATACTCTGGGTTCCACATGCATGTTTTAGCTGAAGGAAGAATCCCTGAAACCTGGAGAGTGGAGACCCATGGAATGGGTACCATGCAATATGACTTCAAAGGGTCTGCATTTGCTCACAGAACCTCACCAATCCTATCACTGCTGCGTTTATGCCGCTGTCCACACGCTTGATTCTCTTTCGGAGACATATAAATCCATAGGTTTTAAGATTCTTACTAGTCAGGTATATTCTTAGGCGTTTAATATGGGGTGTTGAGTCCACTTCGTTGAGCAAGGAGTAGCTCTTGTCTATTACATATTTGGCTTATGGAACGGTATCTGTGCTAATTTCACTCTCTGGTTTTATGCAGCACCCCAACTCACCTTTCCCCTTAAGCAAGCATAAGTTGGTTTTCTACATTTGAGACCCTGTTCTGTTTTGTAATTCAGTTCCTGAGTAGCCAAGTTTACATTCCGTGTAGTAGTGATATCTTATGATGTTTTTTTTTCTGTGTGACTTATTTCACTTAGAATCATCATACCTGAATCCACTCATTATGCTGCTATGTGCCTGATGACATAGATTTCATTGCTGAGGGATATTGCATTTTACGTATGTACCACAACTTCTTTATCCATTTTTTGCTTTCTGTGATATTGAACTTGTACAGTAAACGAGGTTCTTGCAAACAGAGCCGTCCCAAAGTTTGGGGTGGCTGTGTCTCTTTGATTTTAATTTCCCTAAGCTATAGGACCATAAGCAGATTGCCCTAAGCTCTGCTTCTTTGTTTTTTAGATGTTTCAGGAAACACCATACACTTCTCCAGAGTGGCTGTTGGCAATTTACATCCCTCCCATCAGCATAACAAGGCTCCCAGTTCTCCATGGCCTGTCCTGCCTTTCTGGATTTTACACTTTTTTCAGATGGCCCTTTTGACCGGGGGGCAGTGAGACTTCATTGTAGTGCAGATTTCCTTTGCAAGCTTGCTTGGTTGTCCAAAAAGGGCGTATGCGTTTTTTCCTGAATATATTCAGGAGAAAACGCATACGCCCTTTTTGGCCAAGTGCATCATTGTGGACGTTCTGCCTCTTTTCCTATGCTTTACATGCAATTCCAGTCTACCTCCTGAAATCGGTTTCCTGCAATTCTGCCCCACTTTCAAGTCCTCTTGGCAGCCTTATTTCAATATATTTTTGGACGATAGCTGTCATTTATAACTCTGCAGGTTTGTGAATTACAGTGCCCCTGAGCTCCTTTCTTCAACTCGCTTTCTTGTGAGCTGGCCGCAACACCACAGGATTGCTTCAGGCCCTAGTGTGGTTCCGGCACGGCACGCTGAGCCTTTGGTTAATTCCTCCTCCTGGTTGGAAATGAGAGTTAAATTTGCCCGTCCAGACACCTCCAGCTAGTCTCTCATTGGTTCTCCCTATTCCTGTTCATTTTCCGCAGAAATTGCAAACTGGGCCAAACAGGAGGTTAAAGGCACTGACTCTCCAAGTGGGGAGAGTGTTAGTAAAGCGTCTGGAATGTTGCACCCGAGTACCAGGCGACGAAAACTGAGACACATTTGAACACGTTTCCCGATCACACTGTGGATCATACTCTGGGTTCCACATGCATGTTTTAGCTAAAGGAAGAATCCCTGAAACCTGGAGAGTGGAGACCCATGGAATGGGTACCATGCAATATGACTTCAAAGGGTCTGGATTTGCTCACAGAACCTCACCAATCCTATCACTGCTGCGTTTATGCCGCTGTACACACGCTTGGTTCTCTTTCGGAGACATATAAATCCATAGGTTTTAAGATTCTTACTAGTCAGGTATATTCTTAGGCGTTTAATATGGGGTGTTGAGTCCACTTCGTTGAGCAAGGAGTAGCTCTTGTCTATTACATATTTGGCTTATGGAACGGTATCTGTGCTAATTTCAATCTCTGGTTTATGCATCACCCCAACTCACCTTTCCCCTTAAGCAAGCATAAGTTGGTTTTCTACATTTGAGACCCTGTTGTGTTTTGTAATTCAGTTCCTGTGTAGCCAAGTTTACATTCCGTGTAGTAGTGATATCTTATGATGTTTCTTTATCTGTGACTTATTTCACTTAGAATCATCGTACCTGAATCCACTCATTATGCTGCTATGGGCCTGATGACATAGACTTCATTGCTGAGGGATATTGCATTGTACGTAAGTACCACAACTTCTTTATCCATTTTTCGCTTTCTGTGATATTGAACTTAAACCGTAAACGAGGTTCTTGCAAAGAGAGCCGTCCCAAAGTTTGGGGTGGCTGTGTCTTTTTGATTTTAATTTCCCTAAGCTATAGGACCATAAGTGGAATTGCCCTAAGCTCTGCTTCTTTGTTTTCTAGATGTTTCAGGAAACACCATACACTTCTCCAGAGTGGCTGTTGGCAATTTACATCCCGCCCATCAGCATAACAAGGCTCCCAGGTCTCCGTGGCCTGTCCTGCATTTCTGGAGTTGACACTTTTTTCAGATGGCTCTTTTGACCGGGGGGCAGTGAGACTTCGTTGTACTGCAGATTTCCTTTGCAAGCTTGCTTGGTTGGCCAAAAAGGGCGTATGCGTTTTTTCCTGAATATATTCAGGAGAAACCGCATACGCCCTTTTTGGCCAAGTGCATCATTGTGGACGTTCTGCCTCTTTTCCTATGCTTTACATGCAATTCCAGTCTACCTCCTGAAATCGGTTTCCTGCAATTCTGCCCCACTTTCAAGTCCTCTTGGCAGCCTTACTTCAATATATTTTTGGACGATAGCTGTCATTTATAACTCTGCAGGGTTGTGAATGACAGTGCCCGTGAGCTCCTTTCTTCAACTCGCTTTCTTGTGAGCTTGCCGCAACACCGCAGGATTGCTTCAGGCCCTAGTGTGGTTCCGGCACGGCACGCAGAGCCTTTGGTTAATTCCTCTTCTTGGTGGGAAATGAGAGTTAAATTTGCCCGTCCAGACACCTCCAGCTAGTCTCTCATTGGTTCTCCCTATTCCTGTTCATTTTCCGTAGAAATTGCAAACTGGGCCAAACAGGAGGTTAAACGCACTGACTCTCCAAGTCGGGAAAGTGTTAGTAAAGCGTCTGGAATGTTGCTCCTGAGTACCAGGGGACAAAAACTGAGACACATTTGAACACGTTTCCCGATCACATGGTGGATCATACTCTGGGTTCCACATGCATGTTTTAGCTAAAGGAAGAATCCCTTAAACCTGGAGAGTTGAGACCTATGGAATGGGTACCAGGCAATATGACTTCAAAGGGTCTGCATTTGCTCACCGAACCTCACCAATCCTATCACTGCTGCGTTTAT
This sequence comes from Lagenorhynchus albirostris, assembly GCF_949774975.1. NCBI lineage: Eukaryota > Metazoa > Chordata > Mammalia > Artiodactyla > Delphinidae > Lagenorhynchus > Lagenorhynchus albirostris. The sequence goes on along the minus strand of NW_026783569.1, from coordinate 895,220 downwards.
GCTGCTGTTCACACACTTGATTCTCTTTTGGAGACATATAAATCCATAGGTTTTAAGATTCTTACTAGTCAGGTATATTCTTAGGCGTTTAATATGGGGTGTTGAGTCCACTTCGTTGAGCAAGGAGTAGCTCTTGTCTATTACATATTTGGCTTATGGAATGGTATCTGTGCTAATTTAACTCTCTGGTTTTATGCAGCACCCCAACTCACCTTTCCCCTTAAGCAAGCATAAGTTGGTTTTCTACATTTGAGACCCTGTTCTGTTTTGTAATTCAGTTCCTGAGTAGCCAAGTTTACATTCCGTGTAGTAGTGATATCTTATGATGTTTTTTTTTCTGTGTGACTTATTTCACTTAGAATCATCATACCTGAATCCACTCATTATGCTGCTATGTGCCTGATGACATAGATTTCATTGCTGAGGGATATTGCATTTTACGTATGTACCACAACTTCTTTATCCATTTTTCGCTTTCTGTGATATTGAACTTGTACAGTAAACGAGGTTCTTGCAAACAGAGCCGTCCCAAAGTTTGGGGTGGCTGTGTCTCTTTGATTTTAATTTCCCTAAGCTATAGGACCATAAGCAGATTGCCCTAAGCTCTGCTTCTTTGTTTTTTAGATGTTTCAGGAAACACCATACACTTCTCCAGAGTGGCTGTTGGCAATTTACATCCCTCCCATCAGCATAACAAGGCTCCCAGTTCTCCATGGCCTGTCCTGCCTTTCTGGATTTTACACTTTTTTCAGATGGCCCTTTTGACCGGGGGGCAGTGAGACTTCATTGTAGTGCAGATTTCCTTTGCAAGCTTGCTTGGTTGGCCAAAAAGGGCGTATGCGTTTTTTCCTGAATATATTCAGGAAAAAACGCATACGCCCTTTTTGGCCAAGTGCATCATTGTGGACGTTCTGCCTCTTTTCCTATGCTTTACATGCAATTCCAGTCTACCTCCTGAAATCGGTTTCCTGCAATTCTGCCCCACTTTCAAGTCCTCTTGGCAGCCTTACTTCAATATATTTTTGGACGATAGCTGTCATTTATAACTCTGCAGGTTTGTGAATTACAGTGCCCCTGAGCTCCTTTCTTCAACTCGCTTTCTTGTGAGCTGGCCGCAACACCACAGGATTGCTTCAGGCCCTAGTGTGGTTCCGGCACGGCACGCTGAGCCTTTGGTTAATTCCTCCTCCTGGTTGGAAATGAGAGTTAAATTTGCCCGTCCAGACACCTCCAGCTAGTCTCTCATTGGTTCTCCCTATTCCTGTTCATTTTCCGCAGAAATTGCAAACTGGGCCAAACAGGAGGTTAAAGGCACTGACTCTCCAAGTGGGGAGAGTGTTAGTAAAGCGTCTGGAATGTTGCACCCGAGTACCAGGCGACGAAAACTGAGACACATTTGAACACGTTTCCCGATCACACTGTGGATCATACTCTGGGTTCCACATGCATGTTTTAGCTGAAGGAAGAATCCCTGAAACCTGGAGAGTGGAGACCCATGGAATGGGTACCATGCAATATGACTTCAAAGGGTCTGGATTTGCTCACAGAACCTCACCAATCCTATCACTGCTGCGTTTATGCCGCTGTACACACGCTTGGTTCTCTTTCGGAGACATATAAATCCATAGGTTTTAAGATTCTTACTAGTCAGGTATATTCTTAGGCGTTTAATATGGGGTGTTGAGTCCACTTCGTTGAGCAAGGAGTAGCTCTTGTCTATTACATATTTGGCTTATGGAACGGTATCTGTGCTAATTTCAATCTCTGGTTTATGCATCACCCCAACTCACCTTTCCCCTTAAGCAAGCATAAGTTGGTTTTCTACATTTGAGACCCTGTTCTGTTTTGTAATTCAGTTCCTGTGTAGCCAAGTTTACATTCCGTGTAGTAGTGATATCTTATGATGTTTTTTTTTCTGTGTGACTTATTTCACTTAGAATCATCATACCTGAATCCACTCATTATGCTGCTATGTGCCTGATGACATAGACTTCATTGCTGAGGGATATTGCATTGTACGTAAGTACCACAACTTCTTTATCCATTTTATGCTTTCTGTGATATTGAACTTAAACCGTAAACGAGGTTCTTGCAAAGAGAGCCGTCCCAAAGTTTGGGGTGGCTGTGTCTTTTTGATTTTAATTTCCCTAAGCTATAGGACCATAAGTGGAATTGCCCTAAGCTCTGCTTCTTTGTTTTCTAGATGTTTCAGGAAACACCATACACTTCTCCAGAGTGGCTGTTGGCAATTTACATCCCGCCCATCAGCATAACAAGGCTCCCAGGTCTCCGTGGCCTGTCCTGCATTTCTGGAGTTTACACTTTTTTCAGATGGCTCTTTTGACCGGGGGGCAGTGAGACTTCGTTGTACTGCAGATTTCCTTTGCAAGCTTGCTTGGTTGGCCAAAAAGAGCGTATGCGTTTTTTCCTGAATATATTCAGGAAAAAACGCATACGCCCGTTTTGGCCAAGTGCATCATTGTGGACGTTCTGCCTCTTTTCCTATGCTTTACATGCAATTCCAGTCTACCTCGTGAAATCGGTTTCCTGCAATTCTGCCCCACTTTCAAGTCCTCTTGGCAGCCTTACTTCAATATATTTTTGGACGATAGCTGTCATTTATAACTCTGCAGGGTTGTGAATGACAGTGCCCGTGAGCTCCTTTCTTCAACTCGCTTTCTTGTGAGCTTGCCGCAACACCGCAGGATTGCTTCAGGCCCTAGTGTGGTTCCGGCACGGCACGCAGAGCCTTTGGTTAATTCCTCTTCTTGGTGGGAAATGAGAGTTAAATTTGCCCGTCCAGACACCTCCAGCTAGTCTCTCATTGGTTCTCCCTATTCCTGTTCATTTTCCGTAGAAATTGCAAACTGGGCCAAACAGGAGGTTAAACGCACTGACTCTCCAAGTCGGGAAAGTGTTAGTAAAGCGTCTGGAATGTTGCACCCGAGTACCAGGGGACGAAAACTGAGACACATTTGAACACGTTTCCCGATCACACTGTGGATCATACTCTGGGTTCCACATGCATGTTTTAGCTGAAGGAAGAATCCCTGAAACCTGGAGAGTGGAGACCCATGGAATGGGTACCATGCAATATGACTTCAAAGGGTCTGCATTTGCTCACAGAACCTCACCAATCCTATCACTGCTGCGTTTATGCCGCTGTCCACACGCTTGATTCTCTTTCGGAGACATATAAATCCATAGGTTTTAAGATTCTTACTAGTCAGGTATATTCTTAGGCGTTTAATATGGGGTGTTGAGTCCACTTCGTTGAGCAAGGAGTAGCTCTTGTCTATTACATATTTGGCTTATGGAACGGTATCTGTGCTAATTTCACTCTCTGGTTTTATGCAGCACCCCAACTCACCTTTCCCCTTAAGCAAGCATAAGTTGGTTTTCTACATTTGAGACCCTGTTCTGTTTTGTAATTCAGTTCCTGAGTAGCCAAGTTTACATTCCGTGTAGTAGTGATATCTTATGATGTTTTTTTTTCTGTGTGACTTATTTCACTTAGAATCATCATACCTGAATCCACTCATTATGCTGCTATGTGCCTGATGACATAGATTTCATTGCTGAGGGATATTGCATTTTACGTATGTACCACAACTTCTTTATCCATTTTTTGCTTTCTGTGATATTGAACTTGTACAGTAAACGAGGTTCTTGCAAACAGAGCCGTCCCAAAGTTTGGGGTGGCTGTGTCTCTTTGATTTTAATTTCCCTAAGCTATAGGACCATAAGCAGATTGCCCTAAGCTCTGCTTCTTTGTTTTTTAGATGTTTCAGGAAACACCATACACTTCTCCAGAGTGGCTGTTGGCAATTTACATCCCTCCCATCAGCATAACAAGGCTCCCAGTTCTCCATGGCCTGTCCTGCCTTTCTGGATTTTACACTTTTTTCAGATGGCCCTTTTGACCGGGGGGCAGTGAGACTTCATTGTAGTGCAGATTTCCTTTGCAAGCTTGCTTGGTTGTCCAAAAAGGGCGTATGCGTTTTTTCCTGAATATATTCAGGAGAAAACGCATACGCCCTTTTTGGCCAAGTGCATCATTGTGGACGTTCTGCCTCTTTTCCTATGCTTTACATGCAATTCCAGTCTACCTCCTGAAATCGGTTTCCTGCAATTCTGCCCCACTTTCAAGTCCTCTTGGCAGCCTTACTTCAATATATTTTTGGACGATAGCTGTCATTTATAACTCTGCAGGGTTGTGAATGACAGTGCCCGTGAGCTCCTTTCTTCAACTCGCTTTCTTGTGAGCTTGCCGCAACACCGCAGGATTGCTTCAGGCCCTAGTGTGGTTCCGGCACGGCACGCAGAGCCTTTGGTTAATTCCTCTTCTTGGTGGGAAATGAGAGTTAAATTTGCCCGTCCAGACACCTCCAGCTAGTCTCTCATTGGTTCTCCCTATTCCTGTTCATTTTCCGTAGAAATTGCAAACTGGGCCAAACAGGAGGTTAAACGCACTGACTCTCCAAGTCGGGAAAGTGTTAGTAAAGCGTCTGGAATGTTGCTCCTGAGTACCAGGGGACAAAAACTGAGACACATTTGAACACGTTTCCCGATCACATGGTGGATCATACTCTGGGTTCCACATGCATGTTTTAGCTAAAGGAAGAATCCCTTAAACCTGGAGAGTTGAGACCTATGGAATGGGTACCAGGCAATATGACTTCAAAGGGTCTGCATTTGCTCACCGAACCTCACCAATCCTATCACTGCTGCGTTTATGCTGCTGTTCACACACTTGATTCTCTTTTGGAGACATATAAATCCATAGGTTTTAAGATTCTTACTAGTCAGGTATATTCTTAGGCGTTTAATATGGGGTGTTGAGTCCACTTCGTTGAGCAAGGAGTAGCTCTTGTCTATTACATATTTGGCTTATGGAACGGTATCTGTGCTAATTTAACTCTCTGGTTTTATGCAGCACCCCAACTCACCTTTCCCCTTAAGCAAGCATAAGTTGGTTTTCTACATTTGAGACCCTGTTCTGTTTTGTAATTCAGTTCCTGAGTAGCCAAGTTTACATTCCGTGTAGTAGTGATATCTTATGATGTTTTTTTTTCTGTGTGACTTATTTCACTTAGAATCATCATACCTGAATCCACTCATTATGCTGCTATGTGCCTGATGACATAGATTTCATTGCTGAGGGATATTGCATTTTACGTATGTACCACAACTTCTTTATCCATTTTTCGCTTTCTGTGATATTGAACTTGTACAGTAAACGAGGTTCTTGCAAACAGAGCCGTCCCAAAGTTTGGGGTGGCTGTGTCTCTTTGATTTTAATTTCCCTAAGCTATAGGACCATAAGCAGATTGCCCTAAGCTCTGCTTCTTTGTTTTTTAGATGTTTCAGGAAACACCATACACTTCTCCAGAGTGGCTGTTGGCAATTTACATCCCTCCCATCAGCAAAACAAGGCTCCCAGTTCTCCATGGCCTGTCCTGCCTTTCTGGATTTTACACTTTTTTCAGATGGCCCTTTTGACCGGGGGGCAGTGAGACTTCATTGTAGTGCAGATTTCCTTTGCAAGCTTGCTTGGTTGGCCAAAAAGGGCGTATGCGTTTTTTCCTGAATATATTCAGGAGAAAACGCATACGCCCTTTTTGGCCAAGTGCATCATTGTGGACGTTCTGCCTCTTTTCCTATGCTTTACATGCAATTCCAGTCTACCTCCTGAAATCGGTTTCCTGCAATTCTGCCCCACTTTCAAGTCCTCTTGGCAGCCTTATTTCAATATATTTTTGGACGATAGCTGTCATTTATAACTCTGCAGGTTTGTGAATTACAGTGCCCCTGAGATCCTTTCTTCAACTCGCTTTCTTGTGAGCTGGCCGCAACACCACAGGATTGCTTCAGGCCCTAGTGTGGTTCTGGCACGGCACGCTGAGCCTTTGGTTAATTCCTCCTCCTGGTTGGAAATGAGAGTTAAATTTGCCCGTCCAGACACCTCCAGCTAGTCTCTCATTGGTTCTCCCTATTCCTGTTCATTTTCCGCAGAAATTGCAAACTGGGCCAAACAGGAGGTTAAAGGCACTGACTCTCCAAGTGGGGAGAGTGTTAGTAAAGCGTCTGGAATGTTGCACCCGAGTACCAGGGGACGAAAACTGAGACACATTTGAACACGTTTCCCGATCACACTGTGGATCATACTCTGGGTTCCACATGCATGTTTTAGCTGAAGGAAGAATCCCTGAAACCTGGAGAGTGGAGACCCATGGAATGGGTACCATGCAATATGACTTCAAAGGGTCTGGATTTGCTCACAGAACCTCACCAATCCTATCACTGCTGCGTTTATGCCGCTGTACACACGCTTGGTTCTCTTTCGGAGACATATAAATCCATAGGTTTTAAGATTCTTACTAGTCAGGTATATTCTTAGGCGTTTAATATGGGGTGTTGAGTCCACTTCGTTGAGCAAGGAGTAGCTCTTGTCTATTACATATTTGGCTTATGGAACGGTATCTGTGCTAATTTCAATCTCTGGTTTATGCATCACCCCAACTCACCTTTCCCCTTAAGCAAGCATAAGTTGGTTTTCTACATTTGAGACCCTGTTCTGTTTTGTAATTCAGTTCCTGTGTAGCCAAGTTTACATTCCGTGTAGTAGTGATATCTTATGATGTTTCTTTATCTGTGACTTATTTCACTTAGAATCATCGTACCTGAATCCACTCATTATGCTGCTATGGGCCTGATGACATAGACTTCATTGCTGAGGGATATTGCATTGTACGTAAGTACCACAACTTCTTTATCCATTTTATGCTTTCTGTGATATTGAACTTAAACCGTAAACGAGGTTCTTGCAAAGAGAGCCGTCCCAAAGTTTGGGGTGGCTGTGTCTTTTTGATTTTAATTTCCCTAAGCTATAGGACCATAAGTGGAATTGCCCTAAGCTCTGCTTCTTTGTTTTCTAGATGTTTCAGGAAACACCATACACTTCTCCAGAGTGGCTGTTGGCAATTTACATCCCGCCCATCAGCATAACAAGGCTCCCAGGTCTCCGTGGCCTGTCCTGCATTTCTGGAGTTTACACTTTTTTCAGATGGCTCTTTTGACCGGGGGGCAGTGAGACTTCGTTGTACTGCAGATTTCCTTTGCAAGCTTGCTTGGTTGGCCAAAAAGAGCGTATGCGTTTTTTCCTGAATATATTCAGGAAAAAACGCATACGCCCGTTTTGGCCAAGTGCATCATTGTGGACGTTCTGCCTCTTTTCCTATGCTTTACATGCAATTCCAGTCTACCTCGTGAAATCGGTTTCCTGCAATTCTGCCCCGCTTTCAAGTCCTCTTGGCAGCCTTACTTCAATATATTTTTGGACGATAGCTGTCATTTATAACTCTGCAGGGTTGTGAATGACAGTGCCCGTGAGCTCCTTTCTTCAACTCGCTTTCTTGTGAGCTTGCCGCAACACCGCAGGATTGCTTCAGGCCCTAGTGTGGTTCCGGCACGGCACGCAGAGCCTTTGGTTAATTCCTCTTCTTGGTGGGAAATGAGAGTTAAATTTGCCCGTCCAGACACCTCCAGCTAGTCTCTCATTGGTTCTCCCTATTCCTGTTCATTTTCCGTAGAAATTGCAAACTGGGCCAAACAGGAGGTTAAACGCACTGACTCTCCAAGTCGGGAAAGTGTTAGTAAAGCGTCTGGAATGTTGCTCCTGAGTACCAGGGGACAAAAACTGAGACACATTTGAACACGTTTCCCGATCACATGGTGGATCATACTCTGGGTTCCACATGCATGTTTTAGCTAAAGGAAGAATCCCTTAAACCTGGAGAGTTGAGACCTATGGAATGGGTACCAGGCAATATGACTTCAAAGGGTCTGCATTTGCTCAGCGAACCTCACCAATCCTATCACTGCTGCGTTTATGCTGCTGTTCACACACTTGATTCTCTTTTGGAGACATATAAATCCATAGGTTTTAAGATTCTTACTAGTCAGGTATATTCTTAGGCGTTTAATATGGGGTGTTGAGTCCACTTCATTGAGCAAGGAGTAGCTCTTGTCTATTACATATTTGGCTTATGGAACGGTATCTGTGCTAATTTAACTCTCTGGTTTTATGCAGCACCCCAACTCACCTTTCCCCTTAAGCAAGCATAAGTTGGTTTTCTACATTTGAGACCCTGTTCTGTTTTGTAATTCAGTTCCTGAGTAGCCAAGTTTACATTCCGTGTAGTAGTGATATCTTATGATGTTTTTTTTTCTGTGTGACTTATTTCACTTAGAATCATCATACCTGAATCCACTCATTATGCTGCTATGTGCCTGATGACATAGATTTCATTGCTGAGGGATATTGCATTTTACGTATGTACCACAACTTCTTTATCCATTTTTCGCTTTCTGTGATATTGAACTTGTACAGTAAACGAGGTTCTTGCAAACAGAGCCGTCCCAAAGTTTGGGGTGGCTGTGTCTCTTTGATTTTAATTTCCCTAAGCTATAGGACCATAAGCAGATTGCCCTAAGCTCTGCTTCTTTGTTTTTTAGATGTTTCAGGAAACACCATACACTTCTCCAGAGTGGCTGTTGGCAATTTACATTCCGCCCATCAGCATAACAAGGCTCCCAGGTCTCCGTGGCCTGTCCTGCATTTCTGGAGTTTACACTTTTTTCAGATGGCTCTTTTGACCGGGGGGCAGTGAGACTTCGTTGTACTGCAGATTTCCTTTGCAAGCTTGCTTGGTTGGCCAAAAAGGGCGTATGCGTTTTTTCCTGAATATATTCAGGAGAAACCGCATACGCCCGTTTTGGCCAAGTGCATCATTGTGGACGTTCTGCCTCTTTTCCTATGCTTTACATGCAATTCCAGTCTACCTCCTGAAATCGGTTTCCTGCAATTCTGCCCCACTTTCAAGTCCTCTTGGCAGCCTTATTTCAATATATTTTTGGACGATAGCTGTCATTTATCACTCTGCAGGTTTGTGAATTACAGTGCCCCTGAGCTCCTTTCTTCAACTCGCTTTCTTGTGAGCTGGCCGCAACACCGCAGGATTGCTTCAGGCCCTAGTGTGGTTCTGGCACGGCACGCTGAGCCTTTGGTTAATTCCTCCTCCTGGTTGGAAATGAGAGTTAAATTTGCCCGTCCAGACACCTCCAGCTAGTCTCTCATTGATTCTCCCTATTCCTGTTCATTTTCCGCAGAAATTGCAAACTGGGCCAAACAGGAGGTTAAAGGCACTGACTCTCCAAGTGGGGAGAGTGTTAGTAAAGCGTCTGGAATGTTGCACCCGAGTACCAGGGGACGAAAACTGAGACACATTTGAACACGTTTCCCGATCACACTGTGGATCATACTCTGGGTTCCACATGCATGTTTTAGCTGAAGGAAGAATCCCTGAAACCTGGAGAGTGGAGACCCATGGAATGGGTACCATGCAATATGACTTCAAAGGGTCTGGATTTGCTCACAGAACCTCACCAATCCTATCACTGCTGCGTTTATGCCGCTGTACACACGCTTGGTTCTCTTTCGGAGACATATAAATCCATAGGTTTTAAGATTCTTACTAGTCAGGTATATTCTTAGGCGTTTAATATGGGGTGTTGAGTCCACTTCGTTGAGCAAGGAGTAGCTCTTGTCTATTACATATTTGGCTTATGGAACGGTATCTGTGCTAATTTCAATCTCTGGTTTATGCATCACCCCAACTCACCTTTCCCCTTAAGCAAGCATAAGTTGGTTTTCTACATTTGAGACCCTGTTCTGTTTTGTAATTCAGTTCCTGTGTAGCCAAGTTTACATTCCGTGTAGTAGTGATATCTTATGATGTTTCTTTATCTGTGACTTATTTCACTTAGAATCATCGTACCTGAATCCACTCATTATGCTGCTATGGGCCTGATGACATAGACTTCATTGCTGAGGGATATTGCATTGTACGTAAGTACCACAACTTCTTTATCCATTTTATGCTTTCTGAGATATTGAACTTAAACCGTAAACGAGGTTCTTGCAAAGAGAGCCGTCCCAAAGTTTGGGGTGGCTGTGTCTTTTTTATTTTAATTTCCCTAAGCTATAGGACCATAAGTGGAATTGCCCTAAGCTCTGCTTCTTTGTTTTCTAGATGTTTCAGGAAACACCATACACTTCTCCAGAGTGGCTGTTGGCAATTTACATCCCGCCCATCAGCATAACAAGGCTCCCAGGTCTCCGTGGCCTGTCCTGCATTTCTGGAGTTTACACTTTTTTCAGATGGCTCTTTTGACCGGGGGGCAGTGAGACTTCGTTGTACTGCAGATTTCCTTTGCAAGCTTGCTTGGTTGGCCAAAAAGAGCGTATGCGTTTTTTCCTGAATATATTCAGGAAAAAACGCATACGCCCGTTTTGGCCAAGTGCATCATTGTGGACGTTCTGCCTCTTTTCCTATGCTTTACATGCAATTCCAGTCTACCTCCTGAAATCGGTTTCCTGCAATTCTGCCCCACTTTCAAGTCCTCTTGGCAGCCTTACTTCAATATATTTTTGGACGATAGCTGTCATTTATAACTCTGCAGGGTTGTGAATGACAGTGCCCATGAGCTCCTTTCTTCAACTCGCTTTCTTGTGAGCTTGCCGCAACACCGCAGGATTGCTTCAGGCCCTAGTGTGGTTCCGGCACGGCACGCAGAGCCTTTGGTTAATTCCTCTTCTTGGTGGGAAATGAGAGTTAAATTTGCCCGTCCAGACACCTCCAGCTAGTCTCTCATTGGTTCTCCCTATTCCTGTTCATTTTCCGTAGAAATTGCAAACTGGGCCAAACAGGAGGTTAAACGCACTGACTCTCCAAGTCGGGAAAGTGTTAGTAAAGCGTCTGGAATGTTGCTCCTGAGTACCAGGGGACAAAAACTGAGACACATTTGAACACGTTTCCCGATCACATGGTGGATCATACTCTGGGTTCCACATGCATGTTTTAGCTAAAGGAAGAATCCCTTAAACCTGGAGAGTTGAGACCTATGGAATGGGTACCAGGCAATATGACTTCAAAGGGTCTGCATTTGCTCACCGAACCTCACCAATCCTATCACTGCTGCGTTTATGCTGCTGTTCACACACTTGATTCTCTTTTGGAGACATATAAATCCATAGGTTTTAAGATTCTTACTAGTCAGGTATATTCTTAGGCGTTTAATATGGGGTGTTGAGTCCACTTCGTTGAGCAAGGAGTAGCTCTTGTCTATTACATATTTGGCTTATGGAACGGTATCTGTGCTAATTTCAATCTCTGGTTTATGCAGCACCCCAACTCACCTTTCCCCTTAAGCAAGCATAAGTTGGTTTTCTACATTTGAGACCCTGTTCTGTTTTGTAATTCAGTTCCTGTGTAGCCAAGTTTACATTCCGTGTAGTAGTGATATCTTATGATGTTTCTTTATCTGTGACTTATTTCACTTAGAATCATCGTACCTGAATCCACTCATTATGCTGCTACGGGCCTGATGACATAGACTTCATTGCTGAGGGATATTGCATTGTACGTAAGTACCACAACTTCTTTATCCATTTTATGCTTTCTGTGATATTGAACTTAAACCGTAAACGAGGTTCTTGCAAAGAGAGCCGTCCCAAAGTTTGGGGTGGCTGTGTCTTTTTGATTTTAATTTCCCTAAGCTATAGGACCATAAGTGGAATTGCCCTAAGCTCTGCTTCTTTGTTTTTTAGATGTTTCAGGAAACACCATACACTTCTCCAGAGTGGCTGTTGGCAATTTACATCCCTCCCATCAGCATAACAAGGCTCCCAGTTCTCCATGGCCTGTCCTGCCTTTCTGGATTTTACACTTTTTTCAGTTGGCCCTTTTGACCGGGGGGCAGTGAGACTTCATTGTAGTGCAGATTTCCTTTGCAAGCTTGCTTGGTTGTCCAAAAAGGGCGTATGCGTTTTTTCCTGAATATATTCAGGAGAAAACGCATACGCCCTTTTTGGCCAAGTGCATCATTGTGGACGTTCTGCCTCTTTTCCTATGCTTTACATGCAATTCCAGTCTACCTCCTGAAATCGGTTTCCTGCAATTCTGCCCCACTTTCAAGTCCTCTTGGCAGCCTTATTTCAATATATTTTTGGACGATAGCTGTCATTTATAACTCTGCAGGTTTGTGAATCACAGTGCCCCTGAGCTCCTTTCTTCAACTCGCTTTCTTGTGAGCTGGCCGCAACACCACAGGATTGCTTCAGGCCCTAGTGTGGTTCCGGCACGGCACGCAGAGCCTTTGGTTAATTCCTCTTCTTGGTGGGAAATGAGAGTTAAATTTGCCCGTCCAGACACCTCCAGCTAGTCTCTCATTGGTTCTCCCTATTCCTGTTCATTTTCCGTAGAAATTGCAAACTGGGCCAAACAGGAGGTTAAACGCACTGACTCTCCAAGTCGGGAAAGTGTTAGTAAAGTGTCTGGAATGTTGCTCCTGAGTACCAGGGGACAAAAACTGAGACACATTTGAACACATTTCCCGATCACATGGTGGATCATACTCTGGGTTCCACATGCATGTTTTAGCTAAAGGAAGAATCCCTTAAACCTGGAGAGTTGAGACCTATGGAATGGGTACCAGGCAATATGACTTCAAAGGGTCTGCATTTGCTCAGCGAACCTCACCAATCCTATCACTGCTGCGTTTATGCTGCTGTTCACACACTTGATTCTCTTTTGGAGACATATAAATCCATAGGTTTTAAGATTCTTACTAGTCAGGTATATTCTTAGGCGTTTAATATGGGGTGTTGAGTCCACTTCATTGAGCAAGGAGTAGCTCTTGTCTATTACATATTTGGCTTATGGAACGGTATCTGTGCTAATTTAACTCTCTGGTTTTATGCAGCACCCCAACTCACCTTTCCCCTTAAGCAAGCATAAGTTGGTTTTCTACATTTGAGACCCTGTTCTGTTTTGTAATTCAGTTCCTGAGTAGCCAAGTTTACATTCCGTGTAGTAGTGATATCTTATGATGTTTTTTTTTCTGTGTGACTTATTTCACTTAGAATCATCATACCTGAATCCACTCATTATGCTGCTATGTGCCTGATGACATAGATTTCATTGCTGAGGGATATTGCATTTTACGTATGTACCACAACTTCTTTATCCATTTTTCGCTTTCTGTGATATTGAACTTGTACAGTAAACGAGGTTCTTGCAAACAGAGCCGTCCCAAAGTTTGGGGTGGCTGTGTCTCTTTGATTTTAATTTCCCTAAGCTATAGGACCATAAGCAGATTGCCCTAAGCTCTGCTTCTTTGTTTTTTAGATGTTTCAGGAAACACCATACACTTCTCCAGAGTGGCTGTTGGCAATTTACATTCCGCCCATCAGCATAACAAGGCTCCCAGGTCTCCGTGGCCTGTCCTGCATTTCTGGAGTTTACACTTTTTTCAGATGGCTCTTTTGACCGGGGGGCAGTGAGACTTCGTTGTACTGCAGATTTCCTTTGCAAGCTTGCTTGGTTGGCCAAAAAGGGCGTATGCGTTTTTTCCTGAATATATTCAGGAGAAACCGCATACGCCCGTTTTGGCCAAGTGCATCATTGTGGACGTTCTGCCTCTTTTCCTATGCTTTACATGCAATTCCAGTCTACCTCCTGAAATCGGTTTCCTGCAATTCTGCCCCACTTTCAAGTCCTCTTGGCAGCCTTATTTCAATATATTTTTGGACGATAGCTGTCATTTATCACTCTGCAGGTTTGTGAATTACAGTGCCCCTGAGCTCCTTTCTTCAACTCGCTTTCTTGTGAGCTGGCCGCAACACCGCAGGATTGCTTCAGGCCCTAGTGTGGTTCTGGCACGGCACGCTGAGCCTTTGGTTAATTCCTCCTCCTGGTTGGAAATGAGAGTTAAATTTGCCCGTCCAGACACCTCCAGCTAGTCTCTCATTGATTCTCCCTATTCCTGTTCATTTTCCGCAGAAATTGCAAACTGGGCCAAACAGGAGGTTAAAGGCACTGACTCTCCAAGTGGGGAGAGTGTTAGTAAAGCGTCTGGAATGTTGCACCCGAGTACCAGGGGACGAAAACTGAGACACATTTGAACACGTTTCCCGATCACACTGTGGATCATACTCTGGGTTCCACATGCATGTTTTAGCTGAAGGAAGAATCCCTGAAACCTGGAGAGTGGAGACCCATGGAATGGGTACCATGCAATATGACTTCAAAGGGTCTGGATTTGCTCACAGAACCTCACCAATCCTATCACTGCTGCGTTTATGCCGCTGTACACACGCTTGGTTCTCTTTCGGAGACATATAAATCCATAGGTTTTAAGATTCTTACTAGTCAGGTATATTCTTAGGCGTTTAATATGGGGTGTTGAGTCCACTTCGTTGAGCAAGGAGTAGCTCTTGTCTATTACATATTTGGCTTATGGAACGGTATCTGTGCTAATTTCAATCTCTGGTTTATGCATCACCCCAACTCACCTTTCCCCTTAAGCAAGCATAAGTTGGTTTTCTACATTTGAGACCCTGTTCTGTTTTGTAATTCAGTTCCTGTGTAGCCAAGTTTACATTCCGTGTAGTAGTGATATCTTATGATGTTTCTTTATCTGTGACTTATTTCACTTAGAATCATCGTACCTGAATCCACTCATTATGCTGCTATGGGCCTGATGACATAGACTTCATTGCTGAGGGATATTGCATTGTACGTAAGTACCACAACTTCTTTATCCATTTTATGCTTTCTGAGATATTGAACTTAAACCGTAAACGAGGTTCTTGCAAAGAGAGCCGTCCCAAAGTTTGGGGTGGCTGTGTCTTTTTTATTTTAATTTCCCTAAGCTATAGGACCATAAGTGGAATTGCCCTAAGCTCTGCTTCTTTGTTTTCTAGATGTTTCAGGAAACACCATACACTTCTCCAGAGTGGCTGTTGGCAATTTACATCCCGCCCATCAGCATAACAAGGCTCCCAGGTCTCCGTGGCCTGTCCTGCATTTCTGGAGTTTACACTTTTTTCAGATGGCTCTTTTGACCGGGGGGCAGTGAGACTTCGTTGTACTGCAGATTTCCTTTGCAAGCTTGCTTGGTTGGCCAAAAAGAGCGTATGCGTTTTTTCCTGAATATATTCAGGAAAAAACGCATACGCCCGTTTTGGCCAAGTGCATCATTGTGGACGTTCTGCCTCTTTTCCTATGCTTTACATGCAATTCCAGTCTACCTCCTGAAATCGGTTTCCTGCAATTCTGCCCCACTTTCAAGTCCTCTTGGCAGCCTTACTTCAATATATTTTTGGACGATAGCTGTCATTTATAACTCTGCAGGGTTGTGAATGACAGTGCCCATGAGCTCCTTTCTTCAACTCGCTTTCTTGTGAGCTTGCCGCAACACCGCAGGATTGCTTCAGGCCCTAGTGTGGTTCCGGCACGGCACGCAGAGCCTTTGGTTAATTCCTCTTCTTGGTGGGAAATGAGAGTTAAATTTGCCCGTCCAGACACCTCCAGCTAGTCTCTCATTGGTTCTCCCTATTCCTGTTCATTTTCCGTAGAAATTGCAAACTGGGCCAAACAGGAGGTTAAACGCACTGACTCTCCAAGTCGGGAAAGTGTTAGTAAAGCGTCTGGAATGTTGCTCCTGAGTACCAGGGGACAAAAACTGAGACACATTTGAACACGTTTCCCGATCACATGGTGGATCATACTCTGGGTTCCACATGCATGTTTTAGCTAAAGGAAGAATCCCTTAAACCTGGAGAGTTGAGACCTATGGAATGGGTACCAGGCAATATGACTTCAAAGGGTCTGCATTTGCTCACCGAACCTCACCAATCCTATCACTGCTGCGTTTATGCTGCTGTTCACACACTTGATTCTCTTTTGGAGACATATAAATCCATAGGTTTTAAGATTCTTACTAGTCAGGTATATTCTTAGGCGTTTAATATGGGGTGTTGAGTCCACTTCGTTGAGCAAGGAGTAGCTCTTGTCTATTACATATTTGGCTTATGGAACGGTATCTGTGCTAATTTCAATCTCTGGTTTATGCAGCACCCCAACTCACCTTTCCCCTTAAGCAAGCATAAGTTGGTTTTCTACATTTGAGACCCTGTTCTGTTTTGTAATTCAGTTCCTGTGTAGCCAAGTTTACATTCCGTGTAGTAGTGATATCTTATGATGTTTCTTTATCTGTGACTTATTTCACTTAGAATCATCGTACCTGAATCCACTCATTATGCTGCTACGGGCCTGATGACATAGACTTCATTGCTGAGGGATATTGCATTGTACGTAAGTACCACAACTTCTTTATCCATTTTATGCTTTCTGTGATATTGAACTTAAACCGTAAACGAGGTTCTTGCAAAGAGAGCCGTCCCAAAGTTTGGGGTGGCTGTGTCTTTTTGATTTTAATTTCCCTAAGCTATAGGACCATAAGTGGAATTGCCCTAAGCTCTGCTTCTTTGTTTTTTAGATGTTTCAGGAAACACCATACACTTCTCCAGAGTGGCTGTTGGCAATTTACATCCCTCCCATCAGCATAACAAGGCTCCCAGTTCTCCATGGCCTGTCCTGCCTTTCTGGATTTTACACTTTTTTCAGTTGGCCCTTTTGACCGGGGGGCAGTGAGACTTCATTGTAGTGCAGATTTCCTTTGCAAGCTTGCTTGGTTGTCCAAAAAGGGCGTATGCGTTTTTTCCTGAATATATTCAGGAGAAAACGCATACGCCCTTTTTGGCCAAGTGCATCATTGTGGACGTTCTGCCTCTTTTCCTATGCTTTACATGCAATTCCAGTCTACCTCCTGAAATCGGTTTCCTGCAATTCTGCCCCACTTTCAAGTCCTCTTGGCAGCCTTATTTCAATATATTTTTGGACGATAGCTGTCATTTATAACTCTGCAGGTTTGTGAATCACAGTGCCCCTGAGCTCCTTTCTTCAACTCGCTTTCTTGTGAGCTGGCCGCAACACCACAGGATTGCTTCAGGCCCTAGTGTGGTTCTGGCACGGCACGCTGAGCCTTTGGTTAATTCCTCCTCCTGGTTGGAAATGAGAGTTAAATTTGCCCGTCCAGACACCTCCAGCTAGTCTCTCATTGGTTCTCCCTATTCCTGTTCATTTTCCGCAGAAATTGCAAACTGGGCCAAACAGGAGGTTAAAGGCACTGACTCTCCAAGTGGGGAGAGTGTTAGTAAAGCGTCTGGAATGTTGCACCCGAGTACCAGGGGACGAAAACTGAGACACATTTGAACACGTTTCCCGATCACACTGTGGATCATACTCTGGGTTCCACATGCATGTTTTAGCTGAAGGAAGAATCCCTGAAACCTGGAGAGTGGAGACCCATGGAATGGGTACCATGCAATATGACTTCAAAGGGTCTGCATTTGCTCACAGAACCTCACCAATCCTATCACTGCTGCGTTTATGCCGCTGTCCACACGCTTGATTCTCTTTCGGAGACATATAAATCCATAGGTTTTAAGATTCTTACTAGTCAGGTATATTCTTAGGCGTTTAATATGGGGTGTTGAGTCCACTTCGTTGAGCAAGGAGTAGCTCTTGTCTATTACATATTTGGCTTATGGAACGGTATCTGTGCTAATTTCACTCTCTGGTTTTATGCAGCACCCCAACTCACCTTTCCCCTTAAGCAAGCATAAGTTGGTTTTCTACATTTGAGACCCTGTTCTGTTTTGTAATTCAGTTCCTGAGTAGCCAAGTTTACATTCCGTGTAGTAGTGATATCTTATGATGTTTTTTTTTCTGTGTGACTTATTTCACTTAGAATCATCATACCTGAATCCACTCATTATGCTGCTATGTGCCTGATGACATAGATTTCATTGCTGAGGGATATTGCATTTTACGTATGTACCACAACTTCTTTATCCATTTTTTGCTTTCTGTGATATTGAACTTGTACAGTAAACGAGGTTCTTGCAAACAGAGCCGTCCCAAAGTTTGGGGTGGCTGTGTCTCTTTGATTTTAATTTCCCTAAGCTATAGGACCATAAGCAGATTGCCCTAAGCTCTGCTTCTTTGTTTTTTAGATATTTCAGGAAACACCATACACTTCTCCAGAGTGGCTGTTGGCAATTTACATCCCTCCCATCAGCATAACAAGGCTCCCAGTTCTCCATGGCCTGTCCTGCCTTTCTGGATTTTACACTTTTTTCAGATGGCCCTTTTGACCGGGGGGCAGTGAGACTTCATTGTAGTGCAGATTTCCTTTGCAAGCTTGCTTCGTTGGCCAAAAAGGGCGTATGCGTTTTTTCCTGAATATATTCAGGAGAAAACGCATACGCCCTTTTTGGCCAAGTGCATCATTGTGGACGTTCTGCCTCTTTTCCTATGCTTTACATGCAATTCCAGTCTACCTCCTGAAATCGGTTTCCTGCATTTCTGCCCCACTTTCAAGTCCTCTTGGCAGCCTTATTTCAATATATTTTTGGACGATAGCTGTCATTTATCACTCTGCAGGTTTGTGAATTACAGTGCCCCTGAGCTCCTTTCTTCAACTCGCTTTCTTGTGAGCTGGCCGCAACACCACAGGATTGCTTCAGGCCCTAGTGTGGTTCTGGCACGGCACGCTGAGCCTTTGGTTAATTCCTCCTCCTCGTTGGAAATGAGAGTTAAATTTGCCCGTCCAGACACCTCCAGCTAGTCTCTCATTGGTTCTCCCTATTCCTGTTCATTTTCCGCAGAAATTGCAAACTGGGCCAAACAGGAGGTTAAAGGCACTGACTCTCCAAGTGGGGAGAGTGTTAGTAAAGCGTCTGGAATGTTGCACCCGAGTACCAGGGGACGAAAACTGAGACACATTTGAACACGTTTCCCGATCACACTGTGGATCATAATCTGGGTTCCACATGCATGTTTTAGCTGAAGGAAGAATCCCTGAAACCTGGAGAGTGGAGACCCATGGAATGGGTACCATGCAATATGACTTCAAAGGGTCTGGATTTGCTCACAGAACCTCACCAATCCTATCACTGCTGCGTTTATGCCGCTGTACACACGCTTGGTTCTCTTTCGGAGACATATAAATCCATAGGTTTTAAGATTCTTACTAGTCAGGTATATTCTTAGGCGTTTAATATGGGGTGTTGAGTCCACTTCGTTGAGCAAGGAGTAGCTCTTGTCTATTACATATTTGGCTTATGGAACGGTATCTGTGCTAATTTCACTCTCTGGTTTATGCATCACCCCAACTCACCTTTCCCCTTAAGCAAGCATAAGTTGGTTTTCTACATTTGAGACCCTGTTCTGTTTTGTAATTCAGTTCCTGTGTAGCCAAGTTTACATTCCGTGTAGTAGTGATATCTTATGATGTTTCTTTATCTGTGACTTATTTCACTTAGAATCATCGTACCTGAATCCACTCATTATGCTGCTATGGGCCTGATGACATAGACTTCATTGCTGAGGGATATTGCATTGTACGTAAGTACCACAACTTCTTTATCCATTTTATGCTTTCTGTGATATTGAACTTAAACCGTAAACGAGGTTCTTGCAAAGAGAGCCGTCCCAAAGTTTGGGGTGGCTGTGTCTTTTTGATTTTAATTTCCCTAAGCTATAGGACCATAAGTGGAATTGCCCTAAGCTCTGCTTCTTTGTTTTCTAGATGTTTCAGGAAACACCATACACTTCTCCAGAGTGGCTGTTGGCAATTTACATCCCGCCCATCAGCATAACAAGGCTCCCAGGTCTCCGTGGCCTGTCCTGCATTTCTGGAGTTTACACTTTTTTCAGATGGCTCTTTTGACCGGGGGGCAGTGAGACTTCGTTGTACTGCAGATTTCCTTTGCAAGCTTGCTTGGTTGGCCAAAACGAGCGTATGCGTTTTTTCCTGAATATATTCAAGAAAAAACGCATACGCCCGTTTTGGCCAAGTGCATCATTGTGGACGTTCTGCCTCTTTTCCTATGCTTTACATGCAATTCCAGTCTACCTCGTGAAATCGGTTTCCTGCAATTCTGCCCCACTTTCAAGTCCTCTTGGCAGCCTTACTTCAATATATTTTTGGACGATAGCTGTCATTTATAACTCTGCAGGGTTGTGAATGACAGTGCCCATGAGCTCCTTTCTTCAACTCGCTTTCTTGTGAGCTTGCCGCAACACCGCAGGATTGCTTCAGGCCCTAGTGTGGTTCCGGCACGGCACGCAGAGCCTTTGGTTAATTCCTCTTCTTGGTGGGAAATGAGAGTTAAATTTGCCCGTCCAGACACCTCCAGCTAGTCTCTCATTGGTTCTCCCTATTCCTGTTCATTTTCCGTAGAAATTGCAAACTGGGCCAAACAGGAGGTTAAACGCACTGACTCTCCAAGTCAGGAAAGTGTTAGTAAAGCGTCTGGAATGTTGCTCCTGAGTACCAGGGGACAAAAACTGAGACACATTTGAACACGTTTCCCGATCACATGGTGGATCATACTCTGGGTTCCACATGCATGTTTTAGCTAAAGGAAGAATCCCTTAAACCTGGAGAGTTGAGACCTATGGAATGGGTACCAGGCAATATGACTTCAAAGGGTCTGCATTTGCTCACCGAACCTCACCAATCCTATCACTGCTGCGTTTATGCTGCTGTTCACACACTTGATTCTCTTTTGGAGACATATAAATCCATAGGTTTTAAGATTCTTACTAGTCAGGTATATTCTTAGGCGTTTAATATGGGGTGTTGAGTCCACTTCGTTGAGCAAGGAGTAGCTCTTGTCTATTACATATTTGGCTTATGGAATGGTATCTGTGCTAATTTAACTCTCTGGTTTTATGCAGCACCCCAACTCACCTTTCCCCTTAAGCAAGCATAAGTTGGTTTTCTACATTTGAGACCCTGTTCTGTTTTGTAATTCAGTTCCTGAGTAGCCAAGTTTACATTCCGTGTAGTAGTGATATCTTATGATGTTTTTTTTTCTGTGTGACTTATTTCACTTAGAATCATCATACCTGAATCCACTCATTATGCTGCTATGTGCCTGATGACATAGATTTCATTGCTGAGGGATATTGCATTTTACGTATGTACCACAACTTCTTTATCCATTTTTCGCTTTCTGTGATATTGAACTTGTACAGTAAACGAGGTTCTTGCAAACAGAGCCGTCCCAAAGTTTGGGGTGGCTGTGTCTCTTTGATTTTAATTTCCCTAAGCTATAGGACCATAAGCAGATTGCCCTAAGCTCTGCTTCTTTGTTTTTTAGATGTTTCAGGAAACACCATACACTTCTCCAGAGTGGCTGTTGGCAATTTACATCCCTCCCATCAGCATAACAAGGCTCCCAGTTCTCCATGGCCTGTCCTGCCTTTCTGGATTTTACACTTTTTTCAGATGGCCCTTTTGACCGGGGGGCAGTGAGACTTCATTGTAGTGCAGATTTCCTTTGCAAGCTTGCTTGGTTGGCCAAAAAGGGCGTATGCGTTTTTTCCTGAATATATTCAGGAAAAAACGCATACGCCCTTTTTGGCCAAGTGCATCATTGTGGACGTTCTGCCTCTTTTCCTATGCTTTACATGCAATTCCAGTCTACCTCCTGAAATCGGTTTCCTGCAATTCTGCCCCACTTTCAAGTCCTCTTGGCAGCCTTACTTCAATATATTTTTGGACGATAGCTGTCATTTATAACTCTGCAGGTTTGTGAATTACAGTGCCCCTGAGCTCCTTTCTTCAACTCGCTTTCTTGTGAGCTGGCCGCAACACCACAGGATTGCTTCAGGCCCTAGTGTGGTTCCGGCACGGCACGCTGAGCCTTTGGTTAATTCCTCCTCCTGGTTGGAAATGAGAGTTAAATTTGCCCGTCCAGACACCTCCAGCTAGTCTCTCATTGGTTCTCCCTATTCCTGTTCATTTTCCGCAGAAATTGCAAACTGGGCCAAACAGGAGGTTAAAGGCACTGACTCTCCAAGTGGGGAGAGTGTTAGTAAAGCGTCTGGAATGTTGCACCCGAGTACCAGGGGACGAAAACTGAGACACATTTGAACACGTTTCCCGATCACACTGTGGATCATACTCTGGGTTCCACATGCATGTTGTAGCTGAAGGAAGAATCCCTGAAACCTGGAGAGTGGAGACCCATGGAATGGGTACCATGCAATATGACTTCAAAGGGTCTGGATTTGCTCACAGAACCTCACCAATCCTATCACTGCTGCGTTTATGCCGCTGTCCACACGCTTGATTCTCTTTCGGAGACATATAAATCCATAGGTTTTAAGATTCTTACTAGTCAGGTATATTCTTAGGCGTTTAATATGGGGTGTTGAGTCCACTTCGTTGAGCAAGGAGTAGCTCTTGTCTATTACATATTTGGCTTATGGAACGGTATCTGTGCTAATTTCAATCTCTGGTTTTATGCAGCACCCCAACTCACCTTTCCCCTTAAGAAAGCATAAGTTGGTTTTCTACATTTGAGACCCTGTTCTGTTTTGTAATTCAGTTCCTGTGTAGCCAAGTTTACATTCCGTGTAGTAGTGATATCTTATGATGTTTCTTTATCTGTGACTTATTTCACTTAGAATCATCGTACCTGAATCCACTCATTATGGTGCTACGGGCCTGATGACATAGACTTCATTGCTGAGGGATATTGCATTGTACGTAAGTACCACAACTTCTTTATCCATTTTATGCTTTCTGTGATATTGAACTTAAACCGTAAACGAGGTTCTTGCAAACAGAGCCGTCCCAAAGTTTGGGGTGGCTGTGTCTTTTTGATTTTAATTTCCCTAAGCTATAGGACCATAAGTGGAATTGCCCTAAGCTCTGCTTCTTTGTTTTCTAGATGTTTCAGGAAACACCATACACTTCTCCAGAGTGGCTGTTGGCAATTTACATCCCGCCCATCAGCATAACAAGGCTCCCAGGTCTCCATGGCCTGTCCTGCATTTCTGGAGTTTACACTTTTTTCAGATGGCTCTTTTGACCGGGGGGCAGTGAGACTTCGTTGTACTGCAGATTTCCTTTGCAAGCTTGCTTGGTTGGCCAAAAAGAGCGTATGCGTTTTTTCCTGAATATATTCAGGAAAAAACGCATACGCCCGTTTTGGCCAAGTGCATCATTGTGGACGTTCTGCCTCTTTTCCTATGCTTTACATGCAATTCCAGTCTACCTCGTGAAATCGGTTTCCTGCAATTCTGCCCCGCTTTCAAGTCCTCTTGGCAGCCTTACTTCAATATATTTTTGGACGATAGCTGTCATTTATAACTCTGCAGGGTTGTGAATGACAGTGCCCGTGAGCTCCTTTCTTCAACTCGCTTTCTTGTGAGCTTGCCGCAACACCGCAGGATTGCTTCAGGCCCTAGTGTGGTTCCGGCACGGCACGCAGAGCCTTTGGTTAATTCCTCTTCTTGGTGGGAAATGAGAGTTAAATTTGCCCGTCCAGACACCTCCAGCTAGTCTCTCATTGGTTCTCCCTATTCCTGTTCATTTTCCGTAGAAATTGCAAACTGGGCCAAACAGGAGGTTAAACGCACTGACTCTCCAAGTCGGGAAAGTGTTAGTAAAGCGTCTGGAATGTTGCTCCTGAGTACCAGGGGACAAAAACTGAGACACATTTGAACACGTTTCCCGATCACATGGTGGATCATACTCTGGGTTCCACATGCATGTTTTAGCTAAAGGAAGAATCCCTTAAACCTGGAGAGTTGAGACCTATGGAATGGGTACCAGGCAATATGACTTCAAAGGGTCTGCATTTGCTCACCGAACCTCACCAATCCTATCACTGCTGCGTTTATGCTGCTGTTCACACACTTGATTCTCTTTTGGAGACATATAAATCCATAGGTTTTAAGATTCTTACTAGTCAGGTATATTCTTAGGCGTTTAATATGGGGTGTTGAGTCCACTTCGTTGAGCAAGGAGTAGCTCTTGTCTATTACATATTTGGCTTATGGAACGGTATCTGTGCTAATTTAACTCTCTGGTTTTATGCAGCACCCCAACTCACCTTTCCCCTTAAGCAAGCATAAGTTGGTTTTCTACATTTGAGACCCTGTTCTGTTTTGTAATTCAGTTCCTGAGTAGCCAAGTTTACATTCCGTGTAGTAGTGATATCTTATGATGTTTTTTTTTCTGTGTGACTTATTTCACTTAGAATCATCATACCTGAATCCACTCATTATGCTGCTATGTGCCTGATGACATAGATTTCATTGCTGAGGGATATTGCATTTTACGTATGTACCACAACTTCTTTATCCATTTTTCGCTTTCTGTGATATTGAACTTGTACAGTAAACGAGGTTCTTGCAAACAGAGCCGTCCCAAAGTTTGGGGTGGCTGTGTCTCTTTGATTTTAATTTCCCTAAGCTATAGGACCATAAGCAGATTGCCCTAAGCTCTGCTTCTTTGTTTTTTAGATGTTTCAGGAAACACCATACACTTCTCCAGAGTGGCTGTTGGCAATTTACATCCCTCCCATCAGCATAACAAGGCTCCCAGTTCTCCATGGCCTGTCCTGCCTTTCTGGATTTTACACTTTTTTCAGAAGGCCCTTTTGACCGGGGGGCAGTGAGACTTCATTGTAGTGCAGATTTCCTTTGCAAGCTTGCTTGGTTGGCCAAAAAGGGCGTATGCGTTTTTTCCTGAATATATTCAGGAGAAAACGCATACGCCCTTTTTGGCCAAGTGCATCATTGTGGACGTTCTGCCTCTTTTCCTATGCTTTACATGCAATTCCAGTCTACCTCCTGAAATCGGTTTCCTGCAATTCTGCCCCACTTTCAAGTCCTCTTGGCAGCCTTATTTCAATATATTTTTGGACGATAGCTGTCATTTATAACTCTGCAGGTTTGTGAATTACAGTGCCCCTGAGCTCCTTTCTTCAACTCGCTTTCTTGTGAGCTGGCCGCAACACCACAGGATTGCTTCAGGCCCTAGTGTGGTTCTGGCACGGCACGCTGAGCCTTTGGTTAATTCCTCCTCCTGGTTGGAAATGAGAGTTAAATTTGCCCGTCCAGACACCTCCAGCTAGTCTCTCATTGGTTCTCCCTATTCCTGTTCATTTTCCGCAGAAATTGCAAACTGGGCCAAACAGGAGGTTAAAGGCACTGACTCTCCAAGTGGGGAGAGTGTTAGTAAAGCGTCTGGAATGT
Source organism: Lagenorhynchus albirostris (assembly GCF_949774975.1). Classification (NCBI taxonomy): domain Eukaryota; kingdom Metazoa; phylum Chordata; class Mammalia; order Artiodactyla; family Delphinidae; genus Lagenorhynchus; species Lagenorhynchus albirostris. The sequence goes on along the minus strand of NW_026783569.1, from coordinate 870,189 downwards.
TGCACCCGAGTACCAGGGGACGAAAACTGAGACACATTTGAACACGTTTCCCGATCACACTGTGGATCATACTCTGGGTTCCACATGCATGTTTTAGCTGAAGGAAGAATCCCTGAAACCTGGAGAGTGGAGACCCATGGAATGGGTACCATGCAATATGACTTCAAAGGGTCTGGATTTGCTCACAGAACCTCACCAATCCTATCACTGCTGCGTTTATGCCGCTGTACACACGCTTGGTTCTCTTTCGGAGACATATAAATCCATAGGTTTTAAGATTCTTACTAGTCAGGTATATTCTTAGGCGTTTAATATGGGGTGTTGAGTCCACTTCGTTGAGCAAGGAGTAGCTCTTGTCTATTACATATTTGGCTTATGGAACGGTATCTGTGCTAATTTCAATCTCTGGTTTATGCATCACCCCAACTCACCTTTCCCCTTAAGCAAGCATAAGTTGGTTTTCTACATTTGAGACCCTGTTCTGTTTTGTAATTCAGTTCCTGTGTAGCCAAGTTTACATTCCGTGTAGTAGTGATATCTTATGATGTTTCTTTATCTGTGACTTATTTCACTTAGAATCATCGTACCTGAATCCACTCATTATGCTGCTATGGGCCTGATGACATAGACTTCATTGCTGAGGGATATTGCATTGTACGTAAGTACCACAACTTCTTTATCCATTTTATGCTTTCTGTGATATTGAACTTAAACCGTAAACGAGGTTCTTGCAAAGAGAGCCGTCCCAAAGTTTGGGGTGGCTGTGTCTTTTTGATTTTAATTTCCCTAAGCTATAGGACCATAAGTGGAATTGCCCTAAGCTCTGCTTCTTTGTTTTCTAGATGTTTCAGGAAACACCATACACTTCTCCAGAGTGGCTGTTGGCAATTTACATCCCGCCCATCAGCATAACAAGGCTCCCAGGTCTCCGTGGCCTGTCCTGCATTTCTGGAGTTTACACTTTTTTCAGATGGCTCTTTTGACCGGGGGGCAGTGAGACTTCGTTGTACTGCAGATTTCCTTTGCAAGCTTGCTTGGTTGGCCAAAAAGAGCGTATGCGTTTTTTCCTGAATATATTCAGGAAAAAACGCATACGCCCGTTTTGGCCAAGTGCATCATTGTGGACGTTCTGCCTCTTTTCCTATGCTTTACATGCAATTCCAGTCTACCTCGTGAAATCGGTTTCCTGCAATTCTGCCCCGCTTTCAAGTCCTCTTGGCAGCCTTACTTCAATATATTTTTGGACGATAGCTGTCATTTATAACTCTGCAGGGTTGTGAATGACAGTGCCCGTGAGCTCCTTTCTTCAACTCGCTTTCTTGTGAGCTTGCCGCAACACCGCAGGATTGCTTCAGGCCCTAGTGTGGTTCCGGCACGGCACGCAGAGCCTTTGGTTAATTCCTCTTCTTGGTGGGAAATGAGAGTTAAATTTGCCCGTCCAGACACCTCCAGCTAGTCTCTCATTGGTTCTCCCTATTCCTGTTCATTTTCCGTAGAAATTGCAAACTGGGCCAAACAGGAGGTTAAACGCACTGACTCTCCAAGTCGGGAAAGTGTTAGTAAAGCGTCTGGAATGTTGCTCCTGAGTACCATGGGACAAAAACTGAGACACATTTGAACACGTTTCCCGATCACATGGTGGATCATACTCTGGGTTCCACATGCATGTTTTAGCTAAAGGAAGAATCCCTTAAACCTGGAGAGTTGAGACCTATGGAATGGGTACCAGGCAATATGACTTCAAAGGGTCTGCATTTGCTCACCGAACCTCACCAATCCTATCACTGCTGCGTTTATGCTGCTGTTCACACACTTGATTCTCTTTTGGAGACATATAAATCCATAGGTTTTAAGATTCTTACTAGTCAGGTATATTCTTAGGCGTTTAATATGGGGTGTTGAGTCCACTTCATTGAGCAAGGAGTAGCTCTTGTCTATTACATATTTGGCTTATGGAACGGTATCTGTGCTAATTTAACTCTCTGGTTTTATGCAGCACCCCAACTCACCTTTCCCCTTAAGCAAGCATAAGTTGGTTTTCTACATTTGAGACCCTGTTCTGTTTTGTAATTCAGTTCCTGAGTAGCCAAGTTTACATTCCGTGTAGTAGTGATATCTTATGATGTTTTTTTTTCTGTGTGACTTATTTCACTTAGAATCATCATACCTGAATCCACTCATTATGCTGCTATGTGCCTGATGACATAGATTTCATTGCTGAGGGATATTGCATTTTACGTATGTACCACAACTTCTTTATCCATTTTTCGCTTTCTGTGATATTGAACTTGTACAGTAAACGAGGTTCTTGCAAACAGAGCCGTCCCAAAGTTTGGGGTGGCTGTGTCTCTTTGATTTTAATTTCCCTAAGCTATAGGACCATAAGCAGATTGCCCTAAGCTCTGCTTCTTTGTTTTTTAGATGTTTCAGGAAACACCATACACTTCTCCAGAGTGGCTGTTGGCAATTTACATCCCGCCCATCAGCATAACAAGGCTCCCAGGTCTCCGTGGCCTGTCCTGCATTTCTGGAGTTTACACTTTTTTCAGATGGCTCTTTTGACCGGGGGGCAGTGAGACTTCGTTGTACTGCAGATTTCCTTTGCAAGCTTGCTTGGTTGGCCAAAAAGGGCGTATGCGTTTTTTCCTGAATATATTCAGGAGAAACCGCATACGCCCTTTTTGGCCAAGTGCATCATTGTGGACGTTCTGCCTCTTTTCCTATGCTTTACATGCAATTCCAGTCTACCTCCTGAAATCGGTTTCCTGCAATTCTGCCCCACTTTCAAGTCCTCTTGGCAGCCTTACTTCAATATATTTTTGGACGATAGCTGTCATTTATAACTCTGCAGGTTTGTGAATTACAGTGCCCCTGAGATCCTTTCTTCAACTCGCTTTCTTGTGAGCTGGCCGCAACACCACAGGATTGCTTCAGGCCCTAGTGTGGTTCCGGCACGGCACGCTGAGCCTTTGGTTAATTCCTCCTCCTGGTTGGAAATGAGAGTTAAATTTGCCCGTCCAGACACCTCCAGCTAGTCTCTCATTGGTTCTCCCTATTCCTGTTCATCTTACGCAGAAATTGCAAACTGGGCCAAACAGGAGGTTAAAGGCACTGACTCTCCAAGTGGGGAGAGTGTTAGTAAAGCGTCTGGAATGTTGCACCCGAGTACCAGGGGACGAAAACTGAGACACATTTGAACACGTTTCCCGATCACACTGTGGATCATACTCTGGGTTCCACATGCATGTTTTAGCTGAAGGAAGAATCCCTGAAACCTGGAGAGTGGAGACCCATGGAATGGGTACCATGCAATATGACTTCAAAGGGTCTGGATTTGCTCACAGAACCTCACCAATCCTATCACTGCTGCGTTTATGCCGCTGTACACACGCTTGGTTCTCTTTCGGAGACTTATAAATCCATAGGTTTTAAGATTCTTACTAGTCAGGTATATTCTTAGGCGTTTAATATGGGGTGTTGAGTCCACTTCGTTGAGCAAGGAGTAGCTCTTGTCTATTACATATTTGGCTTATGGAACGGTATCTGTGCTAATTTCAATCTCTGGTTTTATGCAGCACCCCAACTCACCTTTCCCCTTAAGAAAGCATAAGTTGGTTTTCTACATTTGAGACCCTGTTCTGTTTTGTAATTCAGTTCCTGAGTAGCCAAGTTTACATTCCGTGTAGTAGTGATATCTTATGATGTTTCTTTTTCGGTGTGACTTATTTCACTTAGAATCATCGTACCTGAATCCACTCATTATGCTGCTACGGGCCTGATGACATAGATTTCATTGCTGAGTGATATTGCATTGTACGTAAGTACCACAACTTCTTTATCCATTGTTCGCTTTCTGTGATATTGAACTTGTACCGTAAACGAAGTTCTTGTAAACAGAGCCGTCCCAAACTTTGGGGTGGCTGTGTCTTTTTGAATTTAATTTCCATAAGCTATAGGACCATAAGTGGAAGTGCCCTAGGCTCTGTTGCTTTGTTTTTTGGATGTTTCAGGAAACACCATACACTTCTCCAGAGTGGCTGTTGGCAATTTACATCCCACCCGTCAGCATAACAAGGCCTCCAGTTCTCCGTGGCCTGTCCTGCCTTTCTGGATTTTACACTTTTCTCAGATGGCCCTTTTGACCGGGGGGCAGTGAGACTTCATTGTAGTGCAGATTTCCTTTGCAAGCTTGCTTGGTTGGCCAAAAAGTGCCTATGCTTTTTTCCTGAATATATTCAGGAAGAAACACATACGCCCTTTTTGGCCAAGGGCATCATTGTGGACGTTCTGCCTCTTTTCCTATGCTTTACATGCAATTCCAGTCTACCTCCTGAAACCGGTTTCCTGAAATTCTGCCCCGCTTTAAAGTCCTCTTAGCAGCCTTACTTCAATATATTTTTGGAATATATCTGTCATTTATAACTCTGCAGGTTTGTGAATTACAGTGCCCCTGAGCTCCTTTCTTCAACTCGCTTACTTGTGTGCCTGCCGCAACACCGCAGGATTGCTTCAGGCCCTAGTGTGGTTACGGCACGGCACGCAGAGCCTTTGGTTAATTCCTCTTCTTGGTGGGAAATGAGAGTTAAATTTGCCCGTCCAGACACCTCCAGCTAGTCTCTCATTGGTTCTCCCTATTCCTGTTCATTTTCCGCAGAAATTGCAAACTGGGCCAAACAGGAGGTTAAAGGCACTGACTCTCCAAGTGGGGAGAGTGTTAGTAAAGCGTCTGGAATGTTGCACCCGAGTACCAGGCGACGAAAACTGAGACACATTTGAACACGTTTCCCGATCACACGTTTGATCATACTCTGGGTTCCACATGCATGTTTTAGCTAAAGGAAGAATCCCTTAAACCTGGAGAGTTGAGACCCATGGAACGGGTACCAACATTATGAATTCAAAGGGTCTGCATTTGCTCAGCGAACCTCACCAATCCTATCACTGCTGCATTTATGCCGCTGTACACACGCTTGATTCTCTTTCGGAGACATATAAATCCATAGGTTTTAAGATTCTTACTAGTCAGGTATATTCTTAGGCGTTTAATATGGGGTGTTGAGTCCACTTCGTTGAGCAAGGAGTAGCTCTTGTCTATTACATATTTGGCTTATGGAACGGTATCTGTGCTAATTTCAATCTCTGGTTTATGCATCACCCCAACTCACCTTTCCCCTTAAGCAAGCATAAGTTGGTTTTCTACATTTGAGACCCTGTTCTGTTTTGTAATTCAGTTCCTGTGTAGCCAAGTTTACATTCCGTGTAGTAGTGATATCTTATGATGTTTCTTTATCTGTGACTTATTTCACTTAGAATCATCGTACCTGAATCCACTCATTATGCTGCTATGGGCCTGATGACATAGACTTCATTGCTGAGGGATATTGCATTGTACGTAAGTACCACAACTTCTTTATCCATTTTATGCTTTCTGTGATATTGAACTTAAACCGTAAACGAGGTTCTTGCAAACAGAGCCGTCCCAAAGTTTGGGGTGGCTGTGTCTTTTTGATTTTAATTTCCCTAAGCTATAGGACCATAAGTGGAATTGCCCTAAGCTCTGCTTCTTTGTTTTCTAGATGTTTCAGGAAACACCATACACTTCTCCAGAGTGGCTGTTGGCAATTTACATCCCGCCCATCAGCATAACAAGGCTCCCAGGTCTCCGTGGCCTGTCCTGCATTTCTGGAGTTTACACTTTTTTCAGATGGCTCTTTTGACCGGGGGGCAGTGAGACTTCGTTGTACTGCAGATTTCCTTTGCAAGCTTGCTTGGTTGGCCAAAAAGGGCGTATGCGTTTTTTCCTGAATATATTCAGGAAAAAACGCATAGGCCCGTTTTGGCCAAGTGCATCATCGTGGACGTTCTGCCTCTTTTCCTATGCTTTACATGCAATTCCAGTCTACCTCGTGAAATCGGTTTCCTGCAATTCTGCCCCACTTTCAAGTCCTCTTGGCAGCCTTACTTCAATATATTTTTGGACGATAGCTGTCATTTATAACTCTGCAGGGTTGTGAATGACAGTGCCCGTGAGCTCCTTTCTTCAACTCGCTTTCTTGTGAGCTTGCCGCAACACCACAGGATTGCTTCAGGCCCTAGTGTGGTTCCGGCACGGCACGCAGAGCCTTTGGTTAATTCCTCTTCTTGGTGGGAAATGAGAGTTAAATTTGCCCGTCCAGACACCTCCAGCTAGTCTCTCATTGGTTCTCCCTATTCCTGTTCATTTTCCGTAGAAATTGCAAACTGGGCCAAACAGGAGGTTAAACGCACTGACTCTCCAAGTCGGGAAAGTGTTAGTAAAGCGTCTGGAATGTTGCTCCTGAGTACCAGGGGACAAAAACTGAGACACATTTGAACACGTTTCCCGATCACATGGTGGATCATACTCTGGGTTCCACATGCATGTTTTAGCTAAAGGAAGAATCCCTTAAACCTGGAGAGTTGAGACCTATGGAATGGGTACCAGGCAATATGACTTCAAAGGGTCTGCATTTGCTCACCGAACCTCACCAATCCTATCACTGCTGCGTTTATGCTGCTGTTCACACACTTGATTCTCTTTTGGAGACATATAAATCCATAGGTTTTAAGATTCTTACTAGTCAGGTATATTCTTAGGCGTTTAATATGGGGTGTTGAGTCCACTTCGTTGAGCAAGGAGTAGCTCTTGTCTATTACATATTTGGCTTATGGAATGGTATCTGTGCTAATTTAACTCTCTGGTTTTATGCAGCACCCCAACTCACCTTTCCCCTTAAGCAAGCATAAGTTGGTTTTCTACATTTGAGACCCTGTTCTGTTTTGTAATTCAGTTCCTGAGTAGCCAAGTTTACATTCCGTGTAGTAGTGATATCTTATGATGTTTTTTTTTCTGTGTGACTTATTTCACTTAGAATCATCATACCTGAATCCACTCATTATGCTGCTATGTGCCTGATGACATAGATTTCATTGCTGAGGGATATTGCATTTTACGTATGTACCACAACTTCTTTATCCATTTTTCGCTTTCTGTGATATTGAACTTGTACAGTAAACGAGGTTCTTGCAAACAGAGCCGTCCCAAAGTTTGGGGTGGCTGTGTCTCTTTGATTTTAATTTCCCTAAGCTATAGGACCATAAGCAGATTGCCCTAAGCTCTGCTTCTATGTTTTTTAGATGTTTCAGGAAACACCATACACTTCTCCAGAGTGGCTGTTGGCAATTTACATCCCTCCCATCAGCATAACAAGGCTCCCAGTTCTCCATGGCCTGTCCTGCCTTTCTGGATTTTACACTTTTTTCAGATGGCCCTTTTGACCGGGGGGCAGTGAGACTTCATTGTAGTGCAGATTTCCTTTGCAAGCTTGCTTGGTTGGCCAAAAAGGGCGTATGCGTTTTTTCCTGAATATATTCAGGAAAAAACGCATACGCCCTTTTTGGCCAAGTGCATCATTGTGGACGTTCTGCCTCTTTTCCTATGCTTTACATGCAATTCCAGTCTACCTCCTGAAATCGGTTTCCTGCAATTCTGCCCCACTTTCAAGTCCTCTTGGCAGCCTTACTTCAATATATTTTTGGACGATAGCTGTCATTTATAACTCTGCAGGTTTGTGAATTACAGTGCCCCTGAGATCCTTTCTTCAACTCGCTTTCTTGTGAGCTGGCCGCAACACCACAGGATTGCTTCAGGCCCTAGTGTGGTTCCGGCACGGCACGCTGAGCCTTTGGTTAATTCCTCCTCCTGGTTGGAAATGAGAGTTAAATTTGCCCGTCCAGACACCTCCAGCTAGTCTCTCATTGGTTCTCCCTATTCCTGTTCATCTTACGCAGAAATTGCAAACTGGGCCAAACAGGAGGTTAAAGGCACTGACTCTCCAAGTGGGGAGAGTGTTAGTAAAGCGTCTGGAATGTTGCACCCGAGTACCAGGGGACGAAAACTGAGACACATTTGAACACGTTTCCCGATCACACTGTGGATCATACTCTGGGTTCCACATGCATGTTTTAGCTGAAGGAAGAATCCCTGAAACCTGGAGAGTGGAGACCCATGGAATGGGTACCATGCAATATGACTTCAAAGGGTCTGGATTTGCTCACAGAACCTCACCAATCCTATCACTGCTGCGTTTATGCCGCTGTACACACGCTTGGTTCTCTTTCGGAGACTTATAAATCCATAGGTTTTAAGATTCTTACTAGTCAGGTATATTCTTAGGCGTTTAATATGGGGTGTTGAGTCCACTTCGTTGAGCAAGGAGTAGCTCTTGTCTATTACATATTTGGCTTATGGAACGGTATCTGTGCTAATTTCAATCTCTGGTTTTATGCAGCACCCCAACTCACCTTTCCCCTTAAGAAAGCATAAGTTGGTTTTCTACATTTGAGACCCTGTTCTGTTTTGTAATTCAGTTCCTGAGTAGCCAAGTTTACATTCCGTGTAGTAGTGATATCTTATGATGTTTCTTTTTCGGTGTGACTTATTTCACTTAGAATCATCGTACCTGAATCCACTCATTATGCTGCTACGGGCCTGATGACATAGATTTCATTGCTGAGTGATATTGCATTGTACGTAAGTACCACAACTTCTTTATCCATTGTTCGCTTTCTGTGATATTGAACTTGTACCGTAAACGAAGTTCTTGTAAACAGAGCCGTCCCAAACTTTGGGGTGGCTGTGTCTTTTTGAATTTAATTTCCCTAAGCTATAGGACCATAAGTGGAAGTGCCCTAGGCTCTGTTGCTTTGTTTTTTGGATGTTTCAGGAAACACCATACACTTCTCCAGAGTGGCTGTTGGCAATTTACATCCCACCCGTCAGCATAACAAGGCCTCCAGTTCTCCGTGGCCTGTCCTGCCTTTCTGGATTTTACACTTTTCTCAGATGGCCCTTTTGACCGGGGGGCAGTGAGACTTCGTTGTACTGCAGATTTCCTTTGCAAGCTTGCTTGGTTGGCCAAAACGGGCGTATGCGTTTTTTCCTGAATATATTCAGGAAAAAACGCATACGCCCGTTTTGGCCAAGTGCATCATTGTGGACGTTCTGCCTCTTTTCCTATGCTTTACATGCAATTCCAGTCTACCTCGTGAAATCGGTTTCCTGCAATTCTGCCCCGCTTTCAAGTCCTCTTGGCAGCCTTACTTCAATATATTTTTGGACGATAGCTGTCATTTATAACTCTGCAGGGTTGTGAATGACAGTGCCCGTGAGCTCCTTTCTTCAACTCGCTTTCTTGTGAGCTTGCCGCAACACCGCAGGATTGCTTCAGGCCCTAGTGTGGTTCCGGCACGGCACGCAGAGCCTTTGGTTAATTCCTCTTCCTGGTGGGAAATGAGAGTTAAATTTGCCCGTCCAGACACCTCCAGCTAGTCTCTCATTGGTTCTCCCTATTCCTGTTCATTTTCCGTAGAAATTGCAAACTAGGCTAAACAGGAGGTTAAACGCACTGACTCTCCAAGTCGGGAAAGTGTTAGTAAAGCGTCTGGAATGTTGCTCCTGAGTACCAGGGGACAAAAACTGAGACACATTTGAACACGTTTCCCGATCACATGGTGGATCATACTCTGGGTTCCACATGCATCTTTTAGCTAAAGGAAGAATCCCTTAAACCTGGAGAGTTGAGACCTATGGAATAGGTACCAGGCAATATGACTTCAAAGGGTCTGCATTTGCTCACCGAACCTCACCAATCCTATCACTGCTGCGTTTATGCTGCTGTTCACACACTTGATTCTCTTTTGGAGACATATAAATCCATAGGTTTTAAGATTCTTACTAGTCAGGTATATTCTTAGGCGTTTAATATGGGGTGTTGAGTCCACTTCATTGAGCAAGGAGTAGCTTTTGTCTATTACATATTTGGCTTATGGAACGGTATCTGTGCTAATTTCACTCTCTGGTTTTATGCAGCACCCCAACTCACCTTTCCCCTTAAGCAAGCATAAGTTGGTTTTCTACATTTGAGACCCTGTTCTGTTTTTTAATTCAGTTCCTGAGTAGCCAAGTTTACATTCCGTGTAGTAGTGATATCTTATGATGTTTTTTTTTCTGTGTGACTTATTTCACTTAGAATCATCATACCTGAATCCACTCATTATGCTGCTATGTGCCAGATGACATAGATTTCATTGCTGAGGGATATTGCATTTTACGTATGTACCACAACTTCTTTATCCATTTTTCGCTTTCTGTGATATTGAACTTGTACAGTAAACGAGGTTCTTGCAAACAGAGCCGTCCCAAAGTTTGGGGTGGCTGTGTCTCTTTGATTTTAATTTCCCTAAGCTATAGGACCATAAGCAGATTGCCCTAAGCTCTGCTTCTTTGTTTTTTAGATGTTTCAGGAAACACCATACACTTCTCCAGAGTGGCTGTTGGCAATTTACATCCCTCCCATCAGCATAACAAGGCTCCCAGTTCTCCATGGCCTGTCCTGCCTTTCTGGATTTTACACTTTTTTCAGATGGCCCTTTTGACCGGGGGGCAGTGAGACTTCATTGTAGTGCAGATTTCCTTTGCAAGCTTGCTTGGTTGGCCAAAAAGGGCGTATGCGTTTTTTCCTGAATATATTCAGGAAAAAACGCATACGCCCTTTTTGGCCAAGTGCATCATTGTGGACATTCTGCCTCTTTTCCTATGCTTTACATGCAATTCCAGTCTACCTCCTGAAATCGGTTTCCTGCAATTCTGCCCCACTTTCAAGTCCTCTTGGCAGCCTTACTTCAATATATTTTTGGACGATAGCTGTCATTTATAACTCTGCAGGTTTGTGAATTACAGTGCCCCTGAGCTCCTTTCTTCAACTCGCTTTCTTGTGAGCTGGCCGCAACACCACAGGATTGCTTCAGGCCCTAGTGTGGTTCCGGCACGGCACGCTGAGCCTTTGGTTAATTCCTCCTCCTGGTTGGAAATGAGAGTTAAATTTGCCCGTCCAGACACCTCCAGCTAGTCTCTCATTGGTTCTCCCTATTCCTGTTCATTTTCCGCAGAAATTGCAAACTGGGCCAAACAGGAGGTTAAAGGCACTGACTCTCCAAGTGGGGAGAGTGTTAGTAAAGCGTCTGGAATGTTGCTCCTGAGTACCAGGGGACAAAAACTGAGACACATTTGAACACGTTTCCCGATCACATGGTGGATCATGCTCTGGGTTCCACATGCATGTTTTAGCTAAAGGAAGAATCCCTTAAACCTGGAGAGTTGAGACCTATGGAATGGGTACCAGGCAATATGACTTCAAAGGGTCTGCATTTGCTCACCGAACCTCACCAATCCTATCACTGCTGCGTTTATGCTGCTGTTCACACACTTGATTCTCTTTTGGAGACATATAAATCCATAGGTTTTAAGATTCTTACTAGTCAGGTATATTCTTAGGCGTTTAATATGGGGTGTTGAGTCCACTTCGTTGAGCAAGGAGTAGCTCTTGTCTATTACATATTTGGCTTATGGAACGGTATCTGTGCTAATTTCAATCTCTGGTTTTATGCAGCACCCCAACTCACCTTTCCCCTTAAGCAAGCATAAGTTGGTTTTCTACATTTGAGACCCTGTTCTGTTTTGTAATTCAGTTCCTGAGTAGCCAAGTTTACATTCCGTGTAGTAGTGATATCTTATGATGTTCTTTTTTCTGTGTGACTTATTTCACTTAGAATCATCATACCTGAATCCACTCATTATGCTGCTATGTGCCTGATGACATAGATTTCATTGCTGAGGGATATTGCATTTTACGTATGTACCACAACTTCTTTATCCATTTTTCGCTTTCTGTGATATTGAACTTGTACAGTAAACGAGGTTCTTGCAAACAGAGCCGTCCCAAAGTTTGGGGTGGCTGTGTCTCTTTGATTTTAATTTCCCTAAGCTATAGGACCATAAGCAGATTGCCCTAAGCTCTGCTTCTTTGTTTTTTAGATGTTTCAGGAAACACCATACACTTCTCCAGAGTGGCTGTTGGCAATTTACATCCCTCCCATCAGCATAACAAAGCTCCCAGTTCTCCCTGGCCTGTCCTGCCTTTCTGGATTTTACACTTTTTTCAGATCGCCCTTTTGACCAGGGGGCAGTGAGACTTCATTGTAGTGCAGATTTCCTTTGCAAGCTTGCTTGGTTGGCCAAAAAGGGCGTATGCGTTTTTTCCTGAATATATTCAGGAAAAAACGCATACGCCCTTTTTGGCCAAGTGCATCATTGTGGACGTTCTGCCTCTTTTCCTATGTTTTACATGCAATTCCAGTCTACCTCCTGAAATCGGTTTCCTGCAATTCTGCCCCACTTTCAAGTCCTCTTGGCAGCCTTACTTCAATATATTTTTGGATGATAGCTGTCATTTATAACTCTGCAGGTTTGTGAATTACAGTGCCCCTGAGCTCCTTTCTTCAACTCGCTTTCTTGTGAGCTGGCCGCAACACCACAGGATTGCTTCAGGCCCTAGTGTGGTTCCGGCACGGCACGCTGAGCCTTTGGTTAATTCCTCCTCCTGGTTGGAAATGAGAGTTAAATTTGCCCGTCCAGACACCTCCAGCTAGTCTCTCATTGGTTCTCCCTATTCCTGTTCATTTTCCGCAGAAATTGCAAACTGGGCCAAACAGGAGGTTAAAGGCACTGACTCTCCAAGTGGGGAGAGTGTTAGTAAAGCGTCTGGAATGTTGCACCCGAGTACCAGGGGACGAAAACTGAGACACATTTGAACACGTTTCCCGATCACACTGTGGATCATACTCTGGGTTCCACATGCATGTTTTAGCTGAAGGAAGAATCCCTGAAACCTGGAGAGTGGAGACCCATGGAATGGGTACCATGCAATATGACTTCAAAGGGTCTGGATTTGCTCACAGAACCTCACCAATCCTATCACTGCTGCGTTTATGCCGCTGTACACACGCTTGGTTCTCTTTCGGAGACATATAAATCCATAGGTTTTAAGATTCTTACTAGTCAGGTATATTCTTAGGCGTTTAATATGGGGTGTTGAGTCCACTTCGTTGAGCAAGGAGTAGCTCTTGTCTATTACATATTTGGCTTATGGAACGGTATCTGTGCTAATTTCAATCTCTGGTTTTATGCAGCACCCCAACTCACCTTTCCCCTTAAGAAAGCATAAGTTGGTTTTCTACATTTGAGACCCTGTTCTGTTTTGTAATTCAGTTCCTGAGTAGCCAAGTTTACATTCCGTGTAGTAGTGATATCTTATGATGTTTCTTTTTCGGTGTGACTTATTTCACTTAGAATCATCGTACCTGAATCCACTCATTATGCTGCTACGGGCCTGATGACATAGATTTCATTGCTGAGTGATATTGCATTGTACGTAAGTACCACAACTTCTTTATCCATTGTTCGCTTTCTGTGATATTGAACTTGTACCGTAAACGAAGTTCTTGTAAACAGAGCCGTCCCAAACTTTGGGGTGGCTGTGTCTTTTTGAATTTAATTTCCATAAGCTATAGGACCATAAGTGGAAGTGCCCTAGGCTCTGTTGCTTTGTTTTTTGGATGTTTCAGGAAACACCATACACTTCTCCAGAGTGGCTGTTGGCAATTTACATCCCACCCGTCAGCATAACAAGGCCTCCAGTTCTCCGTGGCCTGTCCTGCCTTTCTGGATTTTACACTTTTTTCAGATGGCCCTTTTGACCGGGGGGCAGTGAGACTTCATTGTAGTGCAGATTTCCTTTGCAAGCTTGCTTGGTTGGCCAAAAAGTGCCTATGCTTTTTTCCTGAATATATTCAGGAAGAAACACATACGCCCTTTTTGGCCAAGGGCATCATTGTGGACGTTCTGCCTCTTTTCCTATGCTTTACATGCAATTCCAGTCTACCTCCTGAAACCGGTTTCCTGAAATTCTGCCCCGCTTTAAAGTCCTCTTAGCAGCCTTACTTCAATATATTTTTGGAATATATCTGTCATTTATAACTCTGCAGGTTTGTGAATTACAGTGCCCCTGAGCTCCTTTCTTCAACTCGCTTACTTGTGAGCCTGCCGCAACACCGCAGGATTGCTTCAGGCCCTAGTGTGGTTACGGCACGGCATGATGAGCCTTTGGTTAATTCCTCTTCCTGTTGGGAAATGAGAGTTAAATTTGCCCGTCCAGACACCTCCAGCTAGTCTCTCATTGGTTCTCCCTATTCCTGTTCATTTTCCGCAGAAATTGCAAACTGGGCCAAACAGGAGGTTAAAGGCACTGACTCTCCAAGTGGGGAGAGTGTTAGTAAAGCGTCTGGAATGTTGCACCCGAGTACCAGGCGACGAAAACTGAGACACATTTGAACACGTTTCCCGATCACACGTTTGATCATACTCTGGGTTCCACATGCATGTTTTAGCTAAAGGAAGAATCCCTTAAACCTGGAGAGTTGAGACCCATGGAACGGGTACCAACATTATGAATTCAAAGGGTCTGCATTTGCTCAGCGAACCTCACCAATCCTATCACTGCTGCATTTATGCCGCTGTACACATGCTTGATTCTCTTTCGGAGACATATAAATCCATAGGTTTTAAGATTCTTACTAGTCAGGTATATTCTTAGGCGTTTAATATGGGGTGTTGAGTCCACTTCGTTGAGCAAGGAGTAGCTCTTGTCTATTACATATTTGGCTTATGGAACGGTATCTGTGCTAATTTCAATCTCTGGTTTATGCATCACCCCAACTCACCTTTCCCCTTAAGCAAGCATAAGTTGGTTTTCTACATTTGAGACCCTGTTCTGTTTTGTAATTCAGTTCCTGTGTAGCCAAGTTTACATTCCGTGTAGTAGTGATATCTTATGATGTTTCTTTATCTGTGACTTATTTCACTTAGAATCATCGTACCTGAATCCACTCATTATGCTGCTATGGGCCTGATGACATAGACTTCATTGCTGAGAGATATTGCATTGTACGTAAGTACCACAACTTCTTTATCCATTTTATGCTTTCTGTGATATTGAACTTAAACCGTAAACGAGGTTCTTGCAAAGAGAGCCGTCCCAAAGTTTGGGGTGGCTGTGTCTTTTTGATTTTAATTTCCCTAAGCTATAGGACCATAAGTGGAATTGCCCTAAGCTCTGCTTCTTTGTTTTCTAGATGTTTCAGGAAACACCATACACTTCTCCAGAGTGGCTGTTGGCAATTTACATCCCGCCCATCAGCATAACAAGGCTCCCAGGTCTCCATGGCCTGTCCTGCATTTCTGGAGTTTACACTTTTTTCAGATGGCTCTTTTGACCGGGGGGCAGTGAGACTTCGTTGTACTGCAGATTTCCTTTGCAAGCTTGCTTGGTTGGCCAAAAAGGGCGTATGCGTTTTTTCCTGAATATATTCAGGAGAAACCGCATACGCCCTTTTTGGCCAAGTGCATCATTGTGGACGTTCTGCCTCTTTTCCTATGCTTTACATGCAATTCCAGTCTACCTCCTGAAATCGGTTTCCTGCAATTCTGCCCCACTTTCAAGTCCTCTTGGCAGCCTTACTTCAATATATTCTTGGACGATAGCTGTCATTTATAACTCTGCAGGGTTGTGAATGACAGTGCCCATGAGCTCCTTTCTTCAACTCGCTTTCTTGTGAGCTTGCCGCAACACCGCAGGATTGCTTCAGGCCCTAGTGTGGTTCCGGCACGGCACGCAGAGCCTTTGGTTAATTCCTCTTCTTGGTGGGAAATGAGAGTTAAATTTGCCCGTCCAGACACCTCCAGCTAGTCTCTCATTGGTTCTCCCTATTCCTGTTCATTTTCCGTAGAAATTGCAAACTGGGCCAAACAGGAGGTTAAACGCACTGACTCTCCAAGTCGGGAAAGTGTTAGTAAAGCGTCTGGAATGTTGCTCCTGAGTACCAGGGGACAAAAACTGAGACACATTTGAACACGTTTCCCGATCACATGGTGGATCATACTCTGGGTTCCACATGCATGTTTTAGCTAAAGGAAGAATCCCTTAAACCTGGAGAGTTGAGACCTATGGAATGGGTACCAGGCAATATGACTTCAAAGGGTCTGCATTTGCTCACCGAACCTCACCAATCCTATCACTGCTGCGTTTATGCTGCTGTTCACACGCTTGATTCTCTTTCGGAGACATATAAATCCATAGGTTTTAAGATTCTTACTAGTCAGGTATATTCTTAGGCGTTTAATATGGGGTGTTGAGTCCACTTCGTTGAGCAAGGAGTAGCTCTTGTCTATTACATATTTGGCTTATGGAACGGTATCTGTGCTAATTTCACTCTCTGGTTTTATGCAGCACCCCAACTCACCTTTCCCCTTAAGCAAGCATAAGTTGGTTTTCTACATTTGAGACCCTGTTCTGTTTTGTAATTCAGTTCCTGAGTAGCCAAGTTTACATTCCGTGTAGTAGTGATATCTTATGATGTTTTTTTTTCTGTGTGACTTATTTCACTTAGAATCATCATACCTGAATCCACTCATTATGCTGCTATGTGCCTGATGACATAGATTTCATTGCTGAGGGATATTGCATTTTACGTATGTACCACAACTTCTTTATCCATTTTTCGCTTTCTGTGATATTGAACTTGTACAGTAAACGAGGTTCTTGCAAACAGAGCCGTCCCAAAGTTTGGGGTGGCTGTGTCTCTTTGATTTTAATTTCCCTAAGCTATAGGACCATAAGCAGATTGCCCTAAGCTCTGCTTCTTTGTTTTTTAGATGTTTCAGGAAACACCATACACTTTTCCAGAGTGGCTGTTGGCAATTTACATCCCTCCCATCAGCATAACAAGGCTCCCAGTTCTCCATGGCCTGTCCTGCCTTTCTGGATTTTACACTTTTTTCAGATCGCCCTTTTGACCGGGGGGCAGTGAGACTTCATTGTAGTGCAGATTTCCTTTGCAAGCTTGCTTGGTTGGCCAAAAAGGGCGTATGCGTTTTTTCCTGAATATATTCAGGAAAAAACGCATACGCCCTTTTTGGCCAAGTGCATCATTGTGGACGTTCTGCCTCTTTTCCTATGCTTTACATGCAATTCCAGTCTACCTCCTGAAATCGGTTTCCTGCAATTCTGCCCCACTTTCAAGTCCTCTTGGCAGCCTTACTTCAATATATTTTTGGACGATAGCTGTCATTTATAACTCTGCAGGTTTGTGAATTACAGTGCCCCTGAGCTCCTTTCTTCAACTCGCTTTCTTGTGAGCTGGCCGCAACACCACAGGATTGCTTCAGGCCCTAGTGTGGTTCCGGCACGGCACGCTGAGCCTTTGGTTAATTCCTCCTCCTGGTTGGAAATGAGAGTTAAATTTGCCCGTCCAGACACCTCCAGCTAGTCTCTCATTGGTTCTCCCTATTCCTGTTCATTTTCCGCAGAAATTGCAAACTGGGCCAAACAGGAGGTTAAAGGCACTGACTCTCCAAGTGGGGAGAGTGTTAGTAAAGCGTCTGGAATGTTGCACCCGAGTACCAGGGGACGAAAACTGAGACACATTTGAACACGTTTCCCGATCACACTGTGGATCATACTCTGGGTTCCACATGCATGTTGTAGCTGAAGGAAGAATCCCTGAAACCTGGAGAGTGGAGACCCATGGAATGGGTACCATGCAATATGACTTCAAAGGGTCTGGATTTGCTCACAGAACCTCACCAATCCTATCACTGCTGCGTTTATGCCGCTGTCCACACGCTTGATTCTCTTTCGGAGACATATAAATCCATAGGTTTTAAGATTCTTACTAGTCAGGTATATTCTTAGGCGTTTAATATGGGGTGTTGAGTCCACTTCGTTGAGCAAGGAGTAGCTCTTGTCTATTACATATTTGGCTTATGGAACGGTATCTGTGCTAATTTCACTCTCTGGTTTTATGCAGCACCCCAACTCACCTTTCCCCTTAAGCAAGCATAAGTTGGTTTTCTACATTTGAGACCCTGTTCTGTTTTGTAATTCAGTTCCTGAGTAGCCAAGTTTACATTCCGTGTAGTAGTGATATCTTATGATGTTTTTTTTTCTGTGTGACTTATTTCACTTAGAATCATCATACCTGAATCCACTCATTATGCTGCTATGTGCCTGATGACATAGATTTCATTGCTGAGGGATATTGCATTTTACGTATGTACCACAACTTCTTTATCCATTTTTTGCTTTCTGTGATATTGAACTTGTACAGTAAACGAGGTTCTTGCAAACAGAGCCGTCCCAAAGTTTGGGGTGGCTGTGTCTCTTTGATTTTAATTTCCCTAAGCTATAGGACCATAAGCAGATTGCCCTAAGCTCTGCTTCTTTGTTTTTTAGATGTTTCAGGAAACACCATACACTTCTCCAGAGTGGCTGTTGGCAATTTACATCCCTCCCATCAGCATAACAAGGCTCCCAGTTCTCCATGGCCTGTCCTGCCTTTCTGGATTTTACACTTTTTTCAGATCGCCCTTTTGACCGGGGGGCAGTGAGACTTCATTGTAGTGCAGATTTCCTTTGCAAGCTTGCTTGGTTGGCCAAAAAGGGCGTATGCGTTTTTTCCTGAATATATTCAGGAAAAAACGCATACGCCCTTTTTGGCCAAGTGCATCATTGTGGACGTTCTGCCTCTTTTCCTATGCTTTACATGCAATTCCAGTCTACCTCCTGAAATCGGTTTCCTGCAATTCTGCCCCACTTTCAAGTCCTCTTGGCAGCCTTACTTCAATATATTTTTGGACGATAGCTGTCATTTATAACTCTGCAGGTTTGTGAATTACAGTGCCCCTGAGCTCCTTTCTTCAACTCGCTTTCCTGTGAGCTGGCCGCAACACCACAGGATTGCTTCAGGCCCTAGTGTGGTTCCGGCACGGCACGCTGAGCCTTTGGTTAATTCCTCCTCCTGGTTGGAAATGAGAGTTAAATTTGCCCGTCCAGACACCTCCAGCTAGTCTCTCATTGGTTCTCCCTATTCCTGTTCATTTTCCGCAGAAATTGCAAACTGGGCCAAACAGGAGGTTAAAGGCACTGACTCTCCAAGTGGGGAGAGTGTTAGTAAAGCGTCTGGAATGTTGCACCCGAGTACCAGGGGACGAAAACTGAGACACATTTGAACACGTTACCCGATCACACTGTGGATCATACTCTGGGTTCCACATGCATGTTTTAGCTGAAGGAAGAATCCCTGAAACCTGGAGAGTGGAGACCCATGGAATGGGTACCATGCAATATGACTTCAAAGGGTCTGGATTTGCTCACAGAACCTCACCAATCCTATCACTGCTGCGTTTATGCCGCTGTACACACGCTTGGTTCTCTTTCGGAGACATATAAATCCATAGGTTTTAAGATTCTTACTAGTCAGGTATATTCTTAGGCGTTTAATATGGGGTGTTGAGTCCACTTCTTTGAGCAAGGAGTAGCTCTTGTCTATTCCATATTTGGCTTATGGAACGGTATCTGTGCTAATTTCAATCTCTGGTTTTATGCAGCACCCCAACTCACCTTTCCCCTTAAGAAAGCATAAGTTGGTTTTCTACATTTGAGACCCTGTTCTGTTTTGTAATTCAGTTCCTGAGTAGCCAAGTTTACATTCCGTGTAGTAGTGATATCTTATGATGTTTCTTTTTCGGTGTGACTTATTTCACTTAGAATCATCGTACCTGAATCCACTCATTATGCTGCTACGGGCCTGATGACATAGATTTCATTGCTGAGTGATATTGCATTGTACGTAAGTACCACAACTTCTTTATCCATTGTTCGCTTTCTGTGATATTGAACTTGTACCGTAAACGAAATTCTTGTAAACAGAGCCGTCCCAAACTTTGGGGTGGCTGTGTCTTTTTGAATTTAATTTCCATAAGCTATAGGACCATAAGTGGAAGTGCCCTAGGCTCTGTTGCTTTGTTTTTTGGATGTTTCAGGAAACACCATACACTTCTCCAGAGTGGCTGTTGGCAATTTACATCCCACCCGTCAGCATAACAAGGCCTCCAGTTCTCCGTGGCCTGTCCTGCCTTTCTGGATTTTACACTTTTTTCAGATGGCCCTTTTGACCGGGGGGCAGTGAGACTTCATTGTAGTGCAGATTTCCTTTGCAAGCTTGCTTGGTTGGCCAAAAAGTGCCTATGCTTTTTTCCTGAATATATTCAGGAAGAAACACATACGCCCTTTTTGGCCAAGTGCATCATTGTGGACGTTCTGCCTCTTTTCCTATGCTTTACATGCAATTCCAGTCTACCTCCTGAAACCGGTTTCCTGAAATTCTGCCCCGCTTTAAAGTCCTCTTAGCAGCCTTACTTCAATATATTTTTGGAATATATCTGTCATTTATAACTCTGCAGGTTTGTGAATTACAGTGCCCCTGAGCTCCTTTCTTCAACTCGCTTACTTGTGAGCCTGCCGCAACACCGCAGGATTGCTTCAGGCCCTAGTGTGGTTACGGCACGGCATGATGAGCCTTTGGTTAATTCCTCTTCCTGGTGGGAAATGAGAGTTAAATTTGCCCGTCCAGACACCTCCAGCTAGTCTCTCATTGGTTCTCCCTATTCCTGTTCATTTTCCGCAGAAATTGCAAACTGGGCCAAACAGGAGGTTAAAGGCACTGACTCTCCAAGTGGGGAGAGTGTTAGTAAAGCGTCTGGAATGTTGCACCCGAGTACCAGGCGACGAAAACTGAGACACATTTGAACACGTTTCCCGATCACACGTTTGATCATACTCTGGGTTCCACATGCATGTTTTAGCTAAAGGAAGAATCCCTTAAACCTGGAGAGTTGAGACCCATGGAACGGGTACCAACATTATGAATTCAAAGGGTCTGCATTTGCTCAGCGAACCTCACCAATCCTATCACTGCTGCATTTATGCCGCTGTACACACGCTTGATTCTCTTTCGGAGACATATAAATCCATAGGTTTTAAGATTCTTACTAGTCAGGTATATTCTTAGGCGTTTAATATGGGGTGTTGAGTCCACTTCGTTGAGCAAGGAGTAGCTCTTGTCTATTACATATTTGGCTTATGGAACGGTATCTGTGCTAATTTCAATCTCTGGTTTATGCATCACCCCAACTCACCTTTCCCCTTAAGCAAGCATAAGTTGGTTTTCTACATTTGAGACCCTGTTCTGTTTTGTAATTCAGTTCCTGTGTAGCCAAGTTTACATTCCGTGTAGTAGTGATATCTTATGATGTTTCTTTATCTGTGACTTATTTCACTTAGAATCATCGTACCTGAATCCACTCATTATGCTGCTATGGGCCTGATGACATAGACTTCATTGCTGAGGGATATTGCATTGTACGTAAGTACCACAACTTCTTTATCCATTTTATGCTTTCTGTGATATTGAACTTAAACCGTAAACGAGGTTCTTGCAAAGAGAGCCGTCCCAAAGTTTGGGGTGGCTGTGTCTTTTTGATTTTAATTTCCCTAAGCTATAGGACCATAAGTGGAATTGCCCTAAGCTCTGCTTCTTTGTTTTCTAGATGTTTCAGGAAACACCATACACTTCTCCAGAGTGGCTGTTGGCAATTTACATCCCGCCCATCAGCATAACAAGGCTCCCAGGTCTCCATGGCCTGTCCTGCATTTCTGGAGTTTACACTTTTTTCAGATGGCTCTTTTGACCGGGGGGCAGTGAGACTTCGTTGTACTGCAGATTTCCTTTGCAAGCTTGCTTGGTTGGCCAAAAAGGGCGTATGCGTTTTTTCCTGAATATATTCAGGAGAAACCGCATACGCCCTTTTTGGCCAAGTGCATCATTGTGGACGTTCTGCCTCTTTTCCTATGCTTTACATGCAATTCCAGTCTACCTCCTGAAATCGGTTTCCTGCAATTCTGCCCCACTTTCAAGTCCTCTTGGCAGCCTTACTTCAATATATTTTTGGACGATAGCTGTCATTTATAACTCTGCAGGGTTGTGAATGACAGTGCCCATGAGCTCCTTTCTTCAACTCGCTTTCTTGTGAGCTTGCCGCAACACCGCAGGATTGCTTCAGGCCCTAGTGTGGTTCCGGCACGGCACGCAGAGCCTTTGGTTAATTCCTCTTCTTGGTGGGAAATGAGAGTTAAATTTGCCCGTCCAGACACCTCCAGCTAGTCTCTCATTGGTTCTCCCTATTCCTGTTCATTTTCCGTAGAAATTGCAAACTGGGCCAAACAGGAGGTTAAACGCACTGACTCTCCAAGTCGGGAAAGTGTTAGTAAAGCGTCTGGAATGTTGCTCCTGAGTACCAGGGGACAAAAACTGAGACACATTTGAACACGTTTCCCGATCACATGGTGGATCATACTCTGGGTTCCACATGCATGTTTTAGCTAAAGGAAGAATCCCTTAAACCTGGAGAGTTGAGACCTATGGAATGGGTACCAGGCAATATGACTTCAAAGGGTCTGCATTTGCTCACCGAACCTCACCAATCCTATCACTTCTGCGTTTATGCTGCTGTTCACACACTTGATTCTCTTTTGGAGACATATAAATCCATAGGTTTTAAGATTCTTACTAGTCAGGTATATTCTTAGGCGTTTAATATGGGGTGTTGAGTCCACTTCGTTGAGCAAGGAGTAGCTCTTGTCTATTACATATTTGGCTTATGGAACGGTATCTGTGCTAATTTCACTCTCTGGTTTTATGCAGCACCCCAACTCACCTTTCCCCTTAAGCAAGCATAAGTTGGTTTTCTACATTTGAGACCCTGTTCTGTTTTGTAATTCAGTTCCTGAGTAGCCAAGTTTACATTCCGTGTAGTAGTGATATCTTATGATGTTTTTTTTTCTGCGTGACTTATTTCACTTAGAATCATCATACCTGAATCCACTCATTATGCTGCTATGTGCCTGATGACATAGATTTCATTGCTGAGGGATATTGCATTTTACGTATGTACCACAACTTCTTTATCCATTTTTCGCTTTCTGTGATATTGAACTTGTACAGTAAACGAGGTTCTTGCAAACAGAGCCGTCCCAAAGTTTGGGGTGGCTGTGTCTCTTTGATTTTAATTTCCCTAAGCTATAGGACCATAAGCAGATTGCCCTAAGCTCTGCTTCTTTGTTTTTTAGATGTTTCAGGAAACACCATACACTTCTCCAGAGTGGCTGTTGGCAATTTACATCCCTCCCATCAGCATAACAAGGCTCCCAGTTCTCCATGGCCTGTCCTGCCTTTCTGGATTTTACACTTTTTTCAGATCGCCCTTTTGACCGGGGGGCAGTGAGACTTCATTGTAGTGCAGATTTCCTTTGCAAGCTTGCTTGGTTGGCCAAAAAGGGCGTATGCGTTTTTTCCTGAATATATTCAGGAAAAAACGCATACGCCCTTTTTGGCCAAGTGCATCATTGTGGACGTTCTGCCTCTTTTCCTATGCTTTACATGCAATTCCAGTCTACCTCCTGAAATCGGTTTCCTGCAATTCTGCCCCACTTTCAAGTCCTCTTGGCAGCCTTACTTCAATATATTTTTGGACGATAGCTGTCATTTATAACTCTGCAGGTTTGTGAATTACAGTGCCCCTGAGCTCCTTTCTTCAACTCGCTTTCTTGTGAGCTGGCCGCAACACCACAGGATTGCTTCAGGCCCTAGTGTGGTTCCGGCACGGCACGCTGAGCCTTTGGTTAATTCCTCCTCCTGGTTGGAAATGAGAGTTAAATTTGCCCGTCCAGACACCTCCAGCTAGTCTCTCATTGGTTCTCCCTATTCCTGTTCATTTTCCGCAGAAATTGCAAACTGGGCCAAACAGGAGGTTAAAGGCACTGACTCTCCAAGTGGGGAGAGTGTTAGTAAAGCGTCTGGAATGTTGCACCCGAGTACCAGGGGACGAAAACTGAGACACATTTGAACACGTTTCTCGATCACACTGTGGATCATACTCTGGGTTCCACATGCATGTTGTAGCTGAAGGAAGAATCCCTGAAACCTGGAGAGTGGAGACCCATGGAATGGGTACCATGCAATATGACTTCAAAGGGTCTGGATTTGCTCACAGAACCTCACCAATCCTATCACTGCTGCGTTTATGCCGCTGTCCACACGCTTGATTCTCTTTCGGAGACATATAAATCCATAGGTTTTAAGATTCTTACTAGTCAGGTATATTCTTAGGCGTTTAATATGGGGTGTTGAGTCCACTTCGTTGAGCAAGGAGTAGCTCTTGTCTATTACATATTTGGCTTATGGAACGGTATCTGTGCTAATTTCACTCTCTGGTTTTATGCAGCACCCCAACTCACCTTTCCCCTTAAGCAAGCATAAGTTGGTTTTCTACATTTGAGACCCTGTTCTGTTTTGTAATTCAGTTCCTGAGTAGCCAAGTTTACATTCCGTGTAGTAGTGATATCTTATGATGTTTTTTTTTCTGTGTGACTTATTTCACTTAGAATCATCATACCTGAATCCACTCATTATGCTGCTATGTGCCTGATGACATAGATTTCATTGCTGAGGGATATTGCATTTTACGTATGTACCACAACTTCTTTATCCATTTTTTGCTTTCTGTGATATTGAACTTGTACAGTAAACGAGGTTCTTGCAAACAGAGCCGTCCCAAAGTTTGGGGTGGCTGTGTCTCTTTGATTTTAATTTCCCTAAGCTATAGGACCATAAGCAGATTGCCCTAAGCTCTGCTTCTTTGTTTTTTAGATGTTTCAGGAAACACCATACACTTCTCCAGAGTGGCTGTTGGCAATTTACATCCCTCCCATCAGCATAACAAGGCTCCCAGTTCTCCATGGCCTGTCCTGCCTTTCTGGATTTTACACTTTTTTCAGATGGCCCTTTTGACCGGGGGGCAGTGAGACTTCATTGTAGTGCAGATTTCCTTTGCAAGCTTGCTTGGTTGGCCAAAAAGGGCGTATGCGTTTTTTCCTGAATATATTCAGGAGAAAACGCATACGCCCTTTTTGGCCAAGTGCATCATTGTGGACGTTCTGCCTCTTTTCCTATGCTTTACATGCAATTCCAGTCTACCTCCTGAAATCGGTTTCCTGCAATTCTGCCCCACTTTCAAGTCCTCTTGGCAGCCTTATTTCAATATATTTTTGGACGATAGCTGTCATTTATAACTCTGCAGGTTTGTGAATTACAGTGCCCCTGAGCTCCTTTCTTCAACTCGCTTTCTTGTGAGCTGGCCGCAACACCACAGGATTGCTTCAGGCCCTAGTGTGGTTCCGGCACGGCACGCCAAGCCTTTGGTTAATTCCTCCTCCTGGTTGGAAATGAGAGTTAAATTTGCCCGTCCAGACACCTCCAGCTAGTCTCTCATTGGTTCTCCCTATTCCTGTTCATTTTCCGCAGAAATTGCAAACTGGGCCAAACAGGAGGTTAAAGGCACTGACTCTCCAAGTGGGGAGAGTGTTAGTAAAGCGTCTGGAATGTTGCACCCGAGTACCAGGGGACGAAAACTGAGACACATTTGAACACGTTTCCCGATCACACTGTGGATCATACTCTGGGTTCCACATGCATGTTTTAGCTGAAGGAAGAATCCCTGAAACCTGGAGAGTGGAGACCCATGGAATGGGTACCATGCAATATGACTTCAAAGGGTCTGGATTTGCTCACAGAACCTCACCAATCCTATCACTGCTGCGTTTATGCCGCTGTACACACGCTTGG
This sequence comes from Lagenorhynchus albirostris, assembly GCF_949774975.1. Taxonomy (NCBI): domain Eukaryota; kingdom Metazoa; phylum Chordata; class Mammalia; order Artiodactyla; family Delphinidae; genus Lagenorhynchus; species Lagenorhynchus albirostris. Next base: position 844,695 of record NW_026783569.1, on the reverse strand, counting down.
TTCTCTTTCGGAGACATATAAATCCATAGGTTTTAAGATTCTTACTAGTCAGGTATATTCTTAGGCGTTTAATATGGGGTGTTGAGTCCACTTCTTTGAGCAAGGAGTAGCTCTTGTCTATTCCATATTTGGCTTATGGAACGGTATCTGTGCTAATTTCAATCTCTGGTTTTATGCAGCACCCCAACTCACCTTTCCCCTTAAGAAAGCATAAGTTGGTTTTCTACATTTGAGACCATGTTCTGTTTTGTAATTCAGTTCCTGAGTAGCCAAGTTTACATTCCGTGTAGTAGTGATATCTTATGATGTTTCTTTTTCGGTGTGACTTATTTCACTTAGAATCATCGTACCTGAATCCACTCATTATGCTGCTACGGGCCTGATGACATAGACTTCATTGCTGAGTGATATTGCATTGTACGTAAGTACCACAACTTCTTTATCCATTGTTCGCTTTCTGTGATATTGAACTTGTACCGTAAACGAAGTTCTTGTAAACAGAGCCGTTCCAAACTTTGGGGTGGCTGTGTCTTTTTGAATTTAATTTCCATAAGCTATAGGACCATAAGTGGAAGTGCCCTAGGCTCTGTTGCTTTGTTTTTTGGATGTTTCAGGAAACACCATACACTTCTCCAGAGTGGCTGTTGGCAATTTACATCCCACCCGTCAGCATAACAAGGCCTCCAGTTCTCCGTGGCCTGTCCTGCCTTTCTGGATTTTACACTTTTTTCAGATGGCCCTTTTGACCGGGGGGCAGTGAGACTTCATTGTAGTGCAGATTTCCTTTGCAAGCTTGCTTGGTTGGCCAAAAAGTGCCTATGCTTTTTTCCTGAATATATTCAGGAAGAAACACATACGCCCTTTTTGGCCAAGGGCATCATTGTGGACGTTCTGCCTCTTTTCCTATGCTTTACATGCAATTCCAGTCTACCTCCTGAAATCGGTTTCCTGCAATTCTGCCCCGCTTTAAAGTCCTCTTAGCAGCCTTACTTCAATATATTTTTGGAATATAGCTGTCATTTATAACTCTGCAGGTTTGTGAATGACAGTGCCCCTGAGCTCCTTTCTTCAACTCGCTTACTTGTGAGCTGGCCGCAACACCGCAGGATTGCTTCAGGCCCTAGTGTGGTTACGGCACGGCATGATGAGCCTTTGGTTAATTCCTCTTCCTGGTGGGAAATGAGAGTTAAATTTGCCCGTCCAGACACCTCCAGCTAGTCTCTCATTGGTTCTCCCTATTCCTGTTCATTTTCCGCAGAAATTGCAAACTGGGCCAAACAGGAGGTTAAAGGCACTGACTCTCCAAGTGGGGAGAGTGTTAGTAAAGCGTCTGGAATGTTGCACCCGAGTACCAGGCGACGAAAACTGAGACACATTTGAACACGTTTCCCGATCACACGTTTGATCATACTCTGGGTTCCACATGCATGTTTTAGCTAAAGGAAGAATCCCTTAAACCTGGAGAGTTGAGACCCATGGAACGGGTACCAACATTATGAATTCAAAGGGTCTGCATTTGCTCAGCGAACCTCACCAATCCTATCACTGCTGCATTTATGCCGCTGTACACACGCTTGATTCTCTTTCGGAGACATATAAATCCATAGGTTTTAAGATTCTTACTAGTCAGGTATATTCTTAGGCGTTTAATATGGGGTGTTGAGTCCACTTCGTTGAGCAAGGAGTAGCTCTTGTCTATTACATATTTGGCTTATGGAACGGTATCTGTGCTAATTTCAATCTCTGGTTTATGCATCACCCCAACTCACCTTTCCCCTTAAGCAAGCATAAGTTGGTTTTCTACATTTGAGACCCTGTTCTGTTTTGTAATTCAGTTCCTGTGTAGCCAAGTTTACATTCCGTGTAGTAGTGATATCTTATGATGTTTCTTTATCTGTGACTTATTTCACTTAGAATCATCGTACCTGAATCCACTCATTATGCTGCTATGGGCCTGATGACATAGACTTCATTGCTGAGGGATATTGCATTGTACGTAAGTACCACAACTTCTTTATCCATTTTATGCTTTCTGTGATATTGAACTTAAACCGTAAACGAGGTTCTTGCAAAGAGAGCCGTCCCAAAGTTTGGGGTGGCTGTGTCTTTTTGATTTTAATTTCCCTAAGCTATAGGACCATAAGTGGAATTGCCCTAAGCTCTGCTTCTTTGTTTTCTAGATGTTTCAGGAAACACCATACACTTCTCCAGAGTGGCTGTTGGCAATTTACATCCCGCCCATCAGCATAACAAGGCTCCCAGGTCTCCATGGCCTGTCCTGCATTTCTGGAGTTTACACTTTTTTCAGATGGCTCTTTTGACCGGGGGGCAGTGAGACTTCGTTGTACTGCAGATTTCCTTTGCAAGCTTGCTTGGTTGGCCAAAAAGGGCGTATGCGTTTTTTCCTGAATATATTCAGGAGAAACCGCATACGCCCTTTTTGGCCAAGTGCATCATTGTGGACGTTCTGCCTCTTTTCCTATGCTTTACATGCAATTCCAGTCTACCTCCTGAAATCGGTTTCCTGCAATTCTGCCCCACTTTCAAGTCCTCTTGGCAGCCTTACTTCAATATATTTTTGGACGATAGCTGTCATTTATAACTCTGCAGGGTTGTGAATGACAGTGCCCGTGAGCTCCTTTCTTCAACTCGCTTTCTTGTGAGCTTGCCGCAACACCGCAGGATTGCTTCAGGCCCTAGTGTGGTTCCGGCACGGCACGCAGAGCCTTTGGTTAATTCCTCTTCTTGGTGGGAAATGAGAGTTAAATTTGCCCGTCCAGACACCTCCAGCTAGTCTCTCATTGGTTCTCCCTATTCCTGTTCATTTTCCGTAGAAATTGCAAACTGGGCCAAACAGGAGGTTAAACGCACTGACTCTCCAAGTCGGGAAAGTGTTAGTAAAGTGTCTGGAATGTTGCTCCTGAGTACCAGGGGACAAAAACTGTGACACATTTGAACACGTTTCCCGATCACATGGTGGATCATACTCTGGGTTCCACATGCATGTTTTAGCTAAAGGAAGAATCCCTTAAACCTGGAGAGTTGAGACCTATGGAATGGGTACCAGGCAATATGACTTCAAAGGGTCTGCATTTGCTCACCGAACCTCACCAATCCTATCACTGCTGCGTTTATGCTGCTGTTCACACACTTGATTCTCTTTTGGAGACATATAAATCCATAGGTTTTAAGATTCTTACTAGTCAGGTATATTCTTAGGCGTTTAATATGGGGTGTTGAGTCCACTTCGTTGAGCAAGGAGTAGCTCTTGTCTATTACATATTTGGCTTATGGAACGGTATCTGTGCTAATTTCAATCTCTGGTTTTAGGCAGCACCCCAACTCACCTTTCCCCTTAAGCAAGCATAAGTTGGTTTTCTACATTTGAGACCCTGTTCTGTTTTGTAATTCAGTTCCTGAGTAGCCAAGTTTACATTCCGTGTAGTAGTGATATCTTATGATGTTTTTTTTTCGGTGTGACTTATTTCACTTAGAATCATCATACCTGAATCCACTCATTATGCTGCTATGTGCCTGATGACATAGATTTCATTGCTGAGGGATATTGCATTTTACGTATGTACCACAACTTCTTTATCCATTTTTCACTTTCTGTGATATTGAACTTGTACAGTAAACGAGGTTCTTGCAAACAGAGCCGTCCCAAAGTTTGGGGTGGCTGTGTCTCTTTGATTTTAATTTCCCTAAGCTATAGGACCATAAGTGGAAGTGCCCTAGGCTCTGTTGCTTTGTTTTTTGGATGTTTCAGGAAACACCATACACTTCTCCAGAGTGGCTGTTGGCAATTTACATCCCGCCCATCAGCATAACAAGGCTCCCAGTTCTCCATGGCCTGTCTTGCCTTTCTGGATTTTACACTTTTCTCAGGTGGCCCTTTAGACCGGGGGGAAGTGACACTTCATAGTAGTTCGGATTTCCATTGCAAGCTTGCTTGGTTTGCCAAAAGGGCGTATGTGTTTTTTCCTGAATATATTCAGGAACAAACTCATACGCCGTTTTTTGCCAAGTGCATCATTGTCGATGTTCTGCCTCTTTTCCTATGCTTTAAATGCCATTCCAGTCTACCTCCTGAAATCGGTTTCCTGAAATTCTGCCCCGCTTTCAAGTCCTCTTCGCAGCCTTACTTCAATATATTTTTGGACGTAATCTGTCATTTATAACTCTGCAGGTTTGTGAATGACAGTGCCCCTGAGCTCCTTTCTTCAACTCGCTTTCTTGTGAGCTGGCCGCAAACCCGCAAGACTGCTTCAGGCCCTAATCTGCTTCTGGCAGGGCACGCTGAGCCTTTGGTTAATTCCTCTTCCTGGTGGGAAATGAGTGTTAAATATGCCCTTACAGACACCTACCTCACTCTCAACCCCTTGGTGATGTGGGTCCTCTGGTTTGTGGCCACCTTTGCTGGGTTCCTCACCTTTCGATGATGTGGCCCCACTAGTGTGAGGACACTCCTGCCTGGTTCTCATCCACGTGGTTATGTGGACCCCCTGGTGAGAGTCAGTTCCTGGCTGTGTTCCTCACCCTTCTGTGAGGGAGACCCTCTGCTGATAGGTCACTCCTGCATGGCTGGCACACATTGCCTTGGTGAAGTCAGCCGTGTGGTGTCAGTTGGAGCATGCTGGGAATCTCCTCCCCCCAGTGATGAGGGCCCTCTTGCGTCAGGCCCTAACTGCTGGGCTCACCAACTTTTCTTAGTGAGCCCAATGATGCTTGGGCACTCCTCTTAGGATCCCATCTCCATGGGGATGTGGGCCTTCTGCTCTGAGGTCCCAACGGCTGGGTTGTTCACATTTTCATGATGTGGGCTCTCTGGTGTTAGTTCACAGAGGCCTGGATCCCATAGCCTCTGTGCTCTTGGCCGCCTGCTGGGAGGTTCCAACTGCTGGATTCCTCACTTTTTAAATTTTTGGGGCCCTCTGTTGTGAGGATCCTCCTGCCTGCCTCACTCCCAGCCCCTTCGTGATGTGTGTCGTCTGGTTTGAGGCCACATGTGCTGGGTTCCTCACCTTTCGATGATGTGGGACCAATGGTCTTAGGAGACTCCTGCCTGGTTCACATCCCCTTGGTGATGTGGGCGCTCTGTTGAGAGTCTGATCCTGGCTGGGTTCCTCACCCATCTGTGAGGTGGGCCGTCTGCTGTGAGGTCACTCCTGCCTGGCTTGCTCACCTCGCCTTGTGGACATGAGCCCTCTGGTGGCACTTGGAGCCTGCTGGGAGCCTCCTCCCCTCGGTGATGAGGGCCCTCTGGCGTCAGGCCCTAACTGCTGGGCTCCCCACATTTTGTGATGTGCGCCCAGTTGTGCGAGGACACTCCAGCCAGGATCACATCCCCATTGGGATGTTGGCCTTCTGCTCTGAGGTCCCAACGCCTGGGTTGCTCACAATTTCATGATGTGGGCTCTCTGCTGTTAGTTCACTCCTGCCTGTATCCCATAGCTTCTGTGCTCTCGGCCGCCTGCTGGGGGGTTCCAACTGCTGGATTCCTCACCTTTCTTCTTCTTTGGGCCCTCTGTTTTTAGGCTACTCCTGCCTGCCTCACTCCCATTCCCTTTGTGATATATGTCCTCTGATTTGAGGCCACATGTGCTGGGTTCCGCACCTTTCGATGATGTGGCCCCACTGGAGGGAAGACAGTCCTGACTGGTCCCATCCCCTTGCTGATGTGGGCCCTCAGGTGAGAGTCTGATCCTGGCTGGGTTCCTCACCCTTCTGTGAGGTGGGCCCTCTGCTGTGAGGTCAATCATGCCTGTCTGGCACACGTCACCTTGGCGACGTGGGCCCTCTGGTGGCAGTTGGAGTGTGCTGGGATCCTCCTCCCCTCGGTGATGAGGGCCCTCTTGCCTTAGGCCATAACTGCTGGGCTCCCCACATTTTCTGATGTGCGCCAAGTGAGTGAGGACACTCTTGCCAGGTTCCCATCCCCATGGGGATATGGGCCTTCTGCTCTGAGGTCAAAACGGCTGGCTTGCTCACAGTACCATGATGTGGGCCCTCTGCTGTGAGTTCACTCCGGCAAGGATCCCTTATCATCGGTGCTCTGAGTCGCCTGCTTGGAGGTTCCAACTGCTGGATTCCTCACCTTTTTCATTCTATGTGCCCTCTGTTGTGAGGCTTCTCCTGCCTGCCTCACTGCCAGCCCCTTGGTGATGGGTGTCCTATGGCTTGAGGCCACATGTGCTGCGTTCCTCACCTTTCGATGATGTGGCCCCACTCGTGTGAGGACACTCCTGCCTGGTTCCCATCCCCTTGGTGAGGTGGGCCCTCTGGTGAGAGTCTAATCCTGGCTGGGTTCCTCAATGTTCTGTGAGGTAGGCCCTCTGCTGTGAGGTCACTCCTGCCTGGCTGGCCCACGTCACCTTTGAGACGTGAGCCCTCTGGTGGCAGTTGGAGCATGCAGGGTGCCTCAACCTCTCGGTGATGACGTCCCTCTGGCGTCAGGCCCTAAATGGTGGGCTCCCCACATTTTCTGATGTGCGCCCAGTGGTGCGAGGACACTCCAGCCAGGTTCCCATTCCCATGGGGATGTGGGCCTTCTGCGCTGAGGTCCCAACGCCTGGGTTGCTCACAGTTTTATGATGTGGGCCCTCTGCTCTGAGTTCACTGTGGCCTGGATCCCATAGTTTCGGTGTTCTGGGCCGCCTGCTGGAAGGCCTAAATGCTGGAATCCTCACGTTTTTTATATTATGTGCCCTGTGTTGTGAGGCTACTCCTGCCTGCCTCACTCCAAGGCCCTTGGTGATGTGGGTCCTCTGGTTTGAGGACACATGTGCTGGGTTCCTCACCTTAAGATGATGAGGCCCCACTGGTGTGAGGATAATCCTGACTGGTTCCCATCCCCTTTGTGATGTGGGCCCTCTGGTGAGAGTCTGATCCTGGCTGGGTTCCTCACCCATCTGTGAGGTGGGCCCTCTACTATCAGGTAACTCCTGCCTGGCTTGCTCACCTCGCCTTGTTGACATGAGCCCTCTGGTGGCACTTGGACCCTGCTGGGAGCCTCCTCACCTCTGTGATGAGGGCCCTCTGACGTCAGGCCTTAACTGCTCGGTTCCCCAACTTTTCTTAGTGAGCCCAGTGATGCTCGGGCACTCCTCTTAGGTTCCCATCTCCATGGGCATGTGGGCCTTCTGCTCTGAGGTTCCAACGGCTGGGTTGATCACAATTTCATGATGTGGGCTCTCTGGTGTTAGTTCACTGTGGCCTGGATCCCATAGCCTCTGTGCCCTTGGCCGCCTGCTGGGAGGTTCCAACTGCTCGATTCCTCAACTTTTGTATTCTATGGGTCCTGTGTTGTGATGCTCCTCCTGCCTGCCTCACTCGCAACCCCTTCGTGATGTGAGTCTTCTGGTTTGAGGCCACCTGTGCTGGGTTCCGCAACTTTCTTTGATGTGGCCCCACTGGTGTGAGGACACTCCTGCCTGGTTCCCATCCCCTTGGTGATGTGGGCCTTCTGGTGACAGTCTTATCCTGGCTGGGTTCCTCACTCTTCTGTGAGGTAGGCCCTCTGCTGTGAGGTCAATCCTGCCTGACTTGCACACATCACCTTGGCGACGTGGGCCCTCTGTTGGCACATGGAACATGCTGGGAGCCTCCGGCCCTCGGTGATGATGGCCCTCTAGCATCAGGCCCTAACTGCTGGGCTCCCCACGTTTTCTGATGTGAGCCCAGTGATGCCAGGACACTCCTGTCAGGTTCCCATCCCCATGGGGATGTGGGCTTTCTGCTCTGAGGTCCCAACGCCTGGGTTGCTCACAGTTTCATGATGTGGGCTCTCTGCTGTTAGTTCACTCCTGCCTGCATCCCATAGCTTCTGTGCTCTCGGCCACCTGCTGGGAGGTTCCAAATGCTGGATTCCTCACCTTTTTTATTCTTTGGGCCCTCTGATTTTAGGCTACTCCTACCTGCCTCACTCCCATCCCCTTTGTGATGTATGTCCTCTGATATGAGGCCACATGTGCTGGGTTCCTCACCTTTCGATGATGTGGCCCCACTGGTGGGAGGACAGTCCTGACTGGTTCCCATCCCCTTGGTGTTGTGGGCCCTCTGGTGAGAGTCTCATCCTGCCTCGGTTCCTCACCCTTCTGTGAGATAGGCCCTCTGCTGTGAGGTCACTACTGCCTGGCTGGCGCATGCCACCTTGTAGACGTGGGCCCTCTGTTGGCAGTTGGAACCTGCTGGGAGTCTCCTCCCCTCAGTTATGAGGGTCCCCTGGCGTCAGGCCCTAACTGCTGGGCTCCTAACATTTTCTGATATGTGCTAAGTTGTGCGAAGCCACTCCTGCCAGGTTCCCATCCCAATGGGGATGTGGACCTTCTGTTCTGAGGTCCCAACGGCTGGGCTGCTCACAGGTTCATGATGTGGGCCCTCTGCTGTGAGTTCACTGCGGCCTGGATCCCATAGCCTCGGTGCTCTGGGCCACTTGCTGGGAGGTTCCAACTGCTGGATTCCTCAACTTTTATATTCTATGGACCCTGTGTTGTGAGGCCGGTCCTGCCAGCCTCATTCCGAACCCCTTGGTGATGTGGTTCCTCTGGTTTGAGGCTACATGTGCTGGGATCCTCACCTTTCGATGATGTTGTCCCACTGGTGTGGGGACACTCCTGCCTGGTTCCCATCCCCTTGGTGATGTGGGCCCTCTGGTGAGAGTCTGATCCTGGCTGTGTTCCACACCCTTCTGTGAGGGGGGCCCTCTGCTGTGAGGTCACTCCTGCCGGGCTGGCACACATCGCCTTGGCGACGTTGGCCCTCTGGTGGCAGCTGGAGCCTGCTGGGAGCCTCCTCCTCTCGGTGATGAGTGCCCTCTAGCGTCAGGCCCTAACTTCTGAGCACCTCACGTTTTCTGATGTGAGCCCAGTGATGCCAGGACACTCCTGTCATGTTCCCATCACCATGGGGATGTGGGCCTTCTGCTCTGAGGTCCCAATGTCTGGGTTGCTCACAGTTTCATGATGTGGGCTGTCTGGTGTTAGTTCACTCCGGCCTGCATCCCCTAGCCTCTGTGCTCTGGGCCGCCTGCTGGGAGGTTCCAAATGCTGGATTCCTCACCTTTCTTATTTTGGGGCCCTCTATTATGAGGCTCCTCCTGCCTGCCTCACTCCCAGCCCCTTGGTGATGGGTGTCCTATGGTTTGAAGCCACATGTTCTGGGTTCCTCACCTTTAGATGATGTGGCCCTACTCATGTGAGGACACTCCTGCCTGGTTCCAATCCATTTGGTGATGTGGGCCCTCTGGTGCGAGTCTGATCCTGACTGGGTTCGTCACACTTCTCTGAGGTGGGCCCTCTGCTGTGAGGTCATTCGTGCCTGGTTGGCACACATCGCCTTGGCGACGTCAGCCCTCTGGTGGCAGTTGGAGCCTGCTGGGAGCCTCCTTCCCTTGGTGATGAGGGTCCTCTGGCGTCAGGCCCTAACTGCTGGTCGCCCAAAATTTTCTGATATGTTCTCAGTGGTGCGAGGACACTCCTACCAGATTTCCATCCCCATGGGGATGTGGGCCTCCTGCTCTGAGGTCCCAATGGCTGGGTTGCTCAGTTTCATGACATGGGCCCTCTTCTGTGAGTTCACTGTGGCCTGGATCCCATAGCCTCGGTGCACCGGGCTGCTTGCTAGGAGGTTCCAACTGCTGGATTCCTCACTTTTTTATTCTATGGGCCCAGGGTTGTGAGGCTACTCCTGCCTGCCTCACTCCGAGGTCCTTGGTGATGTGGGTCCTCTGGTTTGAGGACACATGTGCTGAGTACCTCACCTTTCGATGATGTGGCCCCACTGGTGTGAAGACACTCCTGCCTGGTTCCCATCCCCTTGGTGATGTGGGCCCTCTGGTGAGAGTCTGATGTTGGCTGGGATTCTCACCCTTCTGTGAGGTGGGACCTCTGCTGTGAGGTAACTCCTGCCTGGCCTGCTCACGTTGCCTGGCAATGTGAGCCCTCAGGTGGCAGTTGGTGCCTGCTGGGAATCTCCTCCCCTCAGTTATGAGAGCTCTGGATAAAACACATATGCCCTTTTTTGCCAAGTGCATTATTTTCCAAGTTCTGTGTCTTTTCCTATGCTTTAAGAATGACTCCCGTGTACCTTCTGAAATCGGATTCCAGGAATTCTGACCCGTTTTCAACTCCTCTTGGCAGCCTTACTTCAATATATTTGTGGACGATAGCTGTCATTTATCACGCTGCAGGTTTGTGAATTACAGTGCCCCTGAGCTCCTTTCTTCAACTCGCTTACTTGTGAGCTGGACGCAACACCGCAGGATTGCTTCAGGCCCTAGTGTGGTTACGGCACGGCATGATGAGCCTTTGGTTAATTCCTCTTCCTGGTGGGAAATGAGAGTTAAATTTGCCCGTCCAGACACCTCCAGCTAGTCTCTCATTGGTTCTCCCTATTCCTGTTCATCTTACGCAGAAATTGCAAACTGGGCCAAATAGCAGGTTAAAGGCACTGACTCTCCAAGTGAGGAGAGTGTTAGTAAAGCGTCTGGAATGTTGCACCCGAGTACCAGGGGACGAAAACTGAGACACATTTGAACACGTTTCCCGATCACACGGTGGATCATACTCTGGGTTCCACATGCATGTTTTAGCTGAAGGAAGAATCCCTTAAACCTGGAGAGTTGAGACCCATGGAATGGGTACCATGCAATATGACTTCAAAGGGTCTGCATTTGCTCACCGAACCTCACCAATCCTATCACTGCTGCATTTATGCCGCTGTACACACGTTTGATTCTCTTTCGGAGACATATAAATCCATAGGATTTAAGATTCTTACCAGTCAGGTATATTCTTAGGCATTTAATATGGGAGGATGAGTCCACTTCGTTGAGCAAGGAGTAGCTCTTGTCTATTACATATTTGGCTTATGGAACGGTATCTGTGCTAATTTCAATCTCTGGTTTTATGTAGCACCTTTCCCCTTAAGCAAGCATAAGTTGGTCTTCTACATTTGAGACAGTGTTCTGTTTTGTAATTCAGTTCCTGTATAGCCAAGTTTACATTCCGTGTAGTAGTGATATCTTATGATGTTTCTTTTTCTGTGTGACTTATTTCACTTAGAATCAGCGTACCTGAATCCACTCATCATGCTGCTATGGGCCTGATGACATAGATTTCATTGCTGAATGACATTGCATTGTACGTAAGTACCACAACTTCTTTATGCATTTTTCGCTTTCTGTGATATTGAACTTATACCATAAAGGAGGTTCTTGTAAACAGAGCCGTCCCAAACATTGGGGTGGCTGTGTCATTTTGATTTTAATTTCCCTAAACTATAGGACCATAAGTGGAAGTGCCCTAGGCTCTGTTGCTTTGTTTTTTAGATGTTTCAGAAAACACCATACACTTCTCCAGAGTGGCTGTTGGCAATTTACATCCTGCCAATCAGCATAACAAGGCTCCCAGTTCTCCATGGCCTGTCCTGCCTTTCTGGCTTTTACACTTTTTTCAGATGGCCGTTTTGACCCAGGGGCAGTGAGACTTCATTGTAGTGCAGATTTCCTTTGCAAGCTTGCTTGGTTGGCCAAAAAGGGCATATGCGTTTTGTCCTGAATATATTCAGGAGAAAACGCATATGCCCTTTTTGGCCAAGTGCATCATTGTGGACGTTCTGCCTCTTTTCCTGTACTTTACATGCAATTCCTGTCTACCTCCTGAAATCGGTTTCCTGCAATTCTGCCCCGCTTTCAAGTCCTCTTGGCAGCCTTCCTTCAATATATTTTTGGACGATAGCTGTCATTTATAACTCTGCAGGTTTGTGAATTACAGTGCCGCTGAGCTCCTTTCTTCAACTCTCTTTCTTGTGAGCTGGCCGCAACACCGCAAGATTGCTTCAGGCCCTAGTGTGGTTCCGGCACGGCACGCTGAACCTTTGGTTAATTCCTCTTCCTTGTGGGAAATGAGAGTTAAATTTGCCCGTCCAGACACCTCCAACTAGTCTCTCATTGTTTCTCCCTATTCCTGTTCATCTTACGCAGAAATTGCAAACTGGGCCAAACAGGAGGTTAAAGGCACTGACTCTCCAAGTGGGGAGAGTGTTAGTAAAGCGTCTGGAATGTTGCACCCGAGTACCAGGGGACGAAAACTGAGACACATTTGAACACGTTTCCCGATCACAAAGTGGATCATACTCTGGGTTCCACATTCATGATTTAGCTGAATGAAGAATCCCTTAAACCTGGAGAGTTGAGACCCATGGCATCGGTACCATGCAACATGACTTCAAAGGGTCTGCATTTGCTCACCGAACCTCACCAATCCTATCACTACTGCGTTTATGCCGCTGTACACACGCTTGATTCTCTTTCGGAGACATATAAATCCATAGGTTTTAAGATTCTTACTAGTCAGGTATATTCTTAGGTGTTTAATATGGGGTGTAGAGTCCACTTCGTTGAGCAAGGAGTAGCTCTTGTCTATTACATATTTGGCTTATGGAACGGTATCTGTGCTAATTTCAATCTCTGGTTTTATGCAGCACCCCAACTCACCTTTCCCCTTAAGCAAGCATAAGTTGGTTCTACATTTGAGACCCTGTTCTGTTTTGTAATTCAGTTCCTGTGTAGCCAAGTTTACATTCCCTGTATTAGTGATATCTTATGATGTTTCTTTTTCTGTGTGACTAATTTCACTTAGAATCATCGTACCTGAATCCACTCATTATGCTGCTACGGGCCTGATGACATAGATTTCATTGCTGAGTGATATTGCATTGTACGTAAGTACCACGACTTCTTTATCCATTTTTTGCTTTCTGCGACATTGAACTTGTACCGTAAACGAGGTTCTTGTAAACAGAGCCGGCCCAAACTTTGGGGTGGCTGTGTCTTTTTGATTTTAATTTCCCTAAGTTATAGGAGTATAAGAGGAAGTGCCCTAGGCTCTGTTTCTTTGTATTTTGGATGTTTCAGGAAACACCATACCCTTCTCCAGAGTGGCTGTTGGCAATTTACATCCCACCCATCAGCATAACAAGGCTGCCAGTTCTCCATGGCCTGTCCTGCCTTTCTGGATTTTACACTTTTTTCAGATGGCCCTTTTGACCGGGGGTCAGTGAGACTTCATTGTAGTGCAGATTACCTTTGCAAGCTTGCTGGGTTGGCCAAAAAGGGCATATGTGTTTTTTCCTGAATATATTGGTTTTCTATATTTGAGACGCTGTTCTGTTTTGTATTTCAGTTCCTGTGTAGCCAAGTTTACATTCCGTGTATTAGTGATATCTTATGATGTTTCTTTTTCTGTGTGACTTATTTCACTTAGAATCAGTGTACCTGAATCCACTCATCATGCTGCTATGGGCCTGATGACATAGATTTCATTGCTGAGTGATATTGCATTGTACGTAAGTACCACAACTTCTTTATCCATTTTTCGCTTTCTGTGATATTGAACTTATACCATAAAGGAGGTTCTTGTAAACAGAGCCGTCCGAAAATTTGGGGTGGCTGTGTCTTTTTGATTTTAATTTCCCTAAGCTCTAGGACCATAAGTGGAAGTGTCCTAGGCTCTGTTGCTTTGTTTTTTAGATGTTTCAGGAAACACCATACACTTCTCCAGAGTGGCTGTTGGCAATTTACATCCCTCCCATCAGCATAACAAGGCTCCCAGTTCTCCATGGCCTGTCCTGCCTTTCTGGATTTTACACTTTTTTCAGATCGCCCTTTTGACCGGGGGGCAGTGAGACTTCATTGTAGTGCAGATTTCCTTTGCAAGCTTGCTTGGTTGGCCAAAAAGGGCGTATGCGTTTTTTCCTGAATATATTCAGGAAAAAACGCATACGCCCTTTTTGGCCAAGTGCATCATTGTGGACGTTCTGCCTCTTTTCCTATGCTTTACATGCAATTCCAGTCTACCTCCTGAAATCGGTTTCCTGCAATTCTGCCCCACTTTCAAGTCCTCTTGGCAGCCTTACTTCAATATATTTTTGGACGATAGCTGTCATTTATAACTCTGCAGGTTTGTGAATTACAGTGCCCCTGAGCTCCTTTCTTCAACTCGCTTTCTTGTGAGCTGGCCGCAACACCACAGGATTGCTTCAGGCCCTAGTGTGGTTCCGGCACGGCACGCTGAGCCTTTGGTTAATTCCTCCTCCTGGTTGGAAATGAGAGTTAAATTTGCCCGTCCAGACACCTCCAGCTAGTCTCTCATTGGTTCTCCCTATTCCTGTTCATTTTCCGCAGAAATTGCAAACTGGGCCAAACAGGAGGTTAAAGGCACTGACTCTCCAAGTGGGGAGAGTGTTAGTAAAGCGTCTGGAATGTTGCACCCGAGTACCAGGGGACGAAAACTGAGACACATTTGAACACGTTTCCCGATCACACTGTGGATCATACTCTGGGTTCCACATGCATGTTGTAGCTGAAGGAAGAATCCCTGAAACCTGGAGAGTGGAGACCCATGGAATGGGTACCATGCAATATGACTTCAAAGGGTCTGGATTTGCTCACAGAACCTCACCAATCCTATCACTGCTGCGTTTATGCCGCTGTCCACACGCTTGATTCTCTTTCGGAGACATATAAATCCATAGGTTTTAAGATTCTTACTAGTCAGGTATATTCTTAGGCGTTTAATATGGGGTGTTGAGTCCACTTCGTTGAGCAAGGAGTAGCTCTTGTCTATTACATATTTGGCTTATGGAACGGTATCTGTGCTAATTTCAATCTCTGGTTTTAGGCAGCACCCCAACTCACCTTTCCCCTTAAGCAAGCATAAGTTGGTTTTCTACATTTGAGACCCTGTTCTGTTTTGTAATTCAGTTCCTGAGTAGCCAAGTTTACATTCCGTGTAGTAGTGATATCTTATGATGTTTCTTTTTCTGTGTGACTTATTTCACTTAGAATCATCATACCTGAATCCACTCATTATGCTGCTATGTGCCTGATGACATAGATTTCATTGCTGAGGGATATTGCATTTTACGTATGTACCACAACTTCTTTATCCATTTTTTGCTTTCTGTGATATTGAACTTGTACAGTAAACGAGGTTCTTGCAAACAGAGCCGTCCCAAAGTTTGGGGTGGCTGTGTCTCTTTGATTTTAATTTCCCTAAGCTATAGGACCATAAGCAGATTGCCCTAAGCTCTGCTTCTTTGTTTTTTAGATGTTTCAGGAAACACCATACACTTCTCCAGAGTGGCTGTTGGCAATTTACATCCCTCCCATCAGCATAACAAGGCTCCCAGTTCTCCATGGCCTGTCCTGCCTTTCTGGATTTTACACTTTTTTCAGATGGCCCTTTTGACCGGGGGGCAGTGAGACTTCATTGTAGTGCAGATTTCCTTTGCAAGCTTGCTTGGTTGGCCAAAAAGGGCGTATGCGTTTTTTCCTGAATATATTCAGGAGAAAACGCATACGCCCTTTTTGGCCAAGTGCATCATTGTGGACGTTCTGCCTCTTTTCCTATGCTTTACATGCAATTCCAGTCTACCTCCTGAAATCGGTTTCCTGCAATTCTGCCCCACTTTCAAGTCCTCTTGGCAGCCTTATTTCAATATATTTTTGGACGATAGCTGTCATTTATAACTCTGCAGGTTTGTGAATTACAGTGCCCCTGAGCTCCTTTCTTCAACTCGCTTTCTTGTGAGCTGGCCGCAACACCACAGGATTGCTTCAGGCCCTAGTGTGGTTCCGGCACGGCACGCCAAGCCTTTGGTTAATTCCTCCTCCTGGTTGGAAATGAGAGTTAAATTTGCCCGTCCAGACACCTCCAGCTAGTCTCTCATTGGTTCTCCCTATTCCTGTTCATTTTCCGCAGAAATTGCAAACTGGGCCAAACAGGAGGTTAAAGGCACTGACTCTCCAAGTGGGGAGAGTGTTAGTAAAGCGTCTGGAATGTTGTACCCGAGTACCAGGCGACGAAAACTGAGACACATTTGAACACGTTTCCCGATCACACGTTTGATCATACTCTGGGTTCCACATGCATGTTTTAGCTAAAGGAAGAATCCCTTAAACCTGGAGAGTTGAGACCCATGGAACGGGTACCAACATTATGAATTCAAAGGGTCTGCATTTGCTCAGCGAACCTCACCAATCCTATCACTGCTGCATTTATGCCGCTGTACACACGCTTGATTCTCTTTCGGAGACATATAAATCCATAGGTTTTAAGATTCTTACTAGTCAGGTATATTCTTAGGCGTTTAATATGGGGTGTTGAGTCCACTTCGTTGAGCAAGGAGTAGCTCTTGTCTATTACATATTTGGCTTATGGAACGGTATCTGTGCTAATTTCAATCTCTGGTTTATGCATCACCCCAACTCACCTTTCCCCTTAAGCAAGCATAAGTTGGTTTTCTACATTTGAGACCCTGTTCTGTTTTGTAATTCAGTTCCTGTGTAGCCAAGTTTACATTCCGTGTAGTAGTGATATCTTATGATGTTTCTTTATCTGTGACTTATTTCACTTAGAATCATCGTACCTGAATCCACTCATTATGCTGCTATGGGCCTGATGACATAGACTTCATTGCTGAGGGATATTGCATTGTACGTAAGTACCACAACTTCTTTATCCATTTTATGCTTTCTGTGATATTGAACTTAAACCGTAAACGAGGTTCTTGCAAAGAGAGCCGTCCCAAAGTTTGGGGTGGCTGTGTCTTTTTGATTTTAATTTCCCTAAGCTATAGGACCATAAGTGGAATTGCCCTAAGCTCTGCTTCTTTGTTTTCTAGATGTTTCAGGAAACACCATACACTTCTCCAGAGTGGCTGTTGGCAATTTACATCCCGCCCATCAGCATAACAAGGCTCCCAGGTCTCCATGGCCTGTCCTGCATTTCTGGAGTTTACACTTTTTTCAGATGGCTCTTTTGACCGGGGGGCAGTGAGACTTCGTTGTACTGCAGATTTCCTTTGCAAGCTTGCTTGGTTGGCCAAAAAGGGCGTATGCGTTTTTTCCTGAATATATTCAGGAGAAACCGCATACGCCCTTTTTGGCCAAGTGCATCATTGTGGACGTTCTGCCTCTTTTCCTATGCTTTACATGCAATTCCAGTCTACCTCCTGAAATCGGTTTCCTGCAATTCTGCCCCACTTTCAAGTCCTCTTGGCAGCCTTACTTCAATATATTTTTGGACGATAGCCTGTCATTTATAACTCTGCAGGGTTGTGAATGACAGTGCCCGTGAGCTCCTTTCTTCAACTCGCTTTCTTGTGAGCTTGCCGCAACACCGCAGGATTGCTTCAGGCCCTAGTGTGGTTCCGGCACGGCACGCAGAGCCTTTGGTTAATTCCTCTTCTTGGTGGGAAATGAGAGTTAAATTTGCCCGTCCAGACACCTCCAGCTAGTCTCTCATTGGTTCTCCCTATTCCTGTTCATTTTCCGTAGAAATTGCAAACTGGGCCAAACAGGAGGTTAAACGCACTGACTCTCCAAGTCGGGAAAGTGTTAGTAAAGTGTCTGGAATGTTGCTCCTGAGTACCAGGGGACAAAAACTGAGACACATTTGAACACATTTCCCGATCACATGGTGGATCATACTCTGGGTTCCACATGCATGTTTTAGCTAAAGGAAGAATCCCTTAAACCTGGAGAGTTGAGACCTATGGAATGGGTACCAGGCAATATGACTTCAAAGGGTCTGCATTTGCTCACCGAACCTCACCAATCCTATCACTGCTGCGTTTATGCTGCTGTTCACACACTTGATTCTCTTTTGGAGACATATAAATCCATAGGTTTTAAGATTCTTACTAGTCAGGTATATTCTTAGGCGTTTAATATGGGGTGTTGAGTCCACTTCGTTGAGCAAGGAGTAGCTCTTGTCTATTACATATTTGGCTTATGGAACGGTATCTGTGCTAATTTCAATCTCTGGTTTTAGGCAGCACCCCAACTCTTACCTTTCCCCTTAAGCAAGCATAAGTTGGTTTTCTACATTTGAGACCCTGTTCTGTTTTGTAATTCAGTTCCTGAGTAGCCAAGTTTACATTCCGTGTAGTAGTGATATCTTATGATGTTTTTTTTTCTGTGTGACTTATTTCACTTAGAATCATCATACCTGAATCCACTCATTATGCTGCTATGTGCCTGATGACATAGATTTCATTGCTGAGGGATATTGCATTTTACGTATGTACCACAACTTCTTTATCCATTTTTCGCTTTCTGTGATATTGAACTTGTACAGTAAACGAGGTTCTTGCAAACAGAGCCGTCCCAAAGTTTGGGGTGGCTGTGTCTCTTTGATTTTAATTTCCCTAAGCTATAGGACCATAAGTGGAAGTGCCCTAGGCTCTGTTGCTTTGTTTTTTGGATGTTTCAGGAAACACCATACACTTCTCCAGAGTGGCTGTTGGCAATTTACATCCCGCCCATCAGCATAACAAGGCTCCCAGTTCTCCATGGCCTGTCTTGCCTTTCTGGATTTTACACTTTTCTCAGGTGGCCCTTTAGACCGGGGGGAAGTGACACTTCATAGTAGTTCGGATTTCCATTGCAAGCTTGCTTGGTTTGCCAAAAGGGCGTATGTGTTTTTTCCTGAATATATTCAGGAACAAACTCATACGCCGTTTTTTGCCAAGTGCATCATTGTCGATGTTCTGCCTCTTTTCCTATGCTTTAAATGCCATTCCAGTCTACCTCCTGAAATCGGTTTCCTGAAATTCTGCCCCGCTTTCAAGTCCTCTTCGCAGCCTTACTTCAATATATTTTTGGACGTAATCTGTCATTTATAACTCTGCAGGTTTGTGAATGACAGTGCCCCTGAGCTCCTTTCTTCAACTCGCTTTCTTGTGAGCTGGCCGCAAACCCGCAAGACTGCTTCAGGCCCTAATCTGCTTCTGGCAGGGCACGCTGAGCCTTTGGTTAATTCCTCTTCCTGGTGGGAAATGAGTGTTAAATATGCCCTTACAGACACCTACCTCACTCTCAACCCCTTGGTGATGTGGGTCCTCTGGTTTGTGGCCACCTTTGCTGGGTTCCTCACCTTTCGATGATGTGGCCCCACTAGTGTGAGGACACTCCTGCCTGGTTCTCATCCACGTGGTTATGTGGACCCCCTGGTGAGAGTCAGTTCCTGGCTGTGTTCCTCACCCTTCTGTGAGGGAGACCCTCTGCTGATAGGTCACTCCTGCATGGCTGGCACACATTGCCTTGGTGAAGTCAGCCGTGTGGTGTCAGTTGGAGCATGCTGGGAATCTCCTCCCCCCAGTGATGAGGGCCCTCTTGCGTCAGGCCCTAACTGCTGGGCTCACCAACTTTTCTTAGTGAGCCCAATGATGCTTGGGCACTCCTCTTAGGATCCCATCTCCATGGGGATGTGGGCCTTCTGCTCTGAGGTCCCAACGGCTGGGTTGTTCACATTTTCATGATGTGGGCTCTCTGGTGTTAGTTCACAGAGGCCTGGATCCCATAGCCTCTGTGCTCTTGGCCGCCTGCTGGGAGGTTCCAACTGCTGGATTCCTCACTTTTTAAATTTTTGGGGCCCTCTGTTGTGAGGATCCTCCTGCCTGCCTCACTCCCAGCCCCTTCGTGATGTGTGTCGTCTGGTTTGAGGCCACATGTGCTGGGTTCCTCACCTTTCGATGATGTGGGACCAATGGTCTTAGGAGACTCCTGCCTGGTTCACATCCCCTTGGTGATGTGGGCGCTCTGTTGAGAGTCTGATCCTGGCTGGGTTCCTCACCCATCTGTGAGGTGGGCCGTCTGCTGTGAGGTCACTCCTGCCTGGCTTGCTCACCTCGCCTTGTGGACATGAGCCCTCTGGTGGCACTTGGAGCCTGCTGGGAGCCTCCTCCCCTCGGTGATGAGGGCCCTCTGGCGTCAGGCCCTAACTGCTGGGCTCCCCACATTTTGTGATGTGCGCCCAGTTGTGCGAGGACATTCCAGCCAGGATCACATCCCCATTGGGATGTTGGCCTTCTGCTCTGAGGTCCCAACGCCTGGGTTGCTCACAATTTCATGATGTGGGCTCTCTGCTGTTAGTTCACTCCTGCCTGTATCCCATAGCATCTGTGCTCTCGGCCGCCTGCTGGGGGGTTCCAACTGCTGGATTCCTCACCTTTCTTCTTCTTTGGGCCCTCTGTTTTTAGGCTACTCCTGCCTGCCTCACTCCCATTCCCTTTGTGATATATGTCCTCTGATTTGAGGCCACATGTGCTGGGTTCCGCACCTTTCGATGATGTGGCCCCACTGGAGGGAAGACAGTCCTGACTGGTCCCATCCCCTTGCTGATGTGGGCCCTCAGGTGAGAGTCTGATCCTGGCTGGGTTCCTCACCCTTCTGTGAGGTGGGCCCTCTGCTGTGAGGTCAATCATGCCTGTCTGGCACACGTCACCTTGGCGACGTGGGCCCTCTGGTGGCAGTTGGAGTGTGCTGGGATCCTCCTCCCCTCGGTGATGAGGGCCCTCTTGCCTTAGGCCATAACTGCTGGGCTCCCCACATTTTCTGATGTGCGCCAAGTGAGTGAGGACACTCTTGCCAGGTTCCCATCCCCATGGGGATATGGGCCTTCTGCTCTGAGGTCAAAACGGCTGGCTTGCTCACAGTACCATGATGTGGGCCCTCTGCTGTGAGTTCACTCCGGCAAGGATCCCTTATCATCGGTGCTCTGAGTCGCCTGCTTGGAGGTTCCAACTGCTGGATTCCTCACCTTTTTCATTCTATGTGCCCTCTGTTGTGAGGCTTCTCCTGCCTGCCTCACTGCCAGCCCCTTGGTGATGGGTGTCCTATGGCTTGAGGCCACATGTGCTGCGTTCCTCACCTTTCGATGATGTGGCCCCACTCGTGTGAGGACACTCCTGCCTGGTTCCCATCCCCTTGGTGAGGTGGGCCCTCTGGTGAGAGTCTAATCCTGGCTGGGTTCCTCAATGTTCTGTGAGGTAGGCCCTCTGCTGTGAGGTCACTCCTGCCTGGCTGGCCCACGTCACCTTTGAGACGTGAGCCCTCTGGTGGCAGTTGGAGCATGCAGGGTGCCTCAACCTCTCGGTGATGACGTCCCTCTGGCGTCAGGCCCTAAATGGTGGGCTCCCCACATTTTCTGATGTGCGCCCAGTGGTGCGAGGACACTCCAGCCAGGTTCCCATTCCCATGGGGATGTGGGCCTTCTGCGCTGAGGTCCCAACGCCTGGGTTGCTCACAGTTTTATGATGTGGGCCCTCTGCTCTGAGTTCACTGTGGCCTGGATCCCATAGTTTCGGTGTTCTGGGCCGCCTGCTGGAAGGCCTAAATGCTGGAATCCTCACGTTTTTTATATTATGTGCCCTGTGTTGTGAGGCTACTCCTGCCTGCCTCACTCCAAGGCCCTTGGTGATGTGGGTCCTCTGGTTTGAGGACACATGTGCTGGGTTCCTCACCTTAAGATGATGAGGCCCCACTGGTGTGAGGATAATCCTGACTGGTTCCCATCCCCTTTGTGATGTGGGCCCTCTGGTGAGAGTCTGATCCTGGCTGGGTTCCTCACCCATCTGTGAGGTGGGCCCTCTACTATCAGGTAACTCTTGCCTGGCTTGCTCACCTCGCCTTGTTGACATGAGCCCTCTGGTGGCACTTGGACCCTGCTGGGAGCCTCCTCACCTCTGTGATGAGGGCCCTCTGACGTCAGGCCTTAACTGCTCGGTTCCCCAACTTTTCTTAGTGAGCCCAGTGATGCTCGGGCACTCCTCTTAGGTTCCCATCTCCATGGGCATGTGGGCCTTCTGCTCTGAGGTTCCAACGGCTGGGTTGATCACAATTTCATGATGTGGGCTCTCTGGTGTTAGTTCACTGTGGCCTGGATCCCATAGCCTCTGTGCCCTTGGCCGCCTGCTGGGAGGTTCCAACTGCTCGATTCCTCAACTTTTGTATTCTATGGGTCCTGTGTTGTGATGCTCCTCCTGCCTGCCTCACTCGCAACCCCTTCGTGATGTGAGTCTTCTGGTTTGAGGCCACCTGTGCTGGGTTCCGCAACTTTCTTTGATGTGGCCCCACTGGTGTGAGGACACTCCTGCCTGGTTCCCATCCCCTTGGTGATGTGGGCCTTCTGGTGACAGTCTTATCCTGGCTGGGTTCCTCACTCTTCTGTGAGGTAGGCCCTCTGCTGTGAGGTCAATCCTGCCTGACTTGCACACATCACCTTGGCGACGTGGGCCCTCTGTTGGCACATGGAACATGCTGGGAGCCTCCGGCCCTCGGTGATGATGGCCCTCTAGCATCAGGCCCTAACTGCTGGGCTCCCCACGTTTTCTGATGTGAGCCCAGTGATGCCAGGACACTCCTGTCAGGTTCCCATCCCCATGGGGATGTGGGCTTTCTGCTCTGAGGTCCCAACGCCTGGGTTGCTCACAGTTTCATGATGTGGGCTCTCTGCTGTTAGTTCACTCCTGCCTGCATCCCATAGCTTCTGTGCTCTCGGCCACCTGCTGGGAGGTTCCAAATGCTGGATTCCTCACCTTTTTTATTCTTTGGGCCCTCTGATTTTAGGCTACTCCTACCTGCCTCACTCCCATCCCCTTTGTGATGTATGTCCTCTGATATGAGGCCACATGTGCTGGGTTCCTCACCTTTCGATGATGTGGCCCCACTGGTGGGAGGACAGTCCTGACTGGTTCCCATCCCCTTGGTGTTGTGGGCCCTCTGGTGAGAGTCTCATCCTGCCTCGGTTCCTCACCCTTCTGTGAGATAGGCCCTCTGCTGTGAGGTCACTACTGCCTGGCTGGCGCATGCCACCTTGTAGACGTGGGCCCTCTGTTGGCAGTTGGAACCTGCTGGGAGTCTCCTCCCCTCAGTTATGAGGGTCCCCTGGCGTCAGGCCCTAACTGCTGGGCTCCTAACATTTTCTGATATGTGCTAAGTTGTGCGAAGCCACTCCTGCCAGGTTCCCATCCCAATGGGGATGTGGACCTTCTGTTCTGAGGTCCCAACGGCTGGGCTGCTCACAGGTTCATGATGTGGGCCCTCTGCTGTGAGTTCACTGCGGCCTGGATCCCATAGCCTCGGTGCTCTGGGCCACTTGCTGGGAGGTTCCAACTGCTGGATTCCTCAACTTTTATATTCTATGGACCCTGTGTTGTGAGGCCGGTCCTGCCAGCCTCATTCCGAACCCCTTGGTGATGTGGTTCCTCTGGTTTGAGGCTACATGTGCTGGGATCCTCACCTTTCGATGATGTTGTCCCACTGGTGTGGGGACACTCCTGCCTGGTTCCCATCCCCTTGGTGATGTGGGCCCTCTGGTGAGAGTCTGATCCTGGCTGTGTTCCACACCCTTCTGTGAGGGGGGCCCTCTGCTGTGAGGTCACTCCTGCCGGGCTGGCACACATCGCCTTGGCGACGTTGGCCCTCTGGTGGCAGCTGGAGCCTGCTGGGAGCCTCCTCCTCTCGGTGATGAGTGCCCTCTAGCGTCAGGCCCTAACTTCTGAGCACCTCACGTTTTCTGATGTGAGCCCAGTGATGCCAGGACACTCCTGTCATGTTCCCATCACCATGGGGATGTGGGCCTTCTGCTCTGAGGTCCCAATGTCTGGGTTGCTCACAGTTTCATGATGTGGGCTGTCTGGTGTTAGTTCACTCCGGCCTGCATCCCCTAGCCTCTGTGCTCTGGGCCGCCTGCTGGGAGGTTCCAAATGCTGGATTCCTCACCTTTCTTATTTTGGGGCCCTCTATTATGAGGCTCCTCCTGCCTGCCTCACTCCCAGCCCCTTGGTGATGGGTGTCCTATGGTTTGAAGCCACATGTTCTGGGTTCCTCACCTTTAGATGATGTGGCCCTACTCATGTGAGGACACTCCTGCCTGGTTCCAATCCATTTGGTGATGTGGGCCCTCTGGTGCGAGTCTGATCCTGACTGGGTTCGTCACACTTCTCTGAGGTGGGCCCTCTGCTGTGAGGTCATTCGTGCCTGGTTGGCACACATCGCCTTGGCGACGTCAGCCCTCTGGTGGCAGTTGGAGCCTGCTGGGAGCCTCCTTCCCTTGGTGATGAGGGTCCTCTGGCGTCAGGCCCTAACTGCTGGTCGCCCAAAATTTTCTGATATGTTCTCAGTGGTGCGAGGACACTCCTACCAGATTTCCATCCCCATGGGGATGTGGGCCTCCTGCTCTGAGGTCCCAATGGCTGGGTTGCTCAGTTTCATGACATGGGCCCTCTTCTGTGAGTTCACTGTGGCCTGGATCCCATAGCCTCGGTGCACCGGGCTGCTTGCTAGGAGGTTCCAACTGCTGGATTCCTCACTTTTTTATTCTATGGGCCCAGGGTTGTGAGGCTACTCCTGCCTGCCTCACTCCGAGGTCCTTGGTGATGTGGGTCCTCTGGTTTGAGGACACATGTGCTGAGTACCTCACCTTTCGATGATGTGGCCCCACTGGTGTGAAGACACTCCTGCCTGGTTCCCATCCCCTTGGTGATGTGGGCCCTCTGGTGAGAGTCTGATGTTGGCTGGGATTCTCACCCTTCTGTGAGGTGGGACCTCTGCTGTGAGGTAACTCCTGCCTGGCCTGCTCACGTTGCCTGGCAATGTGAGCCCTCAGGTGGCAGTTGGTGCCTGCTGGGAATCTCCTCCCCTCAGTTATGAGAGCTCTGGATAAAACACATATGCCCTTTTTTGCCAAGTGCATTATTTTCCAAGTTCTGTGTCTTTTCCTATGCTTTAAGAATGACTCCCGTGTACCTTCTGAAATCGGATTCCAGGAATTCTGACCCGTTTTCAACTCCTCTTGGCAGCCTTACTTCAATATATTTGTGGACGATAGCTGTCATTTATCACGCTGCAGGTTTGTGAATTACAGTGCCCCTGAGCTCCTTTCTTCAACTCGCTTACTTGTGAGCTGGACGCAACACCGCAGGATTGCTTCAGGCCCTAGTGTGGTTACGGCACGGCATGATGAGCCTTTGGTTAATTCCTCTTCCTGGTGGGAAATGAGAGTTAAATTTGCCCGTCCAGACACCTCCAGCTAGTCTCTCATTGGTTCTCCCTATTCCTGTTCATCTTACGCAGAAATTGCAAACTGGGCCAAATAGCAGGTTAAAGGCACTGACTCTCCAAGTGAGGAGAGTGTTAGTAAAGCGTCTGGAATGTTGCACCCGAGTACCAGGGGACGAAAACTGAGACACATTTGAACACGTTTCCCGATCACACGGTGGATCATACTCTGGGTTCCACATGCATGTTTTAGCTGAAGGAAGAATCCCTTAAACCTGGAGAGTTGAGACCCATGGAATGGGTACCATGCAATATGACTTCAAAGGGTCTGCATTTGCTCACCGAACCTCACCAATCCTATCACTGCTGCGTTTATGCCGCTGTACACACGTTTGATTCTCTTTCGGAGACATATAAATCCATAGGATTTAAGATTCTTACCAGTCAGGTATATTCTTAGGCATTTAATATGGGAGGATGAGTCCACTTCGTTGAGCAAGGAGTAGCTCTTGTCTATTACATATTTGGCTTATGGAACGGTATCTGTGCTAATTTCAATCTCTGGTTTTATGTAGCACCTTTCCCCTTAAGCAAGCATAAGTTGGTCTTCTACATTTGAGACAGTGTTCTGTTTTGTAATTCAGTTCCTGTATAGCCAAGTTTACATTCCGTGTAGTAGTGATATCTTATGATGTTTCTTTTTCTGTGTGACTTATTTCACTTAGAATCAGCGTACCTGAATCCACTCATCATGCTGCTATGGGCCTGATGACATAGATTTCATTGCTGAATGACATTGCATTGTACGTAAGTACCACAACTTCTTTATGCATTTTTCGCTTTCTGTGATATTGAACTTATACCATAAAGGAGGTTCTTGTAAACAGAGCCGTCCCAAACATTGGGGTGGCTGTGTCATTTTGATTTTAATTTCCCTAAACTATAGGACCATAAGTGGAAGTGCCCTAGGCTCTGTTGCTTTGTTTTTTAGATGTTTCAGAAAACACCATACACTTCTCCAGAGTGGCTGTTGGCAATTTACATCCTGCCAATCAGCATAACAAGGCTCCCAGTTCTCCATGGCCTGTCCTGCCTTTCTGGCTTTTACACTTTTTTCAGATGGCCGTTTTGACCCAGGGGCAGTGAGACTTCATTGTAGTGCAGATTTCCTTTGCAAGCTTGCTTGGTTGGCCAAAAAGGGCATATGCGTTTTGTCCTGAATATATTCAGGAGAAAACGCATATGCCCTTTTTGGCCAAGTGCATCATTGTGGACGTTCTGCCTCTTTTCCTGTACTTTACATGCAATTCCTGTCTACCTCCTGAAATCGGTTTCCTGCAATTCTGCCCCGCTTTCAAGTCCTCTTGGCAGCCTTCCTTCAATATATTTTTGGACGATAGCTGTCATTTATAACTCTGCAGGTTTGTGAATTACAGTGCCGCTGAGATCCTTTCTTCAACTCTCTTTCTTGTGAGCTGGCCGCAACACCACAAGATTGCTTCAGGCCCTAGTGTGGTTCCGGCACGGCACGCTGAACCTTTGGTTAATTCCTCTTCCTTGTGGGAAATGAGAGTTAAATTTGCCCGTCCAGACACCTCCAACTAGTCTCTCATTGTTTCTCCCTATTCCTGTTCATCTTACGCAGAAATTGCAAACTGGGCCAAACAGGAGGTTAAAGGCACTGACTCTCCAAGTGGGGAGAGTGTTAGTAAAGCGTCTGGAATGTTGCACCCGAGTACCAGGGGACGAAAACTGAGACACATTTGAACACGTTTCCCGATCACAAAGTGGATCATACTCTGGGTTCCACATTCATGATTTAGCTGAATGAAGAATCCCTTAAACCTGGAGAGTTGAGACCCATGGCATCGGTACCATGCAACATGACTTCAAAGGGTCTGCATTTGCTCACCGAACCTCACCAATCCTATCACTACTGCGTTTATGCCGCTGTACACACGCTTGATTCTCTTTCGGAGACATATAAATCCATAGGTTTTAAGATTCTTACTAGTCAGGTATATTCTTAGGTGTTTAATATGGGGTGTAGAGTCCACTTCGTTGAGCAAGGAGTAGCTCTTGTCTATTACATATTTGGCTTATGGAACGGTATCTGTGCTAATTTCAATCTCTGGTTTTATGCAGCACCCCAACTCACCTTTCCCCTTAAGCAAGCATAAGTTGGTTCTACATTTGAGACCCTGTTCTGTTTTGTAATTCAGTTCCTGTGTAGCCAAGTTTACATTCCCTGTATTAGTGATATCTTATGATGTTTCTTTTTCTGTGTGACTAATTTCACTTAGAATCATCGTACCTGAATCCACTCATTATGCTGCTACGGGCCTGATGACATAGATTTCATTGCTGAGTGATATTGCATTGTACGTAAGTACCACGACTTCTTTATCCATTTTTTGCTTTCTGCGACATTGAACTTGTACCGTAAACGAGGTTCTTGTAAACAGAGCCGGCCCAAACTTTGGGGTGGCTGTGTCTTTTTGATTTTAATTTCCCTAAGTTATAGGAGTATAAGAGGAAGTGCCCTAGGCTCTGTTTCTTTGTATTTTGGATGTTTCAGGAAACACCATACCCTTCTCCAGAGTGGCTGTTGGCAATTTACATCCCACCATCAGCATAACAAGGCTGCCAGTTCTCCATGGCCTGTCCTGCCTTTCTGGATTTTACACTTTTTTCAGATGGCCCTTTTGACCGGGGGTCAGTGAGACTTCATTGTAGTGCAGATTACCTTTGCAAGCTTGCTGGGTTGGCCAAAAAGGGCATATGTGTTTTTTCCTGAATATATTGGTTTTCTATATTTGAGACGCTGTTCTGTTTTGTATTTCAGTTCCTGTGTAGCCAAGTTTACATTCCGTGTATTAGTGATATCTTATGATGTTTCTTTTTCTGTGTGACTTATTTCACTTAGAATCAGTGTACCTGAATCCACTCATCATGCTGCTATGGGCCTGATGACATAGATTTCATTGCTGAGTGATATTGCATTGTACGTAAGTACCACAACTTCTTTATCCATTTTTCGCTTTCTGTGATATTGAACTTATACCATAAAGGAGGTTCTTGTAAACAGAGCCGTCCGAAAATTTGGGGTGGCTGTGTCTTTTTGATTTTAATTTCCCTAAGCTCTAGGACCATAAGTGGAAGTGTCCTAGGCTCTGTTGCTTTGTTTTTTAGATGTTTCAGGAAACACCATACACTTCTCCAGAGTGGCTGTTGGCAATTTACATCCCTCCCATCAGCATAACAAGGCTCCCAGTTCTCCATGGCCTGTCCTGCCTTTCTGGATTTTACACTTTTTTCAGATCGCCCTTTTGACCGGGGGGCAGTGAGACTTCATTGTAGTGCAGATTTCCTTTGCAAGCTTGCTTGGTTGGCCAAAAAGGGCATATGCGTTTTTTCCTGAATATATTCAGGAAAAAACGCATACGCCCTTTTTGGCCAAGTGCATCATTGTGGACGTTCTGCCTCTTTTCCTATGCTTTACATGCAATTCCAGTCTACCTCCTGAAATCGGTTTCCTGCAATTCTGCCCCACTTTCAAGTCCTCTTGGCAGCCTTACTTCAATATATTTTTGGACGATAGCTGTCATTTATAACTCTGCAGGTTTGTGAATTACAGTGCCCCTGAGCTCCTTTCTTCAACTCGCTTTCTTGTGAGCTGGCCGCAACACCACAGGATTGCTTCAGG
The DNA here is from genome assembly GCF_949774975.1 of Lagenorhynchus albirostris. Taxonomy (NCBI): domain Eukaryota; kingdom Metazoa; phylum Chordata; class Mammalia; order Artiodactyla; family Delphinidae; genus Lagenorhynchus; species Lagenorhynchus albirostris. The sequence goes on along the minus strand of NW_026783569.1, from coordinate 816,142 downwards.
CCCTAGTGTGGTTCCGGCACGGCACGCTGAGCCTTTGGTTAATTCCTCCTCCTGGTTGGAAATGAGAGTTAAATTTGCCCGTCCAGACACCTCCAGCTAGTCTCTCATTGGTTCTCCCTATTCCTGTTCATTTTCCGCAGAAATTGCAAACTGGGCCAAACAGGAGGTTAAAGGCACTGACTCTCCAAGTGGGGAGAGTGTTAGTAAAGCGTCTGGAATGTTGCACCCGAGTACCAGGGGACGAAAACTGAGACACATTTGAACACGTTTCCCGATCACACTGTGGATCATACTCTGGGTTCCACATGCATGTTGTAGCTGAAGGAAGAATCCCTGAAACCTGGAGAGTGGAGACCCATGGAATGGGTACCATGCAATATGACTTCAAAGGGTCTGGATTTGCTCACAGAACCTCACCAATCCTATCACTGCTGCGTTTATGCCGCTGTCCACACGCTTGATTCTCTTTCGGAGACATATAAATCCATAGGTTTTAAGATTCTTACTAGTCAGGTATATTCTTAGGCGTTTAATATGGGGTGTTGAGTCCACTTCGTTGAGCAAGGAGTAGCTCTTGTCTATTACATATTTGGCTTATGGAACGGTATCTGTGCTAATTTCACTCTCTGGTTTTAGGCAGCACCCCAACTCACCTTTCCCCTTAAGCAAGCATAAGTTGGTTTTCTACATTTGAGACCCTGTTCTGTTTTGTAATTCAGTTCCTGAGTAGCCAAGTTTACATTCCGTGTAGTAGTGATATCTTATGATGTTTTTTTTTCTGTGTGACTTATTTCACTTAGAATCATCATACCTGAATCCACTCATTATGCTGCTATGTGCCTGATGACATAGATTTCATTGCTGAGGGATATTGCATTTTACGTATGTACCACAACTTCTTTATCCATTTTTTGCTTTCTGTGATATTGAACTTGTACAGTAAACGAGGTTCTTGCAAACAGAGCCGTCCCAAAGTTTGGGGTGGCTGTGTCTCTTTGATTTTAATTTCCCTAAGCTATAGGACCATAAGCAGATTGCCCTAAGCTCTGCTTCTTTGTTTTTTAGATGTTTCAGGAAACACCATACACTTCTCCAGAGTGGCTGTTGGCAATTTACATCCCTCCCATCAGCATAACAAGGCTCCCAGTTCTCCATGGCCTGTCCTGCCTTTCTGGATTTTACACTTTTTTCAGATGGCCCTTTTGACCGGGGGGCAGTGAGACTTCATTGTAGTGCAGATTTCCTTTGCAAGCTTGCTTGGTTGGCCAAAAAGGGCGTATGCGTTTTTTCCTGAATATATTCAGGAGAAAACGCATACGCCCTTTTTGGCCAAGTGCATCATTGTGGACGTTCTGCCTCTTTTCCTATGCTTTACATGCAATTCCAGTCTACCTCCTGAAATCGGTTTCCTGCAATTCTGCCCCACTTTCAAGTCCTCTTGGCAGCCTTATTTCAATATATTTTTGGACGATAGCTGTCATTTATCACTCTGCAGGTTTGTGAATTACAGTGCCCCTGAGCTCCTTTCTTCAACTCGCTTTCTTGTGAGCTGGCCGCAACACCACAGGATTGCTTCAGGCCCTAGTGTGGTTCCGGCACGGCACGCTGAGCCTTTGGTTAATTCCTCCTCCTGGTTGGAAATGAGAGTTAAATTTGCCCGTCCAGACACCTCCAGCTAGTCTCTCATTGGTTCTCCCTATTCCTGTTCATTTTCCGCAGAAATTGCAAACTGGGCCAAACAGGAGGTTAAAGGCACTGACTCTCCAAGTGGGGAGAGTGTTAGTAAAGCGTCTGGAATGTTGTACCCGAGTACCAGGGGACGAAAACTGAGACACATTTGAACACGTTTCCCGATCACACGTTTGATCATACTCTGGGTTCCACATGCATGTTTTAGCTAAAGGAAGAATCCCTTAAACCTGGAGAGTTGAGACCCATGGAACGGGTACCAACATTATGAATTCAAAGGGTCTGCATTTGCTCAGCGAACCTCACCAATCCTATCACTGCTGCATTTATGCCGCTGTACACACGCTTGATTCTCTTTCGGAGACATATAAATCCATAGGTTTTAAGATTCTTACTAGTCAGGTATATTCTTAGGCGTTTAATATGGGGTGTTGAGTCCACTTCGTTGAGCAAGGAGTAGCTCTTGTCTATTACATATTTGGCTTATGGAACGGTATCTGTGCTAATTTCAATCTCTGGTTTATGCATCACCCCAACTCACCTTTCCCCTTAAGCAAGCATAAGTTGGTTTTCTACATTTGAGACCCTGTTCTGTTTTGTAATTCAGTTCCTGTGTAGCCAAGTTTACATTCCGTGTAGTAGTGATATCTTATGATGTTTCTTTATCTGTGACTTATTTCACTTAGAATCATCGTACCTGAATCCACTCATTATGCTGCTATGGGCCTGATGACATAGACTTCATTGCTGAGGGATATTGCATTGTACGTAAGTACCACAACTTCTTTATCCATTTTATGCTTTCTGTGATATTGAACTTAAACCGTAAACGAGGTTCTTGCAAAGAGAGCCGTCCCAAAGTTTGGGGTGGCTGTGTCTTTTTGATTTTAATTTCCCTAAGCTATAGGACCATAAGTGGAATTGCCCTAAGCTCTGCTTCTTTGTTTTCTAGATGTTTCAGGAAACACCATACACTTCTCCAGAGTGGCTGTTGGCAATTTACATCCCGCCCATCAGCATAACAAGGCTCCCAGGTCTCCATGGCCTGTCCTGCATTTCTGGAGTTTACACTTTTTTCAGATGGCTCTTTTGACCGGGGGGCAGTGAGACTTCGTTGTACTGCAGATTTCCTTTGCAAGCTTGCTTGGTTGGCCAAAAAGGGCGTATGCGTTTTTTCCTGAATATATTCAGGAGAAACCGCATACGCCCTTTTTGGCCAAGTGCATCATTGTGGACGTTCTGCCTCTTTTCCTATGCTTTACATGCAATTCCAGTCTACCTCCTGAAATCGGTTTCCTGCAATTCTGCCCCACTTTCAAGTCCTCTTGGCAGCCTTACTTCAATATATTTTTGGACGATAGCCTGTCATTTATAACTCTGCAGGGTTGTGAATGACAGTGCCCGTGAGCTCCTTTCTTCAACTCGCTTTCTTGTGAGCTTGCCGCAACACCGCAGGATTGCTTCAGGCCCTAGTGTGGTTCCGGCACGGCACGCAGAGCCTTTGGTTAATTCCTCTTCTTGGTGGGAAATGAGAGTTAAATTTGCCCGTCCAGACACCTCCAGCTAGTCTCTCATTGGTTCTCCCTATTCCTGTTCATTTTCCGTAGAAATTGCAAACTGGGCCAAACAGGAGGTTAAACGCACTGACTCTCCAAGTCGGGAAAGTGTTAGTAAAGTGTCTGGAATGTTGCTCCTGAGTACCAGGGGACAAAAACTGAGACACATTTGAACACATTTCCCGATCACATGGTGGATCATACTCTGGGTTCCACATGCATGTTTTAGCTAAAGGAAGAATCCCTTAAACCTGGAGAGTTGAGACCTATGGAATGGGTACCAGGCAATATGACTTCAAAGGGTCTGCATTTGCTCACCGAACCTCACCAATCCTATCACTGCTGCGTTTATGCTGCTGTTCACACACTTGATTCTCTTTTGGAGACATATAAATCCATAGGTTTTAAGATTCTTACTAGTCAGGTATATTCTTAGGCGTTTAATATGGGGTGTTGAGTCCACTTCGTTGAGCAAGGAGTAGCTCTTGTCTATTACATATTTGGCTTATGGAACGGTATCTGTGCTAATTTCAATCTCTGGTTTTAGGCAGCACCCCAACTCACCTTTCCCCTTAAGCAAGCATAAGTTGGTTTTCTACATTTGAGACCCTGTTCTGTTTTGTAATTCAGTTCCTGAGTAGCCAAGTTTACATTCCGTGTAGTAGTGATATCTTATGATGTTTTTTTTTCTGTGTGACTTATTTCACTTAGAATCATCATACCTGAATCCACTCATTATGCTGCTATGTGCCTGATGACATAGATTTCATTGCTGAGGGATATTGCATTTTACGTATGTACCACAACTTCTTTATCCATTTTTCGCTTTCTGTGATATTGAACTTGTACAGTAAACGAGGTTCTTGCAAACAGAGCCGTCCCAAAGTTTGGGGTGGCTGTGTCTCTTTGATTTTAATTTCCCTAAGCTATAGGACCATAAGTGGAAGTGCCCTAGGCTCTGTTGCTTTGTTTTTTGGATGTTTCAGGAAACACCATACACTTCTCCAGAGTGGCTGTTGGCAATTTACATCCCTCCCATCAGCATAACAAGGCTCCCAGTTCTCCATGGCCTGTCTTGCCTTTCTGGATTTTACACTTTTCTCAGGTGGCCCTTTAGACCGGGGGGAAGTGACACTTCATAGTAGTTCGGATTTCCATTGCAAGCTTGCTTGGTTTGCCAAAAGGGCGTATGTGTTTTTTCCTGAATATATTCAGGAACAAACTCATACGCCGTTTTTTGCCAAGTGCATCATTGTCGATGTTCTGCCTCTTTTCCTATGCTTTAAATGCCATTCCAGTCTACCTCCTGAAATCGGTTTCCTGAAATTCTGCCCCGCTTTCAAGTCCTCTTCGCAGCCTTACTTCAATATATTTTTGGACGTAATCTGTCATTTATAACTCTGCAGGTTTGTGAATGACAGTGCCCCTGAGCTCCTTTCTTCAACTCGCTTTCTTGTGAGCTGGCCGCAAACCCGCAAGACTGCTTCAGGCCCTAATCTGCTTCTGGCAGGGCACGCTGAGCCTTTGGTTAATTCCTCTTCCTGGTGGGAAATGAGTGTTAAATATGCCCTTACAGACACCTACCTCACTCTCAACCCCTTGGTGATGTGGGTCCTCTGGTTTGTGGCCACCTTTGCTGGGTTCCTCACCTTTCGATGATGTGGCCCCACTAGTGTGAGGACACTCCTGCCTGGTTCTCATCCACGTGGTTATGTGGACCCCCTGGTGAGAGTCAGTTCCTGGCTGTGTTCCTCACCCTTCTGTGAGGGAGACCCTCTGCTGATAGGTCACTCCTGCATGGCTGGCACACATTGCCTTGGTGAAGTCAGCCGTGTGGTGTCAGTTGGAGCATGCTGGGAATCTCCTCCCCCCAGTGATGAGGGCCCTCTTGCGTCAGGCCCTAACTGCTGGGCTCACCAACTTTTCTTAGTGAGCCCAATGATGCTTGGGCACTCCTCTTAGGATCCCATCTCCATGGGGATGTGGGCCTTCTGCTCTGAGGTCCCAACGGCTGGGTTGTTCACATTTTCATGATGTGGGCTCTCTGGTGTTAGTTCACAGAGGCCTGGATCCCATAGCCTCTGTGCTCTTGGCCGCCTGCTGGGAGGTTCCAACTGCTGGATTCCTCACTTTTTAAATTTTTGGGGCCCTCTGTTGTGAGGATCCTCCTGCCTGCCTCACTCCCAGCCCCTTCGTGATGTGTGTCGTCTGGTTTGAGGCCACATGTGCTGGGTTCCTCACCTTTCGATGATGTGGGACCAATGGTCTTAGGAGACTCCTGCCTGGTTCACATCCCCTTGGTGATGTGGGCCCTCTGTTGAGAGTCTGATCCTGGCTGGGTTCCTCACCCATCTGTGAGGTGGGCCGTCTGCTGTGAGGTCACTCCTGCCTGGCTTGCTCACCTCGCCTTGTGGACATGAGCCCTCTGGTGGCACTTGGAGCCTGCTGGGAGCCTCCTCCCCTCGGTGATGAGGGCCCTCTGGCGTCAGGCCCTAACTGCTGGGCTCCCCACATTTTGTGATGTGCGCCCAGTTGTGCGAGGACACTCCAGCCAGGATCACATCCCCATTGGGATGTTGGCCTTCTGCTCTGAGGTCCCAACGCCTGGGTTGCTCACAATTTCATGATGTGGGCTCTCTGCTGTTAGTTCACTCCTGCCTGTATCCCATAGCTTCTGTGCTCTCGGCCGCCTGCTGGGGGGTTCCAACTGCTGGATTCCTCACCTTTCTTCTTCTTTGGGCCCTCTGTTTTTAGGCTACTCCTGCCTGCCTCACTCCCATTCCCTTTGTGATATATGTCCTCTGATTTGAGGCCACATGTGCTGGGTTCCGCACCTTTCGATGATGTGGCCCCACTGGAGGGAAGACAGTCCTGACTGGTCCCATCCCCTTGCTGATGTGGGCCCTCAGGTGAGAGTCTGATCCTGGCTGGGTTCCTCACCCTTCTGTGAGGTGGGCCCTCTGCTGTGAGGTCAATCATGCCTGTCTGGCACACGTCACCTTGGCGACGTGGGCCCTCTGGTGGCAGTTGGAGTGTGCTGGGATCCTCCTCCCCTCGGTGATGAGGGCCCTCTTGCCTTAGGCCATAACTGCTGGGCTCCCCACATTTTCTGATGTGCGCCAAGTGAGTGAGGACACTCTTGCCAGGTTCCCATCCCCATGGGGATATGGGCCTTCTGCTCTGAGGTCAAAACGGCTGGCTTGCTCACAGTACCATGATGTGGGCCCTCTGCTGTGAGTTCACTCCGGCAAGGATCCCTTATCATCGGTGCTCTGAGTCGCCTGCTTGGAGGTTCCAACTGCTGGATTCCTCACCTTTTTCATTCTATGTGCCCTCTGTTGTGAGGCTTCTCCTGCCTGCCTCACTGCCAGCCCCTTGGTGATGGGTGTCCTATGGCTTGAGGCCACATGTGCTGCGTTCCTCACCTTTCGATGATGTGGCCCCACTCGTGTGAGGACACTCCTGCCTGGTTCCCATCCCCTTGGTGAGGTGGGCCCTCTGGTGAGAGTCTAATCCTGGCTGGGTTCCTCAATGTTCTGTGAGGTAGGCCCTCTGCTGTGAGGTCACTCCTGCCTGGCTGGCCCACGTCACCTTTGAGACGTGAGCCCTCTGGTGGCAGTTGGAGCATGCAGGGTGCCTCAACCTCTCGGTGATGACGTCCCTCTGGCGTCAGGCCCTAAATGGTGGGCTCCCCACATTTTCTGATGTGCGCCCAGTGGTGCGAGGACACTCCAGCCAGGTTCCCATTCCCATGGGGATGTGGGCCTTCTGCGCTGAGGTCCCAACGCCTGGGTTGCTCACAGTTTTATGATGTGGGCCCTCTGCTCTGAGTTCACTGTGGCCTGGATCCCATAGTTTCGGTGTTCTGGGCCGCCTGCTGGAAGGCCTAAATGCTGGAATCCTCACGTTTTTTATATTATGTGCCCTGTGTTGTGAGGCTACTCCTGCCTGCCTCACTCCAAGGCCCTTGGTGATGTGGGTCCTCTGGTTTGAGGACACATGTGCTGGGTTCCTCACCTTAAGATGATGAGGCCCCACTGGTGTGAGGATAATCCTGACTGGTTCCCATCCCCTTTGTGATGTGGGCCCTCTGGTGAGAGTCTGATCCTGGCTGGGTTCCTCACCCATCTGTGAGGTGGGCCCTCTACTATCAGGTAACTCTTGCCTGGCTTGCTCACCTCGCCTTGTTGACATGAGCCCTCTGGTGGCACTTGGACCCTGCTGGGAGCCTCCTCACCTCTGTGATGAGGGCCCTCTGACGTCAGGCCTTAACTGCTCGGTTCCCCAACTTTTCTTAGTGAGCCCAGTGATGCTCGGGCACTCCTCTTAGGTTCCCATCTCCATGGGCATGTGGGCCTTCTGCTCTGAGGTTCCAACGGCTGGGTTGATCACAATTTCATGATGTGGGCTCTCTGGTGTTAGTTCACTGTGGCCTGGATCCCATAGCCTCTGTGCCCTTGGCCGCCTGCTGGGAGGTTCCAACTGCTCGATTCCTCAACTTTTGTATTCTATGGGTCCTGTGTTGTGATGCTCCTCCTGCCTGCCTCACTCGCAACCCCTTCGTGATGTGAGTCTTCTGGTTTGAGGCCACATGTGCTGGGTTCCGCAACTTTCTTTGATGTGGCCCCACTGGTGTGAGGACACTCCTGCCTGGTTCCCATCCCCTTGGTGATGTGGGCCTTCTGGTGACAGTCTTATCCTGGCTGGGTTCCTCACTCTTCTGTGAGGTAGGCCCTCTGCTGTGAGGTCAATCCTGCCTGACTTGCACACATCACCTTGGCGACGTGGGCCCTCTGTTGGCACATGGAACATGCTGGGAGCCTCCGGCCCTCGGTGATGATGGCCCTCTAGCATCAGGCCCTAACTGCTGGGCTCCCCACGTTTTCTGATGTGAGCCCAGTGATGCCAGGACACTCCTGTCAGGTTCCCATCCCCATGGGGATGTGGGCTTTCTGCTCTGAGGTCCCAACGCCTGGGTTGCTCACAGTTTCATGATGTGGGCTCTCTGCTGTTAGTTCACTCCTGCCTGCATCCCATAGCTTCTGTGCTCTCGGCCACCTGCTGGGAGGTTCCAAATGCTGGATTCCTCACCTTTTTTATTCTTTGGGCCCTCTGATTTTAGGCTACTCCTACCTGCCTCACTCCCATCCCCTTTGTGATGTATGTCCTCTGATATGAGGCCACATGTGCTGGGTTCCTCACCTTTCGATGATGTGGCCCCACTGGTGGGAGGACAGTCCTGACTGGTTCCCATCCCCTTGGTGTTGTGGGCCCTCTGGTGAGAGTCTCATCCTGCCTCGGTTCCTCACCCTTCTGTGAGATAGGCCCTCTGCTGTGAGGTCACTACTGCCTGGCTGGCGCATGCCACCTTGTAGACGTGGGCCCTCTGTTGGCAGTTGGAACCTGCTGGGAGTCTCCTCCCCTCAGTTATGAGGGTCCCCTGGCGTCAGGCCCTAACTGCTGGGCTCCTAACATTTTCTGATATGTGCTAAGTTGTGCGAAGCCACTCCTGCCAGGTTCCCATCCCAATGGGGATGTGGACCTTCTGTTCTGAGGTCCCAACGGCTGGGCTGCTCACAGGTTCATGATGTGGGCCCTCTGCTGTGAGTTCACTGCGGCCTGGATCCCATAGCCTCGGTGCTCTGGGCCACTTGCTGGGAGGTTCCAACTGCTGGATTCCTCAACTTTTATATTCTATGGACCCTGTGTTGTGAGGCCGGTCCTGCCAGCCTCATTCCGAACCCCTTGGTGATGTGGTTCCTCTGGTTTGAGGCTACATGTGCTGGGATCCTCACCTTTCGATGATGTTGTCCCACTGGTGTGGGGACACTCCTGCCTGGTTCCCATCCCCTTGGTGATGTGGGCCCTCTGGTGAGAGTCTGATCCTGGCTGTGTTCCACACCCTTCTGTGAGGGGGGCCCTCTGCTGTGAGGTCACTCCTGCCGGGCTGGCACACATCGCCTTGGCGACGTTGGCCCTCTGGTGGCAGCTGGAGCCTGCTGGGAGCCTCCTCCTCTCGGTGATGAGTGCCCTCTAGCGTCAGGCCCTAACTTCTGAGCACCTCACGTTTTCTGATGTGAGCCCAGTGATGCCAGGACACTCCTGTCATGTTCCCATCACCATGGGGATGTGGGCCTTCTGCTCTGAGGTCCCAATGTCTGGGTTGCTCACAGTTTCATGATGTGGGCTGTCTGGTGTTAGTTCACTCCGGCCTGCATCCCCTAGCCTCTGTGCTCTGGGCCGCCTGCTGGGAGGTTCCAAATGCTGGATTCCTCACCTTTCTTATTTTGGGGCCCTCTATTATGAGGCTCCTCCTGCCTGCCTCACTCCCAGCCCCTTGGTGATGGGTGTCCTATGGTTTGAAGCCACATGTTCTGGGTTCCTCACCTTTAGATGATGTGGCCCTACTCATGTGAGGACACTCCTGCCTGGTTCCAATCCATTTGGTGATGTGGGCCCTCTGGTGCGAGTCTGATCCTGACTGGGTTCGTCACACTTCTCTGAGGTGGGCCCTCTGCTGTGAGGTCATTCGTGCCTGGTTGGCACACATCGCCTTGGCGACGTCAGCCCTCTGGTGGCAGTTGGAGCCTGCTGGGAGCCTCCTTCCCTTGGTGATGAGGGTCCTCTGGCGTCAGGCCCTAACTGCTGGTCGCCCAAAATTTTCTGATATGTTCTCAGTGGTGCGAGGACACTCCTACCAGATTTCCATCCCCATGGGGATGTGGGCCTCCTGCTCTGAGGTCCCAATGGCTGGGTTGCTCAGTTTCATGACATGGGCCCTCTTCTGTGAGTTCACTGTGGCCTGGATCCCATAGCCTCGGTGCACCGGGCTGCTTGCTAGGAGGTTCCAACTGCTGGATTCCTCACTTTTTTATTCTATGGGCCCAGGGTTGTGAGGCTACTCCTGCCTGCCTCACTCCGAGGTCCTTGGTGATGTGGGTCCTCTGGTTTGAGGACACATGTGCTGAGTACCTCACCTTTCGATGATGTGGCCCCACTGGTGTGAAGACACTCCTGCCTGGTTCCCATCCCCTTGGTGATGTGGGCCCTCTGGTGAGAGTCTGATGTTGGCTGGGATTCTCACCCTTCTGTGAGGTGGGACCTCTGCTGTGAGGTAACTCCTGCCTGGCCTGCTCACGTTGCCTGGCAATGTGAGCCCTCAGGTGGCAGTTGGTGCCTGCTGGGAATCTCCTCCCCTCAGTTATGAGAGCTCTGGATAAAACACATATGCCCTTTTTTGCCAAGTGCATTATTTTCCAAGTTCTGTGTCTTTTCCTATGCTTTAAGAATGACTCCCGTGTACCTTCTGAAATCGGATTCCAGGAATTCTGACCCGTTTTCAACTCCTCTTGGCAGCCTTACTTCAATATATTTGTGGACGATAGCTGTCATTTATCACGCTGCAGGTTTGTGAATTACAGTGCCCCTGAGCTCCTTTCTTCAACTCGCTTACTTGTGAGCTGGACGCAACACCGCAGGATTGCTTCAGGCCCTAGTGTGGTTACGGCACGGCATGATGAGCCTTTGGTTAATTCCTCTTCCTGGTGGGAAATGAGAGTTAAATTTGCCCGTCCAGACACCTCCAGCTAGTCTCTCATTGGTTCTCCCTATTCCTGTTCATCTTACGCAGAAATTGCAAACTGGGCCAAATAGCAGGTTAAAGGCACTGACTCTCCAAGTGAGGAGAGTGTTAGTAAAGCGTCTGGAATGTTGCACCCGAGTACCAGGGGACGAAAACTGAGACACATTTGAACACGTTTCCCGATCACACGGTGGATCATACTCTGGGTTCCACATGCATGTTTTAGCTGAAGGAAGAATCCCTTAAACCTGGAGAGTTGAGACCCATGGAATGGGTACCATGCAATATGACTTCAAAGGGTCTGCATTTGCTCACCGAACCTCACCAATCCTATCACTGCTGCGTTTATGCCGCTGTACACACGTTTGATTCTCTTTCGGAGACATATAAATCCATAGGATTTAAGATTCTTACCAGTCAGGTATATTCTTAGGCATTTAATATGGGAGGATGAGTCCACTTCGTTGAGCAAGGAGTAGCTCTTGTCTATTACATATTTGGCTTATGGAACGGTATCTGTGCTAATTTCAATCTCTGGTTTTATGTAGCACCTTTCCCCTTAAGCAAGCATAAGTTGGTCTTCTACATTTGAGACAGTGTTCTGTTTTGTAATTCAGTTCCTGTATAGCCAAGTTTACATTCCGTGTAGTAGTGATATCTTATGATGTTTCTTTTTCTGTGTGACTTATTTCACTTAGAATCAGCGTACCTGAATCCACTCATCATGCTGCTATGGGCCTGATGACATAGATTTCATTGCTGAATGACATTGCATTGTACGTAAGTACCACAACTTCTTTATGCATTTTTCGCTTTCTGTGATATTGAACTTATACCATAAAGGAGGTTCTTGTAAACAGAGCCGTCCCAAACATTGGGGTGGCTGTGTCATTTTGATTTTAATTTCCCTAAACTATAGGACCATAAGTGGAAGTGCCCTAGGCTCTGTTGCTTTGTTTTTTAGATGTTTCAGAAAACACCATACACTTCTCCAGAGTGGCTGTTGGCAATTTACATCCTGCCAATCAGCATAACAAGGCTCCCAGTTCTCCATGGCCTGTCCTGCCTTTCTGGCTTTTACACTTTTTTCAGATGGCCGTTTTGACCCAGGGGCAGTGAGACTTCATTGTAGTGCAGATTTCCTTTGCAAGCTTGCTTGGTTGGCCAAAAAGGGCATATGCGTTTTGTCCTGAATATATTCAGGAGAAAACGCATATGCCCTTTTTGGCCAAGTGCATCATTGTGGACGTTCTGCCTCTTTTCCTGTACTTTACATGCAATTCCTGTCTACCTCCTGAAATCGGTTTCCTGCAATTCTGCCCCGCTTTCAAGTCCTCTTGGCAGCCTTCCTTCAATATATTTTTGGACGATAGCTGTCATTTATAACTCTGCAGGTTTGTGAATTACAGTGCCGCTGAGCTCCTTTCTTCAACTCTCTTTCTTGTGAGCTGGCCGCAACACCGCAAGATTGCTTCAGGCCCTAGTGTGGTTCCGGCACGGCACGCTGAACCTTTGGTTAATTCCTCTTCCTTGTGGGAAATGAGAGTTAAATTTGCCCGTCCAGACACCTCCAACTAGTCTCTCATTGTTTCTCCCTATTCCTGTTCATCTTACGCAGAAATTGCAAACTGGGCCAAACAGGAGGTTAAAGGCACTGACTCTCCAAGTGGGGAGAGTGTTAGTAAAGCGTCTGGAATGTTGCACCCGAGTACCAGGGGACGAAAACTGAGACACATTTGAACACGTTTCCCGATCACAAAGTGGATCATACTCTGGGTTCCACATTCATGATTTAGCTGAATGAAGAATCCCTTAAACCTGGAGAGTTGAGACCCATGGCATCGGTACCATGCAACATGACTTCAAAGGGTCTGCATTTGCTCACCGAACCTCACCAATCCTATCACTACTGCGTTTATGCCGCTGTACACACGCTTGATTCTCTTTCGGAGACATATAAATCCATAGGTTTTAAGATTCTTACTAGTCAGGTATATTCTTAGGTGTTTAATATGGGGTGTAGAGTCCACTTCGTTGAGCAAGGAGTAGCTCTTGTCTATTACATATTTGGCTTATGGAACGGTATCTGTGCTAATTTCAATCTCTGGTTTTATGCAGCACCCCAACTCACCTTTCCCCTTAAGCAAGCATAAGTTGGTTCTACATTTGAGACCCTGTTCTGTTTTGTAATTCAGTTCCTGTGTAGCCAAGTTTACATTCCCTGTATTAGTGATATCTTATGATGTTTCTTTTTCTGTGTGACTAATTTCACTTAGAATCATCGTACCTGAATCCACTCATTATGCTGCTACGGGCCTGATGACATAGATTTCATTGCTGAGTGATATTGCATTGTACGTAAGTACCACGACTTCTTTATCCATTTTTTGCTTTCTGCGACATTGAACTTGTACCGTAAACGAGGTTCTTGTAAACAGAGCCGGCCCAAACTTTGGGGTGGCTGTGTCTTTTTGATTTTAATTTCCCTAAGTTATAGGAGTATAAGAGGAAGTGCCCTAGGCTCTGTTTCTTTGTATTTTGGATGTTTCAGGAAACACCATACCCTTCTCCAGAGTGGCTGTTGGCAATTTACATCCCACCCATCAGCATAACAAGGCTGCCAGTTCTCCATGGCCTGTCCTGCCTTTCTGGATTTTACACTTTTTTCAGATGGCCCTTTTGACCGGGGGTCAGTGAGACTTCATTGTAGTGCAGATTACCTTTGCAAGCTTGCTGGGTTGGCCAAAAAGGGCATATGTGTTTTTTCCTGAATATATTGGTTTTCTATATTTGAGACGCTGTTCTGTTTTGTATTTCAGTTCCTGTGTAGCCAAGTTTACATTCCGTGTATTAGTGATATCTTATGATGTTTCTTTTTCTGTGTGACTTATTTCACTTAGAATCAGTGTACCTGAATCCACTCATCATGCTGCTATGGGCCTGATGACATAGATTTCATTGCTGAGTGATATTGCATTGTACGTAAGTACCACAACTTCTTTATCCATTTTTCGCTTTCTGTGATATTGAACTTATACCATAAAGGAGGTTCTTGTAAACAGAGCCGTCCGAAAATTTGGGGTGGCTGTGTCTTTTTGATTTTAATTTCCCTAAGCTCTAGGACCATAAGTGGAAGTGTCCTAGGCTCTGTTGCTTTGTTTTTTAGATGTTTCAGGAAACACCATACACTTCTCCAGAGTGGCTGTTGGCAATTTACATCCCTCCCATCAGCATAACAAGGCTCCCAGTTCTCCATGGCCTGTCCTGCCTTTCTGGATTTTACACTTTTTTCAGATGGCCCTTTTGACCGGGGGGCAGTGAGACTTCATTGTAGTGCAGATTTCCTTTGCAAGCTTGCTTGGTTGGCCAAAAAGGGCGTATGCGTTTTTTCCTGAATATATTCAGGAAAAAACGCATACGCCCTTTTTGGCCAAGTGCATCATTGTGGACGTTCTGCCTCTTTTCCTATGCTTTACATGCAATTCCAGTCTACCTCCTGAAATCGGTTTCCTGCAATTCTGCCCCACTTTCAAGTCCTCTTGGCAGCCTTACTTCAATATATTTTTGGACGATAGCTGTCATTTATAACTCTGCAGGTTTGTGAATTACAGTGCCCCTGAGCTCCTTTCTTCAACTCGCTTTCTTGTGAGCTGGCCGCAACACCACAGGATTGCTTCAGGCCCTAGTGTGGTTCCGGCACGGCACGCTGAGCCTTTGGTTAATTCCTCCTCCTGGTTGGAAATGAGAGTTAAATTTGCCCGTCCAGACACCTCCAGCTAGTCTCTCATTGGTTCTCCCTATTCCTGTTCATTTTCCGCAGAAATTGCAAACTGGGCCAAACAGGAGGTTAAAGGCACTGACTCTCCAAGTGGGGAGAGTGTTAGTAAAGCGTCTGGAATGTTGCACCCGAGTACCAGGGGACGAAAACTGAGACACATTTGAACACGTTTCCCGATCACACTGTGGATCATACTCTGGGTTCCACATGCATGTTGTAGCTGAAGGAAGAATCCCTGAAACCTGGAGAGTGGAGACCCATGGAATGGGTACCATGCAATATGACTTCAAAGGGTCTGCATTTGCTCACAGAACCTCACCAATCCTATCACTGCTGCGTTTATACCGCTGTCCACACGCTTGATTCTCTTTCGGAGACATATAAATCCATAGGTTTTAAGATTCTTACTAGTCAGGTATATTCTTAGGCGTTTAATATGGGGTGTTGAGTCCACTTCGTTGAGCAAGGAGTAGCTCTTGTCTATTACATATTTGGCTTATGGAACGGTATCTGTGCTAATTTCAATCTCTGGTTTTAGGCAGCACCCCAACTCACCTTTCCCCTTAAGCAAGCATAAGTTGGTTTTCTACATTTGAGACCCTGTTCTGTTTTGTAATTCAGTTCCTGAGTAGCCAAGTTTACATTCCGTGTAGTAGTGATATCTTATGATGTTTTTTTTTCTGTGTGACTTATTTCACTTAGAATCATCATACCTGAATCCACTCATTATGCTGCTATGTGCCTGATGACATAGATTTCATTGCTGAGGGATATTGCATTTTACGTATGTACCACAACTTCTTTATCCATTTTTTGCTTTCTGTGATATTGAACTTGTACAGTAAACGAGGTTCTTGCAAACAGAGCCGTCCCAAAGTTTGGGGTGGCTGTGTCTCTTTGATTTTAATTTCCCTAAGCTATAGGACCATAAGCAGATTGCCCTAAGCTCTGCTTCTTTGTTTTTTAGATGTTTCAGGAAACACCATACACTTCTCCAGAGTGGCTGTTGGCAATTTACATCCCTCCCATCAGCATAACAAGGCTCCCAGTTCTCCATGGCCTGTCCTGCCTTTCTGGATTTTACACTTTTTTCAGATGGCCCTTTTGACCGGGGGGCAGTGAGACTTCATTGTAGTGCAGATTTCCTTTGCAAGCTTGCTTGGTTGGCCAAAAAGGGCGTATGCGTTTTTTCCTGAATATATTCAGGAGAAAACGCATACGCCCTTTTTGGCCAAGTGCATCATTGTGGACGTTCTGCCTCTTTTCCTATGCTTTACATGCAATTCCAGTCTACCTCCTGAAATCGGTTTCCTGCAATTCTGCCCCACTTTCAAGTCCTCTTGGCAGCCTTATTTCAATATATTTTTGGACGATAGCTGTCATTTATAACTCTGCAGGTTTGTGAATTACAGTGCCCCTGAGCTCCTTTCTTCAACTCGCTTTCTTGTGAGCTGGCCGCAACACCACAGGATTGCTTCAGGCCCTAGTGTGGTTCCGGCACGGCACGCCGAGCCTTTGGTTAATTCCTCCTCCTGGTTGGAAATGAGAGTTAAATTTGCCCGTCCAGACACCTCCAGCTAGTCTCTCATTGGTTCTCCCTATTCCTGTTCATTTTCCGCAGAAATTGCAAACTGGGCCAAACAGGAGGTTAAAGGCACTGACTCTCCAAGTGGGGAGAGTGTTAGTAAAGCGTCTGGAATGTTGCTCCTGAGTACCAGGGGACGAAAACTGAGACACATTTGAACACGTTTCCCGATCACACTGTGGATCATACTCTGGGTTCCACATGCATGTTTTAGCTGAAGGAAGAATCCCTGAAACCTGGAGAGTGGAGACCCATGGAATGGGTACCATGCAATATGACTTCAAAGGGTCTGGATTTGCTCACAGAACCTCACCAATCCTATCACTGCTGCGTTTATGCCGCTGTACACACGCTTGGTTCTCTTTCGGAGACATATAAATCCATAGGTTTTAAGATTCTTACTAGTCAGGTATATTCTTAGGCGTTTAATATGGGGTGTTGAGTCCACTTCTTTGAGCAAGGAGTAGCTCTTGTCTATTCCATATTTGGCTTATGGAACGGTATCTGTGCTAATTTCAATCTCTGGTTTTATGCAGCACCCCAACTCACCTTTCCCCTTAAGAAAGCATAAGTTGGTTTTCTACATTTGAGACCATGTTCTGTTTTGTAATTCAGTTCCTGAGTAGCCAAGTTTACATTCCGTGTAGTAGTGATATCTTATGATGTTTCTTTTTCGGTGTGACTTATTTCACTTAGAATCATCGTACCTGAATCCACTCATTATGCTGCTACGGGCCTGATGACATAGATTTCATTGCTGAGTGATATTGCATTGTACGTAAGTACCACAACTTCTTTATCCATTGTTCGCTTTCTGTGATATTGAACTTGTACCGTAAACGAAGTCCTTGTAAACAGAGCCGTCCCAAACTTTGGGGTGACTGTGTCTTTTTGAATTTAATTTCCATAAGCTATAGGACCATAAGTGGAAGTGCCCTAGGCTCTGTTGCTTTGTTTTTTGGATGTTTCAGGAAACACCATACACTTCTCCAGAGTGGCTGTTGGCAATTTACATCCCACCCGTCAGCATAACAAGGCCTCCAGTTCTCCGTGGCCTGTCCTGCCTTTCTGGATTTTACACTTTTTTCAGATGGCCCTTTTGACCGGGGGGCAGTGAGACTTCATTGTAGTGCAGATTTCCTTTGCAAGCTTGCTTGGTTGGCCAAAAAGTGCCTATGCTTTTTTCCTGAATATATTCAGGAAGAAACACATACGCCCTTTTTGGCCAAGGGCATCATTGTGGACGTTCTGCCTCTTTTCCTATGCTTTACATGCAATTCCAGTCTACCTCCTGAAACCGGTTTCCTGAAATTCTGCCCCGCTTTAAAGTCCTCTTAGCAGCCTTACTTCAATATATTTTTGGAATATATCTGTCATTTATAACTCTGCAGGTTTGTGAATTACAGTGCCCCTGAGCTCCTTTCTTCAAGTCGCTTACTTGTGAGCCTGCCGCAACACCGCAGGATTGCTTCAGGCCCTAGTGTGGTTACGGCACGGCATGATGAGCCTTTGGTTAATTCCTCTTCCTGTTGGGAAATGAGAGTTAAATTTGCCCGTCCAGACACCTCCAGCTAGTCTCTCATTGGTTCTCCCTATTCCTGTTCATCTTACGCAGAAATTGCAAACTGGGCCAAACAGGAGGTTAAAGGCACTGACTCTCCAAGTGGGGAGAGTGTTAGTAAAGCGTCTGGAATGTTGTACCCGAGTACCAGGCGACGAAAACTGAGACACATTTGAACACGTTTCCCGATCACACGTTTGATCATACTCTGGGTTCCACATGCATGTTTTAGCTAAAGGAAGAATCCCTTAAACCTGGAGAGTTGAGACCCATGGAACGGGTACCAACATTATGAATTCAAAGGGTCTGCATTTGCTCACCGAACCTCACCAATCCTATCACTGCTGCATTTATGCCGCTGTACACACGCTTGATTCTCTTTCGGAGACATATAAATCCATAGGTTTTAAGATTCTTACTAGTCAGGTATATTCTTAGGCGTTTAATATGGGGTGTTGAGTCCACTTCGTTGAGCAAGGAGTAGCTCTTGTCTATTACATATTTGGCTTATGGAACGGTATCTGTGCTAATTTCAATCTCTGGTTTATGCATCACCCCAACTCACCTTTCCCCTTAAGCAAGCATAAGTTGGTTTTCTACATTTGAGACCCTGTTCTGTTTTGTAATTCAGTTCCTGTGTAGCCAAGTTTACATTCCGTGTAGTAGTGATATCTTATGATGTTTCTTTATCTGTGACTTATTTCACTTAGAATCATCGTACCTGAATCCACTCATTATGCTGCTATGGGCCTGATGACATAGACTTCATTGCTGAGGGATATTGCATTGTACGTAAGTACCACAACTTCTTTATCCATTTTATGCTTTCTGTGATATTGAACTTAAACCGTAAACGAGGTTCTTGCAAAGAGAGCCGTCCCAAAGTTTGGGGTGGCTGTGTCTTTTTGATTTTAATTTCCCTAAGCTATAGGACCATAAGTGGAATTGCCCTAAGCTCTGCTTCTTTGTTTTCTAGATGTTTCAGGAAACACCATACACTTCTCCAGAGTGGCTGTTGACAATTTACATCCCGCCCATCAGCATAACAAGGCTCCCAGGTCTCCATGGCCTGTCCTGCATTTCTGGAGTTTACACTTTTTTCAGATGGCTCTTTTGACCGGGGGGCAGTGAGACTTCGTTGTACTGCAGATTTCCTTTGCAAGCTTGCTTGGTTGGCCAAAAAGGGCGTATGCGTTTTTTCCTGAATATATTCAGGAAAAAACGCATACGCCCTTTTTGGCCAAGTGCATCATTGTGGACGTTCTGCCTCTTTTCCTATGCTTTACATGCAATTCCAGTCTACCTCCTGAAATCGGTTTCCTGCAATTCTGCCCCACTTTCAAGTCCTCTTGGTAGCCTTACTTCAATATATTTTTGGACGATAGCTGTCATTTATAACTCTGCAGGGTTGTGAATGACAGTGCCCGTGAGCTCCTTTCTTCAACTCGCTTTCTTGTGAGCTTGCCGCAACACCGCAGGATTGCTTCAGGCCCTAGTGTGGTTCCGGCACGGCACGCAGAGCCTTTGGTTAATTCCTCTTCTTGGTGGGAAATGAGAGTTAAATTTGCCCGTCCAGACACCTCCAGCTAGTCTCTCATTGGTTCTCCCTATTCCTGTTCATTTTCCGTAGAAATTGCAAACTGGGCCAAACAGGAGGTTAAACGCACTGACTCTCCAAGTCGGGAAAGTGTTAGTAAAGTGTCTGGAATGTTGCTCCTGAGTACCAGGGGACAAAAACTGAGACACATTTGAACACGTTTCCCGATCACATGGTGGATCATACTCTGGGTTCCACATGCATGTTTTAGCTAAAGGAAGAATCCCTTAAACCTGGAGAGTTGAGACCTATGGAATGGGTACCAGGCAATATGACTTCAAAGGGTCTGCATTTGCTCACCGAACCTCACCAATCCTATCACTGCTGCGTTTATGCTGCTGTTCACACACTTGATTCTCTTTTGGAGACATATAAATCCATAGGTTTTAAGATTCTTACTAGTCAGGTATATTCTTAGGCGTTTAATATGGGGTGTTGAGTCCACTTCGTTGAGCAAGGAGTAGCTCTTGTCTATTACATATTTGGCTTATGGAACGGTATCTGTGCTAATTTCAATCTCTGGTTTTAGGCAGCACCCCAACTCACCTTTCCCCTTAAGCAAGCATAAGTTGGTTTTCTACATTTGAGACCCTGTTCTGTTTTGTAATTCAGTTCCTGAGTAGCCAAGTTTACATTCCGTGTAGTAGTGATATCTTATGATGTTTTTTTTTCTGTGTGACTTATTTCACTTAGAATCATCGTACCTGAATCCACTCATTATGCTGCTATGTGCCTGATGACATAGATTTCATTGCTGAGGGATATTGCATTTTACGTATGTACCACAACTTCTTTATCCATTTTTCGCTTTCTGTGATATTGAACTTGTACAGTAAACGAGGTTCTTGCAAACAGAGCCGTCCCAAAGTTTGGGGTGGCTGTGTCTCTTTGATTTTAATTTCCCTAAGCTATAGGACCATAAGTGGAAGTGCCCTAGGCTCTGTTGCTTTGTTTTTTGGATGTTTCAGGAAACACCATACACTTCTCCAGAGTGGCTGTTGGCAATTTACATCCCTCCCATCAGCATAACAAGGCTCCCAGTTCTCCATGGCCTGTCTTGCCTTTCTGGATTTTACACTTTTCTCAGGTGGCCCTTTAGACCGGGGGGAAGTGACACTTCATAGTAGTTCGGATTTCCATTGCAAGCTTGCTTGGTTTGCCAAAAGGGCGTATGTGTTTTTTCCTGAATATATTCAGGAACAAACTCATACGCCGTTTTTTGCCAAGTGCATCATTGTCGATGTTCTGCCTCTTTTCCTATGCTTTAAATGCCATTCCAGTCTACCTCCTGAAATCGGTTTCCTGAAATTCTGCCCCGCTTTCAAGTCCTCTTCGCAGCCTTACTTCAATATATTTTTGGACGTAATCTGTCATTTATAACTCTGCAGGTTTGTGAATGACAGTGCCCCTGAGCTCCTTTCTTCAACTCGCTTTCTTGTGAGCTGGCCGCAAACCCGCAAGACTGCTTCAGGCCCTAATCTGCTTCTGGCAGGGCACGCTGAGCCTTTGGTTAATTCCTCTTCCTGGTGGGAAATGAGTGTTAAATATGCCCTTACAGACACCTACCTCACTCTCAACCCCTTGGTGATGTGGGTCCTCTGGTTTGTGGCCACCTTTGCTGGGTTCCTCACCTTTCGATGATGTGGCCCCACTAGTGTGAGGACACTCCTGCCTGGTTCTCATCCACGTGGTTATGTGGACCCCCTGGTGAGAGTCAGTTCCTGGCTGTGTTCCTCACCCTTCTGTGAGGGAGACCCTCTGCTGATAGGTCACTCCTGCATGGCTGGCACACATTGCCTTGGTGAAGTCAGCCGTGTGGTGTCAGTTGGAGCATGCTGGGAATCTCCTCCCCCCAGTGATGAGGGCCCTCTTGCGTCAGGCCCTAACTGCTGGGCTCACCAACTTTTCTTAGTGAGCCCAATGATGCTTGGGCACTCCTCTTAGGATCCCATCTCCATGGGGATGTGGGCCTTCTGCTCTGAGGTCCCAACGGCTGGGTTGTTCACATTTTCATGATGTGGGCTCTCTGGTGTTAGTTCACAGAGGCCTGGATCCCATAGCCTCTGTGCTCTTGGCCGCCTGCTGGGAGGTTCCAACTGCTGGATTCCTCACTTTTTAAATTTTTGGGGCCCTCTGTTGTGAGGATCCTCCTGCCTGCCTCACTCCCAGCCCCTTCGTGATGTGTGTCGTCTGGTTTGAGGCCACATGTGCTGGGTTCCTCACCTTTCGATGATGTGGGACCAATGGTCTTAGGAGACTCCTGCCTGGTTCACATCCCCTTGGTGATGTGGGCGCTCTGTTGAGAGTCTGATCCTGGCTGGGTTCCTCACCCATCTGTGAGGTGGGCCGTCTGCTGTGAGGTCACTCCTGCCTGGCTTGCTCACCTCGCCTTGTGGACATGAGCCCTCTGGTGGCACTTGGAGCCTGCTGGGAGCCTCCTCCCCTCGGTGATGAGGGCCCTCTGGCGTCAGGCCCTAACTGCTGGGCTCCCCACATTTTGTGATGTGCGCCCAGTTGTGCGAGGACACTCCAGCCAGGATCACATCCCCATTGGGATGTTGGCCTTCTGCTCTGAGGTCCCAACGCCTGGGTTGCTCACAATTTCATGATGTGGGCTCTCTGCTGTTAGTTCACTCCTGCCTGTATCCCATAGCTTCTGTGCTCTCGGCCGCCTGCTGGGGGGTTCCAACTGCTGGATTCCTCACCTTTCTTCTTCTTTGGGCCCTCTGTTTTTAGGCTACTCCTGCCTGCCTCACTCCCATTCCCTTTGTGATATATGTCCTCTGATTTGAGGCCACATGTGCTGGGTTCCGCACCTTTCGATGATGTGGCCCCACTGGAGGGAAGACAGTCCTGACTGGTCCCATCCCCTTGCTGATGTGGGCCCTCAGGTGAGAGTCTGATCCTGGCTGGGTTCCTCACCCTTCTGTGAGGTGGGCCCTCTGCTGTGAGGTCAATCATGCCTGTCTGGCACACGTCACCTTGGCGACGTGGGCCCTCTGGTGGCAGTTGGAGTGTGCTGGGATCCTCCTCCCCTCGGTGATGAGGGCCCTCTTGCCTTAGGCCATAACTGCTGGGCTCCCCACATTTTCTGATGTGCGCCAAGTGAGTGAGGACACTCTTGCCAGGTTCCCATCCCCATGGGGATATGGGCCTTCTGCTCTGAGGTCAAAACGGCTGGCTTGCTCACAGTACCATGATGTGGGCCCTCTGCTGTGAGTTCACTCCGGCAAGGATCCCTTATCATCGGTGCTCTGAGTCGCCTGCTTGGAGGTTCCAACTGCTGGATTCCTCACCTTTTTCATTCTATGTGCCCTCTGTTGTGAGGCTTCTCCTGCCTGCCTCACTGCCAGCCCCTTGGTGATGGGTGTCCTATGGCTTGAGGCCACATGTGCTGCGTTCCTCACCTTTCGATGATGTGGCCCCACTCGTGTGAGGACACTCCTGCCTGGTTCCCATCCCCTTGGTGAGGTGGGCCCTCTGGTGAGAGTCTAATCCTGGCTGGGTTCCTCAATGTTCTGTGAGGTAGGCCCTCTGCTGTGAGGTCACTCCTGCCTGGCTGGCCCACGTCACCTTTGAGACGTGAGCCCTCTGGTGGCAGTTGGAGCATGCAGGGTGCCTCAACCTCTCGGTGATGACGTCCCTCTGGCGTCAGGCCCTAAATGGTGGGCTCCCCACATTTTCTGATGTGCGCCCAGTGGTGCGAGGACACTCCAGCCAGGTTCCCATTCCCATGGGGATGTGGGCCTTCTGCGCTGAGGTCCCAACGCCTGGGTTGCTCACAGTTTTATGATGTGGGCCCTCTGCTCTGAGTTCACTGTGGCCTGGATCCCATAGTTTCGGTGTTCTGGGCCGCCTGCTGGAAGGCCTAAATGCTGGAATCCTCACGTTTTTTATATTATGTGCCCTGTGTTGTGAGGCTACTCCTGCCTGCCTCACTCCAAGGCCCTTGGTGATGTGGGTCCTCTGGTTTGAGGACACATGTGCTGGGTTCCTCACCTTAAGATGATGAGGCCCCACTGGTGTGAGGATAATCCTGACTGGTTCCCATCCCCTTTGTGATGTGGGCCCTCTGGTGAGAGTCTGATCCTGGCTGGGTTCCTCACCCATCTGTGAGGTGGGCCCTCTACTATCAGGTAACTCTTGCCTGGCTTGCTCACCTCGCCTTGTTGACATGAGCCCTCTGGTGGCACTTGGACCCTGCTGGGAGCCTCCTCACCTCTGTGATGAGGGCCCTCTGACGTCAGGCCTTAACTGCTCGGTTCCCCAACTTTTCTTAGTGAGCCCAGTGATGCTCGGGCACTCCTCTTAGGTTCCCATCTCCATGGGCATGTGGGCCTTCTGCTCTGAGGTTCCAACGGCTGGGTTGATCACAATTTCATGATGTGGGCTCTCTGGTGTTAGTTCACTGTGGCCTGGATCCCATAGCCTCTGTGCCCTTGGCCGCCTGCTGGGAGGTTCCAACTGCTCGATTCCTCAACTTTTGTATTCTATGGGTCCTGTGTTGTGATGCTCCTCCTGCCTGCCTCACTCGCAACCCCTTCGTGATGTGAGTCTTCTGGTTTGAGGCCACCTGTGCTGGGTTCCGCAACTTTCTTTGATGTGGCCCCACTGGTGTGAGGACACTCCTGCCTGGTTCCCATCCCCTTGGTGATGTGGGCCTTCTGGTGACAGTCTTATCCTGGCTGGGTTCCTCACTCTTCTGTGAGGTAGGCCCTCTGCTGTGAGGTCAATCCTGCCTGACTTGCACACATCACCTTGGCGACGTGGGCCCTCTGTTGGCACATGGAACATGCTGGGAGCCTCCGGCCCTCGGTGATGATGGCCCTCTAGCATCAGGCCCTAACTGCTGGGCTCCCCACGTTTTCTGATGTGAGCCCAGTGATGCCAGGACACTCCTGTCAGGTTCCCATCCCCATGGGGATGTGGGCTTTCTGCTCTGAGGTCCCAACGCCTGGGTTGCTCACAGTTTCATGATGTGGGCTCTCTGCTGTTAGTTCACTCCTGCCTGCATCCCATAGCTTCTGTGCTCTCGGCCACCTGCTGGGAGGTTCCAAATGCTGGATTCCTCACCTTTTTTATTCTTTGGGCCCTCTGATTTTAGGCTACTCCTACCTGCCTCACTCCCATCCCCTTTGTGATGTATGTCCTCTGATATGAGGCCACATGTGCTGGGTTCCTCACCTTTCGATGATGTGGCCCCACTGGTGGGAGGACAGTCCTGACTGGTTCCCATCCCCTTGGTGTTGTGGGCCCTCTGGTGAGAGTCTCATCCTGCCTCGGTTCCTCACCCTTCTGTGAGATAGGCCCTCTGCTGTGAGGTCACTACTGCCTGGCTGGCGCATGCCACCTTGTAGACGTGGGCCCTCTGTTGGCAGTTGGAACCTGCTGGGAGTCTCCTCCCCTCAGTTATGAGGGTCCCCTGGCGTCAGGCCCTAACTGCTGGGCTCCTAACATTTTCTGATATGTGCTAAGTTGTGCGAAGCCACTCCTGCCAGGTTCCCATCCCAATGGGGATGTGGACCTTCTGTTCTGAGGTCCCAACGGCTGGGCTGCTCACAGGTTCATGATGTGGGCCCTCTGCTGTGAGTTCACTGCGGCCTGGATCCCATAGCCTCGGTGCTCTGGGCCACTTGCTGGGAGGTTCCAACTGCTGGATTCCTCAACTTTTATATTCTATGGACCCTGTGTTGTGAGGCCGGTCCTGCCAGCCTCATTCCGAACCCCTTGGTGATGTGGTTCCTCTGGTTTGAGGCTACATGTGCTGGGATCCTCACCTTTCGATGATGTTGTCCCACTGGTGTGGGGACACTCCTGCCTGGTTCCCATCCCCTTGGTGATGTGGGCCCTCTGGTGAGAGTCTGATCCTGGCTGTGTTCCACACCCTTCTGTGAGGGGGGCCCTCTGCTGTGAGGTCACTCCTGCCGGGCTGGCACACATCGCCTTGGCGACGTTGGCCCTCTGGTGGCAGCTGGAGCCTGCTGGGAGCCTCCTCCTCTCGGTGATGAGTGCCCTCTAGCGTCAGGCCCTAACTTCTGAGCACCTCACGTTTTCTGATGTGAGCCCAGTGATGCCAGGACACTCCTGTCATGTTCCCATCACCATGGGGATGTGGGCCTTCTGCTCTGAGGTCCCAATGTCTGGGTTGCTCACAGTTTCATGATGTGGGCTGTCTGGTGTTAGTTCACTCCGGCCTGCATCCCCTAGCCTCTGTGCTCTGGGCCGCCTGCTGGGAGGTTCCAAATGCTGGATTCCTCACCTTTCTTATTTTGGGGCCCTCTATTATGAGGCTCCTCCTGCCTGCCTCACTCCCAGCCCCTTGGTGATGGGTGTCCTATGGTTTGAAGCCACATGTTCTGGGTTCCTCACCTTTAGATGATGTGGCCCTACTCATGTGAGGACACTCCTGCCTGGTTCCAATCCATTTGGTGATGTGGGCCCTCTGGTGCGAGTCTGATCCTGACTGGGTTCGTCACACTTCTCTGAGGTGGGCCCTCTGCTGTGAGGTCATTCGTGCCTGGTTGGCACACATCGCCTTGGCGACGTCAGCCCTCTGGTGGCAGTTGGAGCCTGCTGGGAGCCTCCTTCCCTTGGTGATGAGGGTCCTCTGGCGTCAGGCCCTAACTGCTGGTCGCCCAAAATTTTCTGATATGTTCTCAGTGGTGCGAGGACACTCCTACCAGATTTCCATCCCCATGGGGATGTGGGCCTCCTGCTCTGAGGTCCCAATGGCTGGGTTGCTCAGTTTCATGACATGGGCCCTCTTCTGTGAGTTCACTGTGGCCTGGATCCCATAGCCTCGGTGCACCGGGCTGCTTGCTAGGAGGTTCCAACTGCTGGATTCCTCACTTTTTTATTCTATGGGCCCAGGGTTGTGAGGCTACTCCTGCCTGCCTCACTCCGAGGTCCTTGGTGATGTGGGTCCTCTGGTTTGAGGACACATGTGCTGAGTACCTCACCTTTCGATGATGTGGCCCCACTGGTGTGAAGACACTCCTGCCTGGTTCCCATCCCCTTGGTGATGTGGGCCCTCTGGTGAGAGTCTGATGTTGGCTGGGATTCTCACCCTTCTGTGAGGTGGGACCTCTGCTGTGAGGTAACTCCTGCCTGGCCTGCTCACGTTGCCTGGCAATGTGAGCCCTCAGGTGGCAGTTGGTGCCTGCTGGGAATCTCCTCCCCTCAGTTATGAGAGCTCTGGATAAAACACATATGCCCTTTTTTGCCAAGTGCATTATTTTCCAAGTTCTGTGTCTTTTCCTATGCTTTAAGAATGACTCCCGTGTACCTTCTGAAATCGGATTCCAGGAATTCTGACCCGTTTTCAACTCCTCTTGGCAGCCTTACTTCAATATATTTGTGGACGATAGCTGTCATTTATCACGCTGCAGGTTTGTGAATTACAGTGCCCCTGAGCTCCTTTCTTCAACTCGCTTACTTGTGAGCTGGACGCAACACCGCAGGATTGCTTCAGGCCCTAGTGTGGTTACGGCACGGCATGATGAGCCTTTGGTTAATTCCTCTTCCTGGTGGGAAATGAGAGTTAAATTTGCCCGTCCAGACACCTCCAGCTAGTCTCTCATTGGTTCTCCCTATTCCTGTTCATCTTACGCAGAAATTGCAAACTGGGCCAAATAGCAGGTTAAAGGCACTGACTCTCCAAGTGAGGAGAGTGTTAGTAAAGCGTCTGGAATGTTGCACCCGAGTACCAGGGGACGAAAACTGAGACACATTTGAACACGTTTCCCGATCACACGGTGGATCATACTCTGGGTTCCACATGCATGTTTTAGCTGAAGGAAGAATCCCTTAAACCTGGAGAGTTGAGACCCATGGAATGGGTACCATGCAATATGACTTCAAAGGGTCTGCATTTGCTCACCGAACCTCACCAATCCTATCACTGCTGCGTTTATGCCGCTGTACACACGTTTGATTCTCTTTCGGAGACATATAAATCCATAGGATTTAAGATTCTTACCAGTCAGGTATATTCTTAGGCATTTAATATGGGAGGATGAGTCCACTTCGTTGAGCAAGGAGTAGCTCTTGTCTATTACATATTTGGCTTATGGAACGGTATCTGTGCTAATTTCAATCTCTGGTTTTATGTAGCACCTTTCCCCTTAAGCAAGCATAAGTTGGTCTTCTACATTTGAGACAGTGTTCTGTTTTGTAATTCAGTTCCTGTATAGCCAAGTTTACATTCCGTGTAGTAGTGATATCTTATGATGTTTCTTTTTCTGTGTGACTTATTTCACTTAGAATCAGCGTACCTGAATCCACTCATCATGCTGCTATGGGCCTGATGACATAGATTTCATTGCTGAATGACATTGCATTGTACGTAAGTACCACAACTTCTTTATGCATTTTTCGCTTTCTGTGATATTGAACTTATACCATAAAGGAGGTTCTTGTAAACAGAGCCGTCCCAAACATTGGGGTGGCTGTGTCATTTTGATTTTAATTTCCCTAAACTATAGGACCATAAGTGGAAGTGCCCTAGGCTCTGTTGCTTTGTTTTTTAGATGTTTCAGAAAACACCATACACTTCTCCAGAGTGGCTGTTGGCAATTTACATCCTGCCAATCAGCATAACAAGGCTCCCAGTTCTCCATGGCCTGTCCTGCCTTTCTGGCTTTTACACTTTTTTCAGATGGCCGTTTTGACCCAGGGGCAGTGAGACTTCATTGTAGTGCAGATTTCCTTTGCAAGCTTGCTTGGTTGGCCAAAAAGGGCATATGCGTTTTGTCCTGAATATATTCAGGAGAAAACGCATATGCCCTTTTTGGCCAAGTGCATCATTGTGGACGTTCTGCCTCTTTTCCTGTACTTTACATGCAATTCCTGTCTACCTCCTGAAATCGGTTTCCTGCAATTCTGCCCCGCTTTCAAGTCCTCTTGGCAGCCTTCCTTCAATATATTTTTGGACGATAGCTGTCATTTATAACTCTGCAGGTTTGTGAATTACAGTGCCGCTGAGATCCTTTCTTCAACTCTCTTTCTTGTGAGCTGGCCGCAACACCACAAGATTGCTTCAGGCCCTAGTGTGGTTCCGGCACGGCACGCTGAACCTTTGGTTAATTCCTCTTCCTTGTGGGAAATGAGAGTTAAATTTGCCCGTCCAGACACCTCCAACTAGTCTCTCATTGTTTCTCCCTATTCCTGTTCATCTTACGCAGAAATTGCAAACTGGGCCAAACAGGAGGTTAAAGGCACTGACTCTCCAAGTGGGGAGAGTGTTAGTAAAGCGTCTGGAATGTTGCACCCGAGTACCAGGGGACGAAAACTGAGACACATTTGAACACGTTTCCCGATCACAAAGTGGATCATACTCTGGGTTCCACATTCATGATTTAGCTGAATGAAGAATCCCTTAAACCTGGAGAGTTGAGACCCATGGCATCGGTACCATGCAACATGACTTCAAAGGGTCTGCATTTGCTCACCGAACCTCACCAATCCTATCACTACTGCGTTTATGCCGCTGTACACACGCTTGATTCTCTTTCGGAGACATATAAATCCATAGGTTTTAAGATTCTTACTAGTCAGGTATATTCTTAGGTGTTTAATATGGGGTGTAGAGTCCACTTCGTTGAGCAAGGAGTAGCTCTTGTCTATTCCATATTTGGCTTATGGAACGGTATCTGTGCTAATTTCAATCTCTGGTTTTATGCAGCACCCCAACTCACCTTTCCCCTTAAGCAAGCATAAGTTGGTTCTACATTTGAGACCCTGTTCTGTTTTGTAATTCAGTTCCTGTGTAGCCAAGTTTACATTCCCTGTATTAGTGATATCTTATGATGTTTCTTTTTCTGTGTGACTAATTTCACTTAGAATCATCGTACCTGAATCCACTCATTATGCTGCTACGGGCCTGATGACATAGATTTCATTGCTGAGTGATATTGCATTGTACGTAAGTACCACGACTTCTTTATCCATTTTTTGCTTTCTGCGACATTGAACTTGTACCGTAAACGAGGTTCTTGTAAACAGAGCCGGCCCAAACTTTGGGGTGGCTGTGTCTTTTTGATTTTAATTTCCCTAAGTTATAGGAGTATAAGAGGAAGTGCCCTAGGCTCTGTTTCTTTGTATTTTGGATGTTTCAGGAAACACCATACCCTTCTCCAGAGTGGCTGTTGGCAATTTACATCCCACCATCAGCATAACAAGGCTGCCAGTTCTCCATGGCCTGTCCTGCCTTTCTGGATTTTACACTTTTTTCAGATGGCCCTTTTGACCGGGGGTCAGTGAGACTTCATTGTAGTGCAGATTACCTTTGCAAGCTTGCTGGGTTGGCCAAAAAGGGCATATGTGTTTTTTCCTGAATATATTGGTTTTCTATATTTGAGACGCTGTTCTGTTTTGTATTTCAGTTCCTGTGTAGCCAAGTTTACATTCCGTGTATTAGTGATATCTTATGATGTTTCTTTTTCTGTGTGACTTATTTCACTTAGAATCAGTGTACCTGAATCCACTCATCATGCTGCTATGGGCCTGATGACATAGATTTCATTGCTGAGTGATATTGCATTGTACGTAAGTACCACAACTTCTTTATCCATTTTTCGCTTTCTGTGATATTGAACTTATACCATAAAGGAGGTTCTTGTAAACAGAGCCGTCCGAAAATTTGGGGTGGCTGTGTCTTTTTGATTTTAATTTCCCTAAGCTCTAGGACCATAAGTGGAAGTGTCCTAGGCTCTGTTGCTTTGTTTTTTAGATGTTTCAGGAAACACCATACACTTCTCCAGAGTGGCTGTTGGCAATTTACATCCCTCCCATCAGCATAACAAGGCTCCCAGTTCTCCATGGCCTGTCCTGCCTTTCTGGATTTTACACTTTTTTCAGATCGCCCTTTTGACCGGGGGGCAGTGAGACTTCATTGTAGTGCAGATTTCCTTTGCAAGCTTGCTTGGTTGGCCAAAAAGGGCGTATGCGTTTTTTCCTGAATATATTCAGGAAAAAACGCATACGCCCTTTTTGGCCAAGTGCATCATTGTGGACGTTCTGCCTCTTTTCCTATGCTTTACATGCAATTCCAGTCTACCTCCTGAAATCGGTTTCCTGCAATTCTGCCCCACTTTCAAGTCCTCTTGGCAGCCTTACTTCAATATATTTTTGGACGATAGCTGTCATTTATAACTCTGCAGGTTTGTGAATTACAGTGCCCCTGAGCTCCTTTCTTCAACTCGCTTTCTTGTGAGCTGGCCGCAACACCACAGGATTGCTTCAGGCCCTAGTGTGGTTCCGGCACGGCACGCTGAGCCTTTGGTTAATTCCTCCTCCTGGTTGGAAATGAGAGTTAAATTTGCCCGTCCAGACACCTCCAGCTAGTCTCTCATTGGTTCTCCCTATTCCTGTTCATTTTCCGCAGAAATTGCAAACTGGGCCAAACAGGAGGTTAAAGGCACTGACTCTCCAAGTGGGGAGAGTGTTAGTAAAGCGTCTGGAATGTTGCACCCGAGTACCAGGGGACGAAAACTGAGACACATTTGAACACGTTTCCCGATCACACTGTGGATCATACTCTGGGTTCCACATGCATGTTGTAGCTGAAGGAAGAATCCCTGAAACCTGGAGAGTGGAGACCCATGGAATGGGTACCATGCAATATGACTTCAAAGGGTCTGGATTTGCTCACAGAACCTCACCAATCCTATCACTGCTGCGTTTATGCCGCTGTCCACACGCTTGATTCTCTTTCGGAGACATATAAATCCATAGGTTTTAAGATTCTTACTAGTCAGGTATATTCTTAGGCGTTTAATATGGGGTGTTGAGTCCACTTCGTTGAGCAAGGAGTAGCTCTTGTCTATTACATATTTGGCTTATGGAACGGTATCTGTGCTAATTTCACTCTCTGGTTTTATGCAGCACCCCAACTCACCTTTCCCCTTAAGCAAGCATAAGTTGGTTTTCTACATTTGAGACCCTGTTCTGTTTTGTAATTCAGTTCCTGAGTAGCCAAGTTTACATTCCGTGTAGTAGTGATATCTTATGATGTTTTTTTTTCTGTGTGACTTATTTCACTTAGAATCATCATACCTGAATCCACTCATTATGCTGCTATGTGCCTGATGACATAGATTTCATTGCTGAGGGATATTGCATTTTACGTATGTACCACAACTTCTTTATCCATTTTTTGCTTTCTGTTATATTGAACTTGTACAGTAAACGAGGTTCTTGCAAACAGAGCCGTCCCAAAGTTTGGGGTGGCTGTGTCTCTTTGATTTTAATTTCCCTAAGCTATAGGACCATAAGCAGATTGCCCTAAGCTCTGCTTCTTTGTTTTTTAGATGTTTCAGGAAACACCATACACTTCTCCAGAGTGGCTGTTGGCAATTTACATCCCTCCCATCAGCATAACAAGGCTCCCAGTTCTCCATGGCCTGTCCTGCCTTTCTGGATTTTACACTTTTTTCAGATGGCCCTTTTGACCGGGGGGCAGTGAGACTTCATTGTAGTGCAGATTTCCTTTGCAAGCTTGCTTGGTTGGCCAAAAAGGGCGTATGCGTTTTTTCCTGAATATATTCAGGAGAAAACGCATACGCCCTTTTTGGCCAAGTGCATCATTGTGGACGTTCTGCCTCTTTTCCTATGCTTTACATGCAATTCCAGTCTACCTCCTGAAATCGGTTTCCTGCAATTCTGCCCCACTTTCAAGTCCTCTTGGCAGCCTTATTTCAATATATTTTTGGACGATAGCTGTCATTTATAACTCTGCAGGTTTGTGAATTACAGTGCCCCTGAGCTCCTTTCTTCAACTCGCTTTCTTGTGAGCTGGCCGCAACACCACAGGATTGCTTCAGGCCCTAGTGTGGTTCCGGCACGGCACGCCAAGCCTTTGGTTAATTCCTCCTCCTGGTTGGAAATGAGAGTTAAATTTGCCCGTCCAGACACCTCCAGCTAGTCTCTCATTGGTTCTCCCTATTCCTGTTCATTTTCCGCAGAAATTGCAAACTGGGCCAAACAGGAGGTTAAAGGCACTGACTCTCCAAGTGGGGAGAGTGTTAGTAAAGCGTCTGGAATGTTGTACCCGAGTACCAGGCGACGAAAACTGAGACACATTTGAACACGTTTCCCGATCACACGTTTGATCATACTCTGGGTTCCACATGCATGTTTTAGCTAAAGGAAGAATCCCTTAAACCTGGAGAGTTGAGACCCATGGAACGGGTACCAACATTATGAATTCAAAGGGTCTGCATTTGCTCAGCGAACCTCACCAATCCTATCACTGCTGCATTTATGCCGCTGTACACACGCTTGATTCTCTTTCGGAGACATATAAATCCATAGGTTTTAAGATTCTTACTAGTCAGGTATATTCTTAGGCGTTTAATATGGGGTGTTGAGTCCACTTCGTTGAGCAAGGAGTAGCTCTTGTCTATTACATATTTGGCTTATGGAACGGTATCTGTGCTAATTTCAATCTCTGGTTTATGCATCACCCCAACTCACCTTTCCCCTTAAGCAAGCATAAGTTGGTTTTCTACATTTGAGACCCTGTTCTGTTTTGTAATTCAGTTCCTGTGTAGCCAAGTTTACATTCCGTGTAGTAGTGATATCTTATGATGTTTCTTTATCTGTGACTTATTTCACTTAGAATCATCGTACCTGAATCCACTCATTATGCTGCTATGGGCCTGATGACATAGACTTCATTGCTGAGGGATATTGCATTGTACGTAAGTACCACAACTTCTTTATCCATTTTATGCTTTCTGTGATATTGAACTTAAACCGTAAACGAGGTTCTTGCAAAGAGAGCCGTCCCAAAGTTTGGGGTGGCTGTGTCTTTTTGATTTTAATTTCCCTAAGCTATAGGACCATAAGTGGAATTGCCCTAAGCTCTGCTTCTTTGTTTTCTAGATGTTTCAGGAAACACCATACACTTCTCCAGAGTGGCTGTTGGCAATTTACATCCCGCCCATCAGCATAACAAGGCTCCCAGGTCTCCATGGCCTGTCCTGCATTTCTGGAGTTTACACTTTTTTCAGATGGCTCTTTTGACCGGGGGGCAGTGAGACTTCGTTGTACTGCAGATTTCCTTTGCAAGCTTGCTTGGTTGGCCAAAAAGGGCGTATGCGTTTTTTCCTGAATATATTCAGGAGAAACCGCATACGCCCTTTTTGGCCAAGTGCATCATTGTGGACGTTCTGCCTCTTTTCCTATGCTTTACATGCAATTCCAGTCTACCTCCTGAAATCGGTTTCCTGCAATTCTGCCCCACTTTCAAGTCCTCTTGGCAGCCTTACTTCAATATATTTTTGGACGATAGCTGTCATTTATAACTCTGCAGGGTTGTGAATGACAGTGCCCGTGAGCTCCTTTCTTCAACTCGCTTTCTTGTGAGCTTGCCGCAACACCGCAGGATTGCTTCAGGCCCTAGTGTGGTTCCGGCACGGCACGCAGAGCCTTTGGTTAATTCCTCTTCTTGGTGGGAAATGAGAGTTAAATTTGCCCGTCCAGACACCTCCAGCTAGTCTCTCATTGGTTCTCCCTATTCCTGTTCATTTTCCGTAGAAATTGCAAACTGGGCCAAACAGGAGGTTAAACGCACTGACTCTCCAAGTCGGGAAAGTGTTAGTAAAGTGTCTGGAATGTTGCTCCTGAGTACCAGGGGACAAAAACTGAGACACATTTGAACACGTTTCCCGATCACATGGTGGATCATACTCTGGGTTCCACATGCATGTTTTAGCTAAAGGAAGAATCCCTTAAACCTGGAGAGTTGAGACCTATGGAATGGGTACCAGGCAATATGACTTCAAAGGGTCTGCATTTGCTCACCGAACCTCACCAATCCTATCACTGCTGCGTTTATGCTGCTGTTCACACACTTGATTCTCTTTTGGAGACATATAAATCCATAGGTTTTAAGATTCTTACTAGTCAGGTATATTCTTAGGCGTTTAATATGGGGTGTTGAGTCCACTTCGTTGAGCAAGGAGTAGCTCTTGTCTATTACATATTTGGCTTATGGAACGGTATCTGTGCTAATTTCAATCTCTGGTTTTAGGCAGCACCCCAACTCACCTTTCCCCTTAAGCAAGCATAAGTTGGTTTTCTACATTTGAGACCCTGTTCTGTTTTGTAATTCAGTTCCTGAGTAGCCAAGTTTACATTCCGTGTAGTAGTGATATCTTATGATGTTTTTTTTTCTGTGTGACTTATTTCACTTAGAATCATCATACCTGAATCCACTCATTATGCTGCTATGTGCCTGATGACATAGATTTCATTGCTGAGGGATATTGCATTTTACGTATGTACCACAACTTCTTTATCCATTTTTCGCTTTCTGTGATATTGAACTTGTACAGTAAACGAGGTTCTTGCAAACAGAGCCGTCCCAAAGTTTGGGGTGGCTGTGTCTCTTTGATTTTAATTTCCCTAAGCTATAGGACCATAAGTGGAAGTGCCCTAGGCTCTGTTGCTTTGTTTTTTGGATGTTTCAGGAAACACCATACACTTCTCCAGAGTGGCTGTTGGCAATTTACATCCCTCCCATCAGCATAACAAGGCTCCCAGTTCTCCATGGCCTGTCTTGCCTTTCTGGATTTTACACTTTTCTCAGGTGGCCCTTTAGACCGGGGGGAAGTGACACTTCATAGTAGTTCGGATTTCCATTGCAAGCTTGCTTGGTTTGCCAAAAGGGCGTATGTGTTTTTTCCTGAATATATTCAGGAACAAACTCATACGCCGTTTTTTGCCAAGTGCATCATTGTCGATGTTCTGCCTCTTTTCCTATGCTTTAAATGCCATTCCAGTCTACCTCCTGAAATCGGTTTCCTGAAATTCTGCCCCGCTTTCAAGTCCTCTTCGCAGCCTTACTTCAATATATTTTTGGACGTAATCTGTCATTTATAACTCTGCAGGTTTGTGAATGACAGTGCCCCTGAGCTCCTTTCTTCAACTCGCTTTCTTGTGAGCTGGCCGCAAACCCGCAAGACTGCTTCAGGCCCTAATCTGCTTCTGGCAGGGCACGCTGAGCCTTTGGTTAATTCCTCTTCCTGGTGGGAAATGAGTGTTAAATATGCCCTTACAGACACCTACCTCACTCTCAACCCCTTGGTGATGTGGGTCCTCTGGTTTGTGGCCACCTTTGCTGGGTTCCTCACCTTTCGATGATGTGGCCCCACTAGTGTGAGGACACTCCTGCCTGGTTCTCATCCACGTGGTTATGTGGACCCCCTGGTGAGAGTCAGTTCCTGGCTGTGTTCCTCACCCTTCTGTGAGGGAGACCCTCTGCTGATAGGTCACTCCTGCATGGCTGGCACACATTGCCTTGGTGAAGTCAGCCGTGTGGTGTCAGTTGGGGCATGCTGGGAATCTCCTCCCCCCAGTGATGAGGGCCCTCTTGCGTCAGGCCCTAACTGCTGGGCTCACCAACTTTTCTTAGTGAGCCCAATGATGCTTGGGCACTCCTCTTAGGATCCCATCTCCATGGGGATGTGGGCCTTCTGCTCTGAGGTCCCAACGGCTGGGTTGTTCACATTTTCATGATGTGGGCTCTCTGGTGTTAGTTCACAGAGGCCTGGATCCCATAGCCTCTGTGCTCTTGGCCGCCTGCTGGGAGGTTCCAACTGCTGGATTCCTCACTTTTTAAATTTTTGGGGCCCTCTGTTGTGAGGATCCTCCTGCCTGCCTCACTCCCAGCCCCTTCGTGATGTGTGTCGTCTGGTTTGAGGCCACATGTGCTGGGTTCCTCACCTTTCGATGATGTGGGACCAATGGTCTTAGGAGACTCCTGCCTGGTTCACATCCCCTTGGTGATGTGGGCGCTCTGTTGAGAGTCTGATCCTGGCTGGGTTCCTCACCCATCTGTGAGGTGGGCCGTCTGCTGTGAGGTCACTCCTGCCTGGCTTGCTCACCTCGCCTTGTGGACATGAGCCCTCTGGTGGCACTTGGAGCCTGCTGGGAGCCTCCTCCCCTCGGTGATGAGGGCCCTCTGGCGTCAGGCCCTAACTGCTGGGCTCCCCACATTTTGTGATGTGCGCCCAGTTGTGCGAGGACACTCCAGCCAGGATCACATCCCCATTGGGATGTTGGCCTTCTGCTCTGAGGTCCCAACGCCTGGGTTGCTCACAATTTCATGATGTGGGCTCTCTGCTGTTAGTTCACTCCTGCCTGTATCCCATAGCTTCTGTGCTCTCGGCCGCCTGCTGGGGGGTTCCAACTGCTGGATTCCTCACCTTTCTTCTTCTTTGGGCCCTCTGTTTTTAGGCTACTCCTGCCTGCCTCACTCCCATTCCCTTTGTGATATATGTCCTCTGATTTGAGGCCACATGTGCTGGGTTCCGCACCTTTCGATGATGTGGCCCCACTGGAGGGAAGACAGTCCTGACTGGTCCCATCCCCTTGCTGATGTGGGCCCTCAGGTGAGAGTCTGATCCTGGCTGGGTTCCTCACCCTTCTGTGAGGTGGGCCCTCTGCTGTGAGGTCAATCATGCCTGTCTGGCACACGTCACCTTGGCGACGTGGGCCCTCTGGTGGCAGTTGGAGTGTGCTGGGATCCTCCTCCCCTCGGTGATGAGGGCCCTCTTGCCTTAGGCCATAACTGCTGGGCTCCCCACATTTTCTGATGTGCGCCAAGTGAGTGAGGACACTCTTGCCAGGTTCCCATCCCCATGGGGATATGGGCCTTCTGCTCTGAGGTCAAAACGGCTGGCTTGCTCACAGTACCATGATGTGGGCCCTCTGCTGTGAGTTCACTCCGGCAAGGATCCCTTATCATCGGTGCTCTGAGTCGCCTGCTTGGAGGTTCCAACTGCTGGATTCCTCACCTTTTTCATTCTATGTGCCCTCTGTTGTGAGGCTTCTCCTGCCTGCCTCACTGCCAGCCCCTTGGTGATGGGTGTCCTATGGCTTGAGGCCACATGTGCTGCGTTCCTCACCTTTCGATGATGTGGCCCCACTCGTGTGAGGACACTCCTGCCTGGTTCCCATCCCCTTGGTGAGGTGGGCCCTCTGGTGAGAGTCTAATCCTGGCTGGGTTCCTCAATGTTCTGTGAGGTAGGCCCTCTGCTGTGAGGTCACTCCTGCCTGGCTGGCCCACGTCACCTTTGAGACGTGAGCCCTCTGGTGGCAGTTGGAGCATGCAGGGTGCCTCAACCTCTCGGTGATGACGTCCCTCTGGCGTCAGGCCCTAAATGGTGGGCTCCCCACATTTTCTGATGTGCGCCCAGTGGTGCGAGGACACTCCAGCCAGGTTCCCATTCCCATGGGGATGTGGGCCTTCTGCGCTGAGGTCCCAACGCCTGGGTTGCTCACAGTTTTATGATGTGGGCCCTCTGCTCTGAGTTCACTGTGGCCTGGATCCCATAGTTTCGGTGTTCTGGGCCGCCTGCTGGAAGGCCTAAATGCTGGAATCCTCACGTTTTTTATATTATGTGCCCTGTGTTGTGAGGCTACTCCTGCCTGCCTCACTCCAAGGCCCTTGGTGATGTGGGTCCTCTGGTTTGAGGACACATGTGCTGGGTTCCTCACCTTAAGATGATGAGGCCCCACTGGTGTGAGGATAATCCTGACTGGTTCCCATCCCCTTTGTGATGTGGGCCCTCTGGTGAGAGTCTGATCCTGGCTGGGTTCCTCACCCATCTGTGAGGTGGGCCCTCTACTATCAGGTAACTCTTGCCTGGCTTGCTCACCTCGCCTTGTTGACATGAGCCCTCTGGTGGCACTTGGACCCTGCTGGGAGCCTCCTCACCTCTGTGATGAGGGCCCTCTGACGTCAGGCCTTAACTGCTCGGTTCCCCAACTTTTCTTAGTGAGCCCAGTGATGCTCGGGCACTCCTCTTAGGTTCCCATCTCCATGGGCATGTGGGCCTTCTGCTCTGAGGTTCCAACGGCTGGGTTGATCACAATTTCATGATGTGGGCTCTCTGGTGTTAGTTCACTGTGGCCTGGATCCCATAGCCTCTGTGCCCTTGGCCGCCTGCTGGGAGGTTCCAACTGCTCGATTCCTCAACTTTTGTATTCTATGGGTCCTGTGTTGTGATGCTCCTCCTGCCTGCCTCACTCGCAACCCCTTCGTGATGTGAGTCTTCTGGTTTGAGGCCACCTGTGCTGGGTTCCGCAACTTTCTTTGATGTGGCCCCACTGGTGTGAGGACACTCCTGCCTGGTTCCCATCCCCTTGGTGATGTGGGCCTTCTGGTGACAGTCTTATCCTGGCTGGGTTCCTCACTCTTCTGTGAGGTAGGCCCTCTGCTGTGAGGTCAATCCTGCCTGACTTGCACACATCACCTTGGCGACGTGGGCCCTCTGTTGGCACATGGAACATGCTGGGAGCCTCCGGCCCTCGGTGATGATGGCCCTCTAGCATCAGGCCCTAACTGCTGGGCTCCCCACGTTTTCTGATGTGAGCCCAGTGATGCCAGGACACTCCTGTCAGGTTCCCATCCCCATGGGGATGTGGGCTTTCTGCTCTGAGGTCCCAACGCCTGGGTTGCTCACAGTTTCATGATGTGGGCTCTCTGCTGTTAGTTCACTCCTGCCTGCATCCCATAGCTTCTGTGCTCTCGGCCACCTGCTGGGAGGTTCCAAATGCTGGATTCCTCACCTTTTTTATTCTTTGGGCCCTCTGATTTTAGGCTACTCCTACCTGCCTCACTCCCATCCCCTTTGTGATGTATGTCCTCTGATATGAGGCCACATGTGCTGGGTTCCTCACCTTTCGATGATGTGGCCCCACTGGTGGGAGGACAGTCCTGACTGGTTCCCATCCCCTTGGTGTTGTGGGCCCTCTGGTGAGAGTCTCATCCTGCCTCGGTTCCTCACCCTTCTGTGAGATAGGCCCTCTGCTGTGAGGTCACTACTGCCTGGCTGGCGCATGCCACCTTGTAGACGTGGGCCCTCTGTTGGCAGTTGGAACCTGCTGGGAGTCTCCTCCCCTCAGTTATGAGGGTCCCCTGGCGTCAGGCCCTAACTGCTGGGCTCCTAACATTTTCTGATATGTGCTAAGTTGTGCGAAGCCACTCCTGCCAGGTTCCCATCCCAATGGGGATGTGGACCTTCTGTTCTGAGGTCCCAACGGCTGGGCTGCTCACAGGTTCATGATGTGGGCCCTCTGCTGTGAGTTCACTGCGGCCTGGATCCCATAGCCTCGGTGCTCTGGGCCACTTGCTGGGAGGTTCCAACTGCTGGATTCCTCAACTTTTATATTCTATGGACCCTGTGTTGTGAGGCCGGTCCTGCCAGCCTCATTCCGAACCCCTTGGTGATGTGGTTCCTCTGGTTTGAGGCTACATGTGCTGGGATCCTCACCTTTCGATGATGTTGTCCCACTGGTGTGGGGACACTCCTGCCTGGTTCCCATCCCCTTGGTGATGTGGGCCCTCTGGTGAGAGTCTGATCCTGGCTGTGTTCCTCACCCTTCTGTGAGGGGGGCCCTCTGCTGTGAGGTCACTCCTGCCGGGCTGGCACACATCGCCTTGGCGACGTTGGCCCTCTGGTGGCAGCTGGAGCCTGCTGGGAGCCTCCTCCTCTCGGTGATGAGTGCCCTCTAGCGTCAGGCCCTAACTTCTGAGCACCTCACGTTTTCTGATGTGAGCCCAGTGATGCCAGGACACTCCTGTCATGTTCCCATCACCATGGGGATGTGGGCCTTCTGCTCTGAGGTCCCAATGTCTGGGTTGCTCACAGTTTCATGATGTGGGCTGTCTGGTGTTAGTTCACTCCGGCCTGCATCCCCTAGCCTCTGTGCTCTGGGCCGCCTGCTGGGAGGTTCCAAATGCTGGATTCCTCACCTTTCTTATTTTGGGGCCCTCTATTATGAGGCTCCTCCTGCCTGCCTCACTCCCAGCCCCTTGGTGATGGGTGTCCTATGGTTTGAAGCCACATGTTCTGGGTTCCTCACCTTTAGATGATGTGGCCCTACTCATGTGAGGACACTCCTGCCTGGTTCCAATCCATTTGGTGATGTGGGCCCTCTGGTGCGAGTCTGATCCTGACTGGGTTCGTCACACTTCTCTGAGGTGGGCCCTCTGCTGTGAGGTCATTCGTGCCTGGTTGGCACACATCGCCTTGGCGACGTCAGCCCTCTGGTGGCAGTTGGAGCCTGCTGGGAGCCTCCTTCCCTTGGTGATGAGGGTCCTCTGGCGTCAGGCCCTAACTGCTGGTCGCCCAAAATTTTCTGATATGTTCTCAGTGGTGCGAGGACACTCCTACCAGATTTCCATCCCCATGGGGATGTGGGCCTCCTGCTCTGAGGTCCCAATGGCTGGGTTGCTCAGTTTCATGACATGGGCCCTCTTCTGTGAGTTCACTGTGGCCTGGATCCCATAGCCTCGGTGCACCGGGCTGCTTGCTAGGAGGTTCCAACTGCTGGATTCCTCACTTTTTTATTCTATGGGCCCAGGGTTGTGAGGCTACTCCTGCCTGCCTCACTCCGAGGTCCTTGGTGATGTGGGTCCTCTGGTTTGAGGACACATGTGCTGAGTACCTCACCTTTCGATGATGTGGCCCCACTGGTGTGAAGACACTCCTGCCTGGTTCCCATCCCCTTGGTGATGTGGGCCCTCTGGTGAGAGTCTGATGTTGGCTGGGATTCTCACCCTTCTGTGAGGTGGGACCTCTGCTGTGAGGTAACTCCTGCCTGGCCTGCTCACGTTGCCTGGCAATGTGAGCCCTCAGGTGGCAGTTGGTGCCTGCTGGGAATCTCCTCCCCTCAGTTATGAGAGCTCTGGATAAAACACATATGCCCTTTTTTGCCAAGTGCATTATTTTCCAAGTTCTGTGTCTTTTCCTATGCTTTAAGAATGACTCCCGTGTACCTTCTGAAATCGGATTCCAGGAATTCTGACCCGTTTTCAACTCCTCTTGGCAGCCTTACTTCAATATATTTGTGGACGATAGCTGTCATTTATCACGCTGCAGGTTTGTGAATTACAGTGCCCCTGAGCTCCTTTCTTCAACTCGCTTACTTGTGAGCTGGACGCAACACCGCAGGATTGCTTCAGGCCCTAGTGTGGTTACGGCACGGCATGATGAGCCTTTGGTTAATTCCTCTTCCTGGTGGGAAATGAGAGTTAAATTTGCCCGTCCAGACACCTCCAGCTAGTCTCTCATTGGTTCTCCCTATTCCTGTTCATCTTACGCAGAAATTGCAAACTGGGCCAAATAGCAGGTTAAAGGCACTGACTCTCCAAGTGAGGAGAGTGTTAGTAAAGCGTCTGGAATGTTGCACCCGAGTACCAGGGGACGAAAACTGAGACACATTTGAACACGTTTCCCGATCACACTGTGGATCATACTCTGGGTTCCACATGCATGTTTTAGCTGAAG
The DNA here is from genome assembly GCF_949774975.1 of Lagenorhynchus albirostris. Taxonomy (NCBI): domain Eukaryota; kingdom Metazoa; phylum Chordata; class Mammalia; order Artiodactyla; family Delphinidae; genus Lagenorhynchus; species Lagenorhynchus albirostris. Next base: position 774,493 of record NW_026783569.1, on the reverse strand, counting down.
GAAGAATCCCTTAAACCTGGAGAGTTGAGACCCATGGAATGGGTACCATGCAATATGACTTCAAAGGGTCTGCATTTGCTCACCGAACCTCACCAATCCTATCACTGCTGCGTTTATGCCGCTGTACACACGTTTGATTCTCTTTCGGAGACATATAAATCCATAGGATTTAAGATTCTTACCAGTCAGGTATATTCTTAGGCATTTAATATGGGAGGATGAGTCCACTTCGTTGAGCAAGGAGTAGCTCTTGTCTATTACATATTTGGCTTATGGAACGGTATCTGTGCTAATTTCAATCTCTGGTTTTATGTAGCACCTTTCCCCTTAAGCAAGCATAAGTTGGTCTTCTACATTTGAGACAGTGTTCTGTTTTGTAATTCAGTTCCTGTATAGCCAAGTTTACATTCCGTGTAGTAGTGATATCTTATGATGTTTCTTTTTCTGTGTGACTTATTTCACTTAGAATCAGCGTACCTGAATCCACTCATCATGCTGCTATGGGCCTGATGACATAGATTTCATTGCTGAATGACATTGCATTGTACGTAAGTACCACAACTTCTTTATGCATTTTTCGCTTTCTGTGATATTGAACTTATACCATAAAGGAGGTTCTTGTAAACAGAGCCGTCCCAAACATTGGGGTGGCTGTGTCATTTTGATTTTAATTTCCCTAAACTATAGGACCATAAGTGGAAGTGCCCTAGGCTCTGTTGCTTTGTTTTTTAGATGTTTCAGAAAACACCATACACTTCTCCAGAGTGGCTGTTGGCAATTTACATCCTGCCAATCAGCATAACAAGGCTCCCAGTTCTCCATGGCCTGTCCTGCCTTTCTGGCTTTTACACTTTTTTCAGATGGCCGTTTTGACCCAGGGGCAGTGAGACTTCATTGTAGTGCAGATTTCCTTTGCAAGCTTGCTTGGTTGGCCAAAAAGGGCATATGCGTTTTGTCCTGAATATATTCAGGAGAAAACGCATATGCCCTTTTTGGCCAAGTGCATCATTGTGGACGTTCTGCCTCTTTTCCTGTACTTTACATGCAATTCCTGTCTACCTCCTGAAATCGGTTTCCTGCAATTCTGCCCCGCTTTCAAGTCCTCTTGGCAGCCTTCCTTCAATATATTTTTGGACGATAGCTGTCATTTATAACTCTGCAGGTTTGTGAATGACAGTGCCCCTGAGCTCCTTTCTTCAACTCGCTTTCTTGTGAGCTGGCCACAACACCGCAGGATTGCATCAGGCCCTAGTGTGGTTCCGGCCCGGCACGCTGAGCCTTTGGTTAATTCCTCTTCCTGTTGGGAAATGAGAGTTAAATTTGCCCGTCCAGACACCTCCAGCTAGTCTCTCATTGGTTCTCCCTATTCCTGTTCATTTTCCGCAGAAATTGCAAACTGGGCCAAACAGGAGGTTAAAGGCACTGACTCTCCAAGTGGGGAGAGTGTTAGTAAAGCGTCTGAAATGTTGCACCTGAGTACCAGGCGACAAAATCTGAGACACATTTGAACACGTTTCCCGATCACACGTTTGATCATACTCTGGGTTCCACATGCATGTTTTAGCTAAAGGAAGAATCCCTTAAACCTGGAGAGTTGAGACCCATGGAACGGTTACCAACATTATGAATTCAAAGGGTCTGCATTTGCTCAGCGAACCTCACCAATCCTATCACTGCTGCATTTATGCCGCTGTACACACGCTTGATTCTCTTTCGGAGACATATAAATCCATAGGTTTTAAGATTCTTACTAGTCAGGTATATTCTTAGGCGTTTAATATGGGGTGTTGAGTCCACTTCGTTGAGCAAGGAGTAGCTCTTGTCTATTACATATTTGGCTTATGGAACGGTATCTGTGCTAATTTCAATCTCTGGTTTATGCATCACCCCAACTCACCTTTCCCCTTAAGCAAGCATAAGTTGGTTTTCTACATTTGAGACCCTGTTCGGTTTTGTAATTCAGTTCCTGTGTAGCCAAGTTTACATTCCGTGTAGTAGTGATATCTTATGATGTTTCTTTATCTGTGACTTATTTCACTTAGAATCATCGTACCTGAATCCACTCATTATGCTGCTATGGGCCTGATGACATAGACTTCATTGCTGAGGGATATTGCATTGTACGTAAGTACCACAACTTCTTTATCCATTTTATGCTTTCTGTGATATTGAACTTAAACCGTAAACGAGGTTCTTGCAAAGAGAGCCGTCCCAAAGTTTGGGGTGGCTGTGTCTTTTTGATTTTAATTTCCCTAAGCTATAGGACCATAAGTGGAATTGCCCTAAGCTCTGCTTCTTTGTTTTCTAGATGTTTCAGGAAACACCATACACTTCTCCAGAGTGGCTGTTGGCAATTTACATCCCGCCCATCAGCATAACAAGGCTCCCAGGTCTCCATGGCCTGTCCTGCATTTCTGGAGTTTACACTTTTTTCAGATGGCTCTTTTGACCGGGGGGCAGTGAGACTTCGTTGTACTGCAGATTTCCTTTGCAAGCTTGCTTGGTTGGCCAAAAAGGGCGTATGCGTTTTTTCCTGAATATATTCAGGAGAAACCGCATACGCCCTTTTTGGCCAAGTGCATCATTGTGGACGTTCTGCCTCTTTTCCTATGCTTTACATGCAATTCCAGTCTACCTCCTGAAATCGGTTTCCTGCAATTCTGCCCCACTTTCAAGTCCTCTTGGCAGCCTTACTTCAATATATTTTTGGACGATAGCTGTCATTTATAACTCTGCAGGGTTGTGAATGACAGTGCCCGTGAGCTCCTTTCTTCAACTCGCTTTCTTGTGAGCTTGCCGCAACACCGCAGGATTGCTTCAGGCCCTAGTGTGGTTCCGGCACGGCACGCAGAGCCTTTGGTTAATTCCTCTTCTTGGTGGGAAATGAGAGTTAAATTTGCCCGTCCAGACACCTCCAGCTAGTCTCTCATTGGTTCTCCCTATTCCTGTTCATTTTCCGTAGAAATTGCAAACTGGGCCAAACAGGAGGTTAAACGCACTGACTCTCCAAGTCGGGAAAGTGTTAGTAAAGTGTCTGGAATGTTGCTCCTGAGTACCAGGGGACAAAAACTGTGACACATTTGAACACGTTTCCCGATCACATGGTGGATCATACTCTGGGTTCCACATGCATGTTTTAGCTAAAGGAAGAATCCCTTAAACCTGGAGAGTTGAGACCTATGGAATGGGTACCAGGCAATATGACTTCAAAGGGTCTGCATTTGCTCACCGAACCTCACCAATCCTATCACTGCTGCGTTTATGCTGCTGTTCACACACTTGATTCTCTTTTGGAGACATATAAATCCATAGGTTTTAAGATTCTTACTAGTCAGGTATATTCTTAGGCGTTTAATATGGGGTGTTGAGTCCACTTCGTTGAGCAAGGAGTAGCTCTTGTCTATTACATATTTGGCTTATGGAACGGTATCTGTGCTAATTTCAATCTCTGGTTTTAGGCAGCACCCCAACTCACCTTTCCCCTTAAGCAAGCATAAGTTGGTTTTCTACATTTGAGACCCTGTTCTGTTTTGTAATTCAGTTCCTGAGTAGCCAAGTTTACATTCCGTGTAGTAGTGATATCTTATGATGTTTTTTTTTCTGTGTGACTTATTTCACTTAGAATCATCATACCTGAATCCACTCATTATGCTGCTATGTGCCTGATGACATAGATTTCATTGCTGAGGGATATTGCATTTTACGTATGTACCACAACTTCTTTATCCATTTTTCGCTTTCTGTGATATTGAACTTGTACAGTAAACGAGGTTCTTGCAAACAGAGCCGTCCCAAAGTTTGGGGTGGCTGTGTCTCTTTGATTTTAATTTCCCTAAGCTATAGGACCATAAGTGGAAGTGCCCTAGGCTCTGTTGCTTTGTTTTTTGGATGTTTCAGGAAACACCATACACTTCTCCAGAGTGGCTGTTGGCAATTTACATCCCTCCCATCAGCATAACAAGGCTCCCAGTTCTCCATGGCCTGTCTTGCCTTTCTGGATTTTACACTTTTCTCAGGTGGCCCTTTAGACCGGGGGGAAGTGACACTTCATAGTAGTTCGGATTTCCATTGCAAGCTTGCTTGGTTTGCCAAAAGGGCGTATGTGTTTTTTCCTGAATATATTCAGGAACAAACTCATACGCCGTTTTTTGCCAAGTGCATCATTGTCGATGTTCTGCCTCTTTTCCTATGCTTTAAATGCCATTCCAGTCTACCTCCTGAAATCGGTTTCCTGAAATTCTGCCCCGCTTTCAAGTCCTCTTCGCAGCCTTACTTCAATATATTTTTGGACGTAATCTGTCATTTATAACTCTGCAGGTTTGTGAATGACAGTGCCCCTGAGCTCCTTTCTTCAACTCGCTTTCTTGTGAGCTGGCCGCAAACCCGCAAGACTGCTTCAGGCCCTAATCTGCTTCTGGCAGGGCACGCTGAGCCTTTGGTTAATTCCTCTTCCTGGTGGGAAATGAGTGTTAAATATGCCCTTACAGACACCTACCTCACTCTCAACCCCTTGGTGATGTGGGTCCTCTGGTTTGTGGCCACCTTTGCTGGGTTCCTCACCTTTCGATGATGTGGCCCCACTAGTGTGAGGACACTCCTGCCTGGTTCTCATCCACGTGGTTATGTGGACCCCCTGGTGAGAGTCAGTTCCTGGCTGTGTTCCTCACCCTTCTGTGAGGGAGACCCTCTGCTGATAGGTCACTCCTGCATGGCTGGCACACATTGCCTTGGTGAAGTCAGCCGTGTGGTGTCAGTTGGAGCATGCTGGGAATCTCCTCCCCCCAGTGATGAGGGCCCTCTTGCGTCAGGCCCTAACTGCTGGGCTCACCAACTTTTCTTAGTGAGCCCAATGATGCTTGGGCACTCCTCTTAGGATCCCATCTCCATGGGGATGTGGGCCTTCTGCTCTGAGGTCCCAACGGCTGGGTTGTTCACATTTTCATGATGTGGGCTCTCTGGTGTTAGTTCACAGAGGCCTGGATCCCATAGCCTCTGTGCTCTTGGCCGCCTGCTGGGAGGTTCCAACTGCTGGATTCCTCACTTTTTAAATTTTTGGGGCCCTCTGTTGTGAGGATCCTCCTGCCTGCCTCACTCCCAGCCCCTTCGTGATGTGTGTCGTCTGGTTTGAGGCCACATGTGCTGGGTTCCTCACCTTTCGATGATGTGGGACCAATGGTCTTAGGAGACTCCTGCCTGGTTCACATCCCCTTGGTGATGTGGGCGCTCTGTTGAGAGTCTGATCCTGGCTGGGTTCCTCACCCATCTGTGAGGTGGGCCGTCTGCTGTGAGGTCACTCCTGCCTGGCTTGCTCACCTCGCCTTGTGGACATGAGCCCTCTGGTGGCACTTGGAGCCTGCTGGGAGCCTCCTCCCCTCGGTGATGAGGGCCCTCTGGCGTCAGGCCCTAACTGCTGGGCTCCCCACATTTTGTGATGTGCGCCCAGTTGTGCGAGGACACTCCAGCCAGGATCACATCCCCATTGGGATGTTGGCCTTCTGCTCTGAGGTCCCAACGCCTGGGTTGCTCACAATTTCATGATGTGGGCTCTCTGCTGTTAGTTCACTCCTGCCTGTATCCCATAGCTTCTGTGCTCTCGGCCGCCTGCTGGGGGGTTCCAACTGCTGGATTCCTCACCTTTCTTCTTCTTTGGGCCCTCTGTTTTTAGGCTACTCCTGCCTGCCTCACTCCCATTCCCTTTGTGATATATGTCCTCTGATTTGAGGCCACATGTGCTGGGTTCCGCACCTTTCGATGATGTGGCCCCACTGGAGGGAAGACAGTCCTGACTGGTCCCATCCCCTTGCTGATGTGGGCCCTCAGGTGAGAGTCTGATCCTGGCTGGGTTCCTCACCCTTCTGTGAGGTGGGCCCTCTGCTGTGAGGTCAATCATGCCTGTCTGGCACACGTCACCTTGGCGACGTGGGCCCTCTGGTGGCAGTTGGAGTGTGCTGGGATCCTCCTCCCCTCGGTGATGAGGGCCCTCTTGCCTTAGGCCATAACTGCTGGGCTCCCCACATTTTCTGATGTGCGCCAAGTGAGTGAGGACACTCTTGCCAGGTTCCCATCCCCATGGGGATATGGGCCTTCTGCTCTGAGGTCAAAACGGCTGGCTTGCTCACAGTACCATGATGTGGGCCCTCTGCTGTGAGTTCACTCCGGCAAGGATCCCTTATCATCGGTGCTCTGAGTCGCCTGCTTGGAGGTTCCAACTGCTGGATTCCTCACCTTTTTCATTCTATGTGCCCTCTGTTGTGAGGCTTCTCCTGCCTGCCTCACTGCCAGCCCCTTGGTGATGGGTGTCCTATGGCTTGAGGCCACATGTGCTGCGTTCCTCACCTTTCGATGATGTGGCCCCACTCGTGTGAGGACACTCCTGCCTGGTTCCCATCCCCTTGGTGAGGTGGGCCCTCTGGTGAGAGTCTAATCCTGGCTGGGTTCCTCAATGTTCTGTGAGGTAGGCCCTCTGCTGTGAGGTCACTCCTGCCTGGCTGGCCCACGTCACCTTTGAGACGTGAGCCCTCTGGTGGCAGTTGGAGCATGCAGGGTGCCTCAACCTCTCGGTGATGACGTCCCTCTGGCGTCAGGCCCTAAATGGTGGGCTCCCCACATTTTCTGATGTGCGCCCAGTGGTGCGAGGACACTCCAGCCAGGTTCCCATTCCCATGGGGATGTGGGCCTTCTGCGCTGAGGTCCCAACGCCTGGGTTGCTCACAGTTTTATGATGTGGGCCCTCTGCTCTGAGTTCACTGTGGCCTGGATCCCATAGTTTCGGTGTTCTGGGCCGCCTGCTGGAAGGCCTAAATGCTGGAATCCTCACGTTTTTTATATTATGTGCCCTGTGTTGTGAGGCTACTCCTGCCTGCCTCACTCCAAGGCCCTTGGTGATGTGGGTCCTCTGGTTTGAGGACACATGTGCTGGGTTCCTCACCTTAAGATGATGAGGCCCCACTGGTGTGAGGATAATCCTGACTGGTTCCCATCCCCTTTGTGATGTGGGCCCTCTGGTGAGAGTCTGATCCTGGCTGGGTTCCTCACCCATCTGTGAGGTGGGCCCTCTACTATCAGGTAACTCCTGCCTGGCTTGCTCACCTCGCCTTGTTGACATGAGCCCTCTGGTGGCACTTGGACCCTGCTGGGAGCCTCCTCACCTCTGTGATGAGGGCCCTCTGACGTCAGGCCTTAACTGCTCGGTTCCCCAACTTTTCTTAGTGAGCCCAGTGATGCTCGGGCACTCCTCTTAGGTTCCCATCTCCATGGGCATGTGGGCCTTCTGCTCTGAGGTTCCAACGGCTGGGTTGATCACAATTTCATGATGTGGGCTCTCTGGTGTTAGTTCACTGTGGCCTGGATCCCATAGCCTCTGTGCCCTTGGCCGCCTGCTGGGAGGTTCCAACTGCTCGATTCCTCAACTTTTGTATTCTATGGGTCCTGTGTTGTGATGCTCCTCCTGCCTGCCTCACTCGCAACCCCTTCGTGATGTGAGTCTTCTGGTTTGAGGCCACCTGTGCTGGGTTCCGCAACTTTCTTTGATGTGGCCCCACTGGTGTGAGGACACTCCTGCCTGGTTCCCATCCCCTTGGTGATGTGGGCCTTCTGGTGACAGTCTTATCCTGGCTGGGTTCCTCACTCTTCTGTGAGGTAGGCCCTCTGCTGTGAGGTCAATCCTGCCTGACTTGCACACATCACCTTGGCGACGTGGGCCCTCTGTTGGCACATGGAACATGCTGGGAGCCTCCGGCCCTCGGTGATGATGGCCCTCTAGCATCAGGCCCTAACTGCTGGGCTCCCCACGTTTTCTGATGTGAGCCCAGTGATGCCAGGACACTCCTGTCAGGTTCCCATCCCCATGGGGATGTGGGCTTTCTGCTCTGAGGTCCCAACGCCTGGGTTGCTCACAGTTTCATGATGTGGGCTCTCTGCTGTTAGTTCACTCCTGCCTGCATCCCATAGCTTCTGTGCTCTCGGCCACCTGCTGGGAGGTTCCAAATGCTGGATTCCTCACCTTTTTTATTCTTTGGGCCCTCTGATTTTAGGCTACTCCTACCTGCCTCACTCCCATCCCCTTTGTGATGTATGTCCTCTGATATGAGGCCACATGTGCTGGGTTCCTCACCTTTCGATGATGTGGCCCCACTGGTGGGAGGACAGTCCTGACTGGTTCCCATCCCCTTGGTGTTGTGGGCCCTCTGGTGAGAGTCTCATCCTGCCTCGGTTCCTCACCCTTCTGTGAGATAGGCCCTCTGCTGTGAGGTCACTACTGCCTGGCTGGCGCATGCCACCTTGTAGACGTGGGCCCTCTGTTGGCAGTTGGAACCTGCTGGGAGTCTCCTCCCCTCAGTTATGAGGGTCCCCTGGCGTCAGGCCCTAACTGCTGGGCTCCTAACATTTTCTGATATGTGCTAAGTTGTGCGAAGCCACTCCTGCCAGGTTCCCATCCCAATGGGGATGTGGACCTTCTGTTCTGAGGTCCCAACGGCTGGGCTGCTCACAGGTTCATGATGTGGGCCCTCTGCTGTGAGTTCACTGCGGCCTGGATCCCATAGCCTCGGTGCTCTGGGCCACTTGCTGGGAGGTTCCAACTGCTGGATTCCTCAACTTTTATATTCTATGGACCCTGTGTTGTGAGGCCGGTCCTGCCAGCCTCATTCCGAACCCCTTGGTGATGTGGTTCCTCTGGTTTGAGGCTACATGTGCTGGGATCCTCACCTTTCGATGATGTTGTCCCACTGGTGTGGGGACACTCCTGCCTGGTTCCCATCCCCTTGGTGATGTGGGCCCTCTGGTGAGAGTCTGATCCTGGCTGTGTTCCACACCCTTCTGTGAGGTGGGCCCTCTGCTGTGAGGTCACTCCTGCCGGGCTGGCACACATCGCCTTGGCGACGTTGGCCCTCTGGTGGCAGCTGGAGCCTGCTGGGAGCCTCCTCCTCTCGGTGATGAGTGCCCTCTAGCGTCAGGCCCTAACTTCTGAGCACCTCACGTTTTCTGATGTGAGCCCAGTGATGCCAGGACACTCCTGTCATGTTCCCATCACCATGGGGATGTGGGCCTTCTGCTCTGAGGTCCCAATGTCTGGGTTGCTCACAGTTTCATGATGTGGGCTGTCTGGTGTTAGTTCACTCCGGCCTGCATCCCCTAGCCTCTGTGCTCTGGGCCGCCTGCTGGGAGGTTCCAAATGCTGGATTCCTCACCTTTCTTATTTTGGGGCCCTCTATTATGAGGCTCCTCCTGCCTGCCTCACTCCCAGCCCCTTGGTGATGGGTGTCCTATGGTTTGAAGCCACATGTTCTGGGTTCCTCACCTTTAGATGATGTGGCCCTACTCATGTGAGGACACTCCTGCCTGGTTCCAATCCATTTGGTGATGTGGGCCCTCTGGTGCGAGTCTGATCCTGACTGGGTTCGTCACACTTCTCTGAGGTGGGCCCTCTGCTGTGAGGTCATTCGTGCCTGGTTGGCACACATCGCCTTGGCGACGTCAGCCCTCTGGTGGCAGTTGGAGCCTGCTGGGAGCCTCCTTCCCTTGGTGATGAGGGTCCTCTGGCGTCAGGCCCTAACTGCTGGTCGCCCAAAATTTTCTGATATGTTCTCAGTGGTGCGAGGACACTCCTACCAGATTTCCATCCCCATGGGGATGTGGGCCTCCTGCTCTGAGGTCCCAATGGCTGGGTTGCTCAGTTTCATGACATGGGCCCTCTTCTGTGAGTTCACTGTGGCCTGGATCCCATAGCCTCGGTGCACCGGGCTGCTTGCTAGGAGGTTCCAACTGCTGGATTCCTCACTTTTTTATTCTATGGGCCCAGGGTTGTGAGGCTACTCCTGCCTGCCTCACTCCGAGGTCCTTGGTGATGTGGGTCCTCTGGTTTGAGGACACATGTGCTGAGTACCTCACCTTTCGATGATGTGGCCCCACTGGTGTGAAGACACTCCTGCCTGGTTCCCATCCCCTTGGTGATGTGGGCCCTCTGGTGAGAGTCTGATGTTGGCTGGGATTCTCACCCTTCTGTGAGGTGGGACCTCTGCTGTGAGGTAACTCCTGCCTGGCCTGCTCACGTTGCCTGGCAATGTGAGCCCTCAGGTGGCAGTTGGTGCCTGCTGGGAATCTCCTCCCCTCAGTTATGAGAGCTCTGGATAAAACACATATGCCCTTTTTTGCCAAGTGCATTATTTTCCAAGTTCTGTGTCTTTTCCTATGCTTTAAGAATGACTCCCGTGTACCTTCTGAAATCGGATTCCAGGAATTCTGACCCGTTTTCAACTCCTCTTGGCAGCCTTACTTCAATATATTTGTGGACGATAGCTGTCATTTATCACGCTGCAGGTTTGTGAATTACAGTGCCCCTGAGCTCCTTTCTTCAACTCGCTTACTTGTGAGCTGGACGCAACACCGCAGGATTGCTTCAGGCCCTAGTGTGGTTACGGCACGGCATGATGAGCCTTTGGTTAATTCCTCTTCCTGGTGGGAAATGAGAGTTAAATTTGCCCGTCCAGACACCTCCAGCTAGTCTCTCATTGGTTCTCCCTATTCCTGTTCATCTTACGCAGAAATTGCAAACTGGGCCAAATAGCAGGTTAAAGGCACTGACTCTCCAAGTGAGGAGAGTGTTAGTAAAGCGTCTGGAATGTTGCACCCGAGTACCAGGGGACGAAAACTGAGACACATTTGAACACGTTTCCCGATCACACTGTGGATCATACTCTGGGTTCCACATGCATGTTTTAGCTGAAGGAAGAATCCCTTAAACCTGGAGAGTTGAGACCCATGGAATGGGTACCATGCAATATGACTTCAAAGGGTCTGCATTTGCTCACCGAACCTCACCAATCCTATCACTGCTGCGTTTATGCCGCTGTACACACGTTTGATTCTCTTTCGGAGACATATAAATCCATAGGATTTAAGATTCTTACCAGTCAGGTATATTCTTAGGCATTTAATATGGGAGGATGAGTCCACTTCGTTGAGCAAGGAGTAGCTCTTGTCTATTACATATTTGGCTTATGGAACGGTATCTGTGCTAATTTCAATCTCTGGTTTTATGTAGCACCTTTCCCCTTAAGCAAGCATAAGTTGGTCTTCTACATTTGAGACAGTGTTCTGTTTTGTAATTCAGTTCCTGTATAGCCAAGTTTACATTCCGTGTAGTAGTGATATCTTATGATGTTTCTTTTTCTGTGTGACTTATTTCACTTAGAATCAGCGTACCTGAATCCACTCATCATGCTGCTATGGGCCTGATGACATAGATTTCATTGCTGAATGACATTGCATTGTACGTAAGTACCACAACTTCTTTATGCATTTTTCGCTTTCTGTGATATTGAACTTATACCATAAAGGAGGTTCTTGTAAACAGAGCCGTCCCAAACATTGGGGTGGCTGTGTCATTTTGATTTTAATTTCCCTAAACTATAGGACCATAAGTGGAAGTGCCCTAGGCTCTGTTGCTTTGTTTTTTAGATGTTTCAGAAAACACCATACACTTCTCCAGAGTGGCTGTTGGCAATTTACATCCTGCCAATCAGCATAACAAGGCTCCCAGTTCTCCATGGCCTGTCCTGCCTTTCTGGCTTTTACACTTTTTTCAGATGGCCGTTTTGACCCAGGGGCAGTGAGACTTCATTGTAGTGCAGATTTCCTTTGCAAGCTTGCTTGGTTGGCCAAAAAGGGCATATGCGTTTTGTCCTGAATATATTCAGGAGAAAACGCATATGCCCTTTTTGGCCAAGTGCATCATTGTGGACGTTCTGCCTCTTTTCCTGTACTTTACATGCAATTCCTGTCTACCTCCTGAAATCGGTTTCCTGCAATTCTGCCCCGCTTTCAAGTCCTCTTGGCAGCCTTCCTTCAATATATTTTTGGACGATAGCTGTCATTTATAACTCTGCAGGTTTGTGAATTACAGTGCCGCTGAGCTCCTTTCTTCAACTCTCTTTCTTGTGAGCTGGCCGCAACACCACAAGATTGCTTCAGGCCCTAGTGTGGTTCCGGCACGGCACGCTGAACCTTTGGTTAATTCCTCTTCCTTGTGGGAAATGAGAGTTAAATTTGCCCGTCCAGACACCTCCAACTAGTCTCTCATTGTTTCTCCCTATTCCTGTTCATCTTACGCAGAAATTGCAAACTGGGCCAAACAGGAGGTTAAAGGCACTGACTCTCCAAGTGGGGAGAGTGTTAGTAAAGCGTCTGGAATGTTGCACCCGAGTACCAGGGGACGAAAACTGAGACACATTTGAACACGTTTCCCGATCACAAAGTGGATCATACTCTGGGTTCCACATTCATGATTTAGCTGAATGAAGAATCCCTTAAACCTGGAGAGTTGAGACCCATGGCATCGGTACCATGCAACATGACTTCAAAGGGTCTGCATTTGCTCACCGAACCTCACCAATCCTATCACTACTGCATTTATGCCGCTGTACACACGCTTGATTCTCTTTCGGAGACATATAAATCCATAGGTTTTAAGATTCTTACTAGTCAGGTATATTCTTAGGTGTTTAATATGGGGTGTAGAGTCCACTTCGTTGAGCAAGGAGTAGCTCTTGTCTATTACATATTTGGCTTATGGAACGGTATCTGTGCTAATTTCAATCTCTGGTTTTATGCAGCACCCCAACTCACCTTTCCCCTTAAGCAAGCATAAGTTGGTTCTACATTTGAGACCCTGTTCTGTTTTGTAATTCAGTTCCTGTGTAGCCAAGTTTACATTCCCTGTATTAGTGATATCTTATGATGTTTCTTTTTCTGTGTGACTAATTTCACTTAGAATCATCGTACCTGAATCCACTCATTATGCTGCTACGGGCCTGATGACATAGATTTCATTGCTGAGTGATATTGCATTGTACGTAAGTACCACGACTTCTTTATCCATTTTTTGCTTTCTGCGACATTGAACTTGTACCGTAAACGAGGTTCTTGTAAACAGAGCCGGCCCAAACTTTGGGGTGGCTGTGTCTTTTTGATTTTAATTTCCCTAAGTTATAGGAGTATAAGAGGAAGTGCCCTAGGCTCTGTTTCTTTGTATTTTGGATGTTTCAGGAAACACCATACCCTTCTCCAGAGTGGCTGTTGGCAATTTACATCCCACCCATCAGCATAACAAGGCTGCCAGTTCTCCATGGCCTGTCCTGCCTTTCTGGATTTTACACTTTTTTCAGATGGCCCTTTTGACCGGGGGTCAGTGAGACTTCATTGTAGTGCAGATTACCTTTGCAAGCTTGCTGGGTTGGCCAAAAAGGGCATATGTGTTTTTTCCTGAATATATTGGTTTTCTATATTTGAGACGCTGTTCTGTTTTGTATTTCAGTTCCTGTGTAGCCAAGTTTACATTCCGTGTATTAGTGATATCTTATGATGTTTCTTTTTCTGTGTGACTTATTTCACTTAGAATCAGTGTACCTGAATCCACTCATCATGCTGCTATGGGCCTGATGACATAGATTTCATTGCTGAGTGATATTGCATTGTACGTAAGTACCACAACTTCTTTATCCATTTTTCGCTTTCTGTGATATTGAACTTATACCATAAAGGAGGTTCTTGTAAACAGAGCCGTCCGAAAATTTGGGGTGGCTGTGTCTTTTTGATTTTAATTTCCCTAAGCTCTAGGACCATAAGTGGAAGTGTCCTAGGCTCTGTTGCTTTGTTTTTTAGATGTTTCAGGAAACACCATACACTTCTCCAGAGTGGCTGTTGGCAATTTACATCCCTCCCATCAGCATAACAAGGCTCCCAGTTCTCCATGGCCTGTCCTGCCTTTCTGGATTTTACACTTTTTTCAGATCGCCCTTTTGACCGGGGGGCAGTGAGACTTCATTGTAGTGCAGATTTCCTTTGCAAGCTTGCTTGGTTGGCCAAAAAGGGCGTATGCGTTTTTTCCTGAATATATTCAGGAAAAAACGCATACGCCCTTTTTGGCCAAGTGCATCATTGTGGACGTTCTGCCTCTTTTCCTATGCTTTACATGCAATTCCAGTCTACCTCCTGAAATCGGTTTCCTGCAATTCTGCCCCACTTTCAAGTCCTCTTGGCAGCCTTACTTCAATATATTTTTGGACGATAGCTGTCATTTATAACTCTGCAGGTTTGTGAATTACAGTGCCCCTGAGCTCCTTTCTTCAACTCGCTTTCTTGTGAGCTGGCCGCAACACCACAGGATTGCTTCAGGCCCTAGTGTGGTTCCGGCACGGCACGCTGAGCCTTTGGTTAATTCCTCCTCCTGGTTGGAAATGAGAGTTAAATTTGCCCGTCCAGACACCTCCAGCTAGTCTCTCATTGGTTCTCCCTATTCCTGTTCATTTTCCGCAGAAATTGCAAACTGGGCCAAACAGGAGGTTAAAGGCACTGACTCTCCAAGTGGGGAGAGTGTTAGTAAAGCGTCTGGAATGTTGCACCCGAGTACCAGGGGACGAAAACTGAGACACATTTGAACACGTTTCCCGATCACACTGTGGATCATACTCTGGGTTCCACATGCATGTTGTAGCTGAAGGAAGAATCCCTGAAACCTGGAGAGTGGAGACCCATGGAATGGGTACCATGCAATATGACTTCAAAGGGTCTGCATTTGCTCACAGAACCTCACCAATCCTATCACTGCTGCGTTTATGCCGCTGTCCACACGCTTGATTCTCTTTCGGAGACATATAAATCCATAGGTTTTAAGATTCTTACTAGTCAGGTATATTCTTAGGCGTTTAATATGGGGTGTTGAGTCCACTTCGTTGAGCAAGGAGTAGCTCTTGTCTATTACATATTTGGCTTATGGAACGGTATCTGTGCTAATTTCAATCTCTGGTTTTATGCAGCACCCCAACTCACCTTTCCCCTTAAGCAAGCATAAGTTGGTTTTCTACATTTGAGACCCTGTTCTGTTTTGTAATTCAGTTCCTGAGTAGCCAAGTTTACATTCCGTGTAGTAGTGATATCTTATGATGTTTTTTTTTCTGTGTGACTTATTTCACTTAGAATCATCATACCTGAATCCACTCATTATGCTGCTATGTGCCTGATGACATAGATTTCATTGCTGAGGGATATTGCATTTTACGTATGTACCACAACTTCTTTATCCATTTTTTGCTTTCTGTGATATTGAACTTGTACAGTAAACGAGGTTCTTGCAAACAGAGCCGTCCCAAAGTTTGGGGTGGCTGTGTCTCTTTGATTTTAATTTCCCTAAGCTATAGGACCATAAGCAGATTGCCCTAAGCTCTGCTTCTTTGTTTTTTAGATGTTTCAGGAAACACCATACACTTCTCCAGAGTGGCTGTTGGCAATTTACATCCCTCCCATCAGCATAACAAGGCTCCCAGTTCTCCATGGCCTGTCCTGCCTTTCTGGATTTTACACTTTTTTCAGATGGCCCTTTTGACCGGGGGGCAGTGAGACTTCATTGTAGTGCAGATTTCCTTTGCAAGCTTGCTTGGTTGGCCAAAAAGGGCGTATGCGTTTTTTCCTGAATATATTCAGGAGAAAACGCATACGCCCTTTTTGGCCAAGTGCATCATTGTGGACGTTCTGCCTCTTTTCCTATGCTTTACATGCAATTCCAGTCTACCTCCTGAAATCGGTTTCCTGCAATTCTGCCCCACTTTCAAGTCCTCTTGGCAGCCTTATTTCAATATATTTTTGGACGATAGCTGTCATTTATAACTCTGCAGGTTTGTGAATTACAGTGCCCCTGAGCTCCTTTCTTCAACTCGCTTTCTTGTGAGCTGGCCGCAACACCACAGGATTGCTTCAGGCCCTAGTGTGGTTCCGGCACGGCACGCCAAGCCTTTGGTTAATTCCTCCTCCTGGTTGGAAATGAGAGTTAAATTTGCCCGTCCAGACACCTCCAGCTAGTCTCTCATTGGTTCTCCCTATTCCTGTTCATTTTCCGCAGAAATTGCAAACTGGGCCAAACAGGAGGTTAAAGGCACTGACTCTCCAAGTGGGGAGAGTGTTAGTAAAGCGTCTGGAATGTTGCACCCGAGTACCAGGGGACGAAAACTGAGACACATTTGAACACGTTTCCCGATCACACTGTGGATCATACTCTGGGTTCCACATGCATGTTTTAGCTGAAGGAAGAATCCCTGAAACCTGGAGAGTGGAGACCCATGGAATGGGTACCATGCAATATGACTTCAAAGGGTCTGGATTTGCTCACAGAACCTCACCAATCCTATCACTGCTGCGTTTATGCCGCTGTACACACGCTTGGTTCTCTTTCGGAGACATATAAATCCATAGGTTTTAAGATTCTTACTAGTCAGGTATATTCTTAGGCGTTTAATATGGGGTGTTGAGTCCACTTCGTTGAGCAAGGAGTAGCTCTTGTCTATTACATATTTGGCTTATGGAACGGTATCTGTGCTAATTTCAATCTCTGGTTTATGCATCACCCCAACTCACCTTTCCCCTTAAGCAAGCATAAGTTGGTTTTCTACATTTGAGACCCTGTTCTGTTTTGTAATTCAGTTCCTGTGTAGCCAAGTTTACATTCCGTGTAGTAGTGATATCTTATGATGTTTCTTTATCTGTGACTTATTTCACTTAGAATCATCGTACCTGAATCCACTCATTATGCTGCTATGGGCCTGATGACATAGACTTCATTGCTGAGGGATATTGCATTGTACGTAAGTACCACAACTTCTTTATCCATTTTATGCTTTCTGTGATATTGAACTTAAACCGTAAACGAGGTTCTTGCAAAGAGAGCCGTCCCAAAGTTTGGGGTGGCTGTGTCTTTTTGATTTTAATTTCCCTAAGCTATAGGACCATAAGTGGAATTGCCCTAAGCTCTGCTTCTTTGTTTTCTAGATGTTTCAGGAAACACCATACACTTCTCCAGAGTGGCTGTTGGCAATTTACATCCCGCCCATCAGCATAACAAGGCTCCCAGGTCTCCATGGCCTGTCCTGCATTTCTGGAGTTTACACTTTTTTCAGATGGCTCTTTTGACCGGGGGGCAGTGAGACTTCGTTGTACTGCAGATTTCCTTTGCAAGCTTGCTTGGTTGGCCAAAAAGGGCGTATGCGTTTTTTCCTGAATATATTCAGGAGAAACCGCATACGCCCTTTTTGGCCAAGTGCATCATTGTGGACGTTCTGCCTCTTTTCCTATGCTTTACATGCAATTCCAGTCTACCTCCTGAAATCGGTTTCCTGCAATTCTGCCCCACTTTCAAGTCCTCTTGGCAGCCTTACTTCAATATATTTTTGGACGATAGCCTGTCATTTATAACTCTGCAGGGTTGTGAATGACAGTGCCCGTGAGCTCCTTTCTTCAACTCGCTTTCTTGTGAGCTTGCCGCAACACCGCAGGATTGCTTCAGGCCCTAGTGTGGTTCCGGCACGGCACGCAGAGCCTTTGGTTAATTCCTCTTCTTGGTGGGAAATGAGAGTTAAATTTGCCCGTCCAGACACCTCCAGCTAGTCTCTCATTGGTTCTCCCTATTCCTGTTCATTTTCCGTAGAAATTGCAAACTGGGCCAAACAGGAGGTTAAACGCACTGACTCTCCAAGTCGGGAAAGTGTTAGTAAAGTGTCTGGAATGTTGCTCCTGAGTACCAGGGGACAAAAACTGAGACACATTTGAACACGTTTCCCGATCACATGGTGGATCATACTCTGGGTTCCACATGCATGTTTTAGCTAAAGGAAGAATCCCTTAAACCTGGAGAGTTGAGACCTATGGAATGGGTACCAGGCAATATGACTTCAAAGGGTCTGCATTTGCTCACCGAACCTCACCAATCCTATCACTGCTGCGTTTATGCTGCTGTTCACACACTTGATTCTCTTTTGGAGACATATAAATCCATAGGTTTTAAGATTCTTACTAGTCAGGTATATTCTTAGGCGTTTAATATGGGGTGTTGAGTCCACTTCGTTGAGCAAGGAGTAGCTCTTGTCTATTACATATTTGGCTTATGGAACGGTATCTGTGCTAATTTCAATCTCTGGTTTTAGGCAGCACCCCAACTCACCTTTCCCCTTAAGCAAGCATAAGTTGGTTTTCTACATTTGAGACCCTGTTCTGTTTTGTAATTCAGTTCCTGAGTAGCCAAGTTTACATTCCGTGTAGTAGTGATATCTTATGATGTTTTTTTTTCTGTGTGACTTATTTCACTTAGAATCATCATACCTGAATCCACTCATTATGCTGCTATGTGCCTGATGACATAGATTTCATTGCTGAGGGATATTGCATTTTACGTATGTACCACAACTTCTTTATCCATTTTTCGCTTTCTGTGATATTGAACTTGTACAGTAAACGAGGTTCTTGCAAACAGAGCCGTCCCAAAGTTTGGGGTGGCTGTGTCTCTTTGATTTTAATTTCCCTAAGCTATAGGACCATAAGTGGAAGTGCCCTAGGCTCTGTTGCTTTGTTTTTTGGATGTTTCAGGAAACACCATACACTTCTCCAGAGTGGCTGTTGGCAATTTACATCCCTCTCATCAGCATAACAAGGCTCCCAGTTCTCCATGGCCTGTCTTGCCTTTCTGGATTTTACACTTTTCTCAGGTGGCCCTTTAGACCGGGGGGAAGTGACACTTCATAGTAGTTCGGATTTCCATTGCAAGCTTGCTTGGTTTGCCAAAAGGGCGTATGTGTTTTTTCCTGAATATATTCAGGAACAAACTCATACGCCGTTTTTTGCCAAGTGCATCATTGTCGATGTTCTGCCTCTTTTCCTATGCTTTAAATGCCATTCCAGTCTACCTCCTGAAATCGGTTTCCTGAAATTCTGCCCCGCTTTCAAGTCCTCTTCGCAGCCTTACTTCAATATATTTTTGGACGTAATCTGTCATTTATAACTCTGCAGGTTTGTGAATGACAGTGCCCCTGAGCTCCTTTCTTCAACTCGCTTTCTTGTGAGCTGGCCGCAAACCCGCAAGACTGCTTCAGGCCCTAATCTGCTTCTGGCAGGGCACGCTGAGCCTTTGGTTAATTCCTCTTCCTGGTGGGAAATGAGTGTTAAATATGCCCTTACAGACACCTACCTCACTCTCAACCCCTTGGTGATGTGGGTCCTCTGGTTTGTGGCCACCTTTGCTGGGTTCCTCACCTTTCGATGATGTGGCCCCACTAGTGTGAGGACACTCCTGCCTGGTTCTCATCCACGTGGTTATGTGGACCCCCTGGTGAGAGTCAGTTCCTGGCTGTGTTCCTCACCCTTCTGTGAGGGAGACCCTCTGCTGATAGGTCACTCCTGCATGGCTGGCACACATTGCCTTGGTGAAGTCAGCCGTGTGGTGTCAGTTGGAGCATGCTGGGAATCTCCTCCCCCCAGTGATGAGGGCCCTCTTGCGTCAGGCCCTAACTGCTGGGCTCACCAACTTTTCTTAGTGAGCCCAATGATGCTTGGGCACTCCTCTTAGGATCCCATCTCCATGGGGATGTGGGCCTTCTGCTCTGAGGTCCCAACGGCTGGGTTGTTCACATTTTCATGATGTGGGCTCTCTGGTGTTAGTTCACAGAGGCCTGGATCCCATAGCCTCTGTGCTCTTGGCCGCCTGCTGGGAGGTTCCAACTGCTGGATTCCTCACTTTTTAAATTTTTGGGGCCCTCTGTTGTGAGGATCCTCCTGCCTGCCTCACTCCCAGCCCCTTCGTGATGTGTGTCGTCTGGTTTGAGGCCACATGTGCTGGGTTCCTCACCTTTCGATGATGTGGGACCAATGGTCTTAGGAGACTCCTGCCTGGTTCACATCCCCTTGGTGATGTGGGCGCTCTGTTGAGAGTCTGATCCTGGCTGGGTTCCTCACCCATCTGTGAGGTGGGCCGTCTGCTGTGAGGTCACTCCTGCCTGGCTTGCTCACCTCGCCTTGTGGACATGAGCCCTCTGGTGGCACTTGGAGCCTGCTGGGAGCCTCCTCCCCTCGGTGATGAGGGCCCTCTGGCGTCAGGCCCTAACTGCTGGGCTCCCCACATTTTGTGATGTGCGCCCAGTTGTGCGAGGACACTCCAGCCAGGATCACATCCCCATTGGGATGTTGGCCTTCTGCTCTGAGGTCCCAACGCCTGGGTTGCTCACAATTTCATGATGTGGGCTCTCTGCTGTTAGTTCACTCCTGCCTGTATCCCATAGCTTCTGTGCTCTCGGCCGCCTGCTGGGGGGTTCCAACTGCTGGATTCCTCACCTTTCTTCTTCTTTGGGCCCTCTGTTTTTAGGCTACTCCTGCCTGCCTCACTCCCATTCCCTTTGTGATATATGTCCTCTGATTTGAGGCCACATGTGCTGGGTTCCGCACCTTTCGATGATGTGGCCCCACTGGAGGGAAGACAGTCCTGACTGGTCCCATCCCCTTGCTGATGTGGGCCCTCAGGTGAGAGTCTGATCCTGGCTGGGTTCCTCACCCTTCTGTGAGGTGGGCCCTCTGCTGTGAGGTCAATCATGCCTGTCTGGCACACGTCACCTTGGCGACGTGGGCCCTCTGGTGGCAGTTGGAGTGTGCTGGGATCCTCCTCCCCTCGGTGATGAGGGCCCTCTTGCCTTAGGCCATAACTGCTGGGCTCCCCACATTTTCTGATGTGCGCCAAGTGAGTGAGGACACTCTTGCCAGGTTCCCATCCCCATGGGGATATGGGCCTTCTGCTCTGAGGTCAAAACGGCTGGCTTGCTCACAGTACCATGATGTGGGCCCTCTGCTGTGAGTTCACTCCGGCAAGGATCCCTTATCATCGGTGCTCTGAGTCGCCTGCTTGGAGGTTCCAACTGCTGGATTCCTCACCTTTTTCATTCTATGTGCCCTCTGTTGTGAGGCTTCTCCTGCCTGCCTCACTGCCAGCCCCTTGGTGATGGGTGTCCTATGGCTTGAGGCCACATGTGCTGCGTTCCTCACCTTTCGATGATGTGGCCCCACTCGTGTGAGGACACTCCTGCCTGGTTCCCATCCCCTTGGTGAGGTGGGCCCTCTGGTGAGAGTCTAATCCTGGCTGGGTTCCTCAATGTTCTGTGAGGTAGGCCCTCTGCTGTGAGGTCACTCCTGCCTGGCTGGCCCACGTCACCTTTGAGACGTGAGCCCTCTGGTGGCAGTTGGAGCATGCAGGGTGCCTCAACCTCTCGGTGATGACGTCCCTCTGGCGTCAGGCCCTAAATGGTGGGCTCCCCACATTTTCTGATGTGCGCCCAGTGGTGCGAGGACACTCCAGCCAGGTTCCCATTCCCATGGGGATGTGGGCCTTCTGCGCTGAGGTCCCAACGCCTGGGTTGCTCACAGTTTTATGATGTGGGCCCTCTGCTCTGAGTTCACTGTGGCCTGGATCCCATAGTTTCGGTGTTCTGGGCCGCCTGCTGGAAGGCCTAAATGCTGGAATCCTCACGTTTTTTATATTATGTGCCCTGTGTTGTGAGGCTACTCCTGCCTGCCTCACTCCAAGGCCCTTGGTGATGTGGGTCCTCTGGTTTGAGGACACATGTGCTGGGTTCCTCACCTTAAGATGATGAGGCCCCACTGGTGTGAGGATAATCCTGACTGGTTCCCATCCCCTTTGTGATGTGGGCCCTCTGGTGAGAGTCTGATCCTGGCTGGGTTCCTCACCCATCTGTGAGGTGGGCCCTCTACTATCAGGTAACTCTTGCCTGGCTTGCTCACCTCGCCTTGTTGACATGAGCCCTCTGGTGGCACTTGGACCCTGCTGGGAGCCCCTTCACCTCTGTGATGAGGGCCCTCTGACGTCAGGCCCTAACTGCTGGGCTCCCCAACTTTTCTTAGTGAGCCCAGTGATGCTCGGGCACTCCTCTTAGGTTCCCATCTCCATGGGGATGTGGGCCTTCTGCTCTGAGGTCCCAACGGCTGGGTTGATCACAATTTCATGATGTGGGCTCTCTGGTGTTAGTTCACTGTGGCCTGGATCCCATAGCCTCTGTGCCCTTGGCCGCCTGCTGGGAGGTTCCAACTGCTCGATTCCTCAACTTTTGTATTCTATGGGTCCTGTGTTGTGATGCTCCTCCTGCCTGCCTCACTCGCAACCCCTTCGTGATGTGAGTCTTCTGGTTTGAGGCCACCTGTGCTGGGTTCCGCAACTTTCTTTGATGTGGCCCCACTGGTGTGAGGACACTCCTGCCTGGTTCCCATCCCCTTGGTGATGTGGGCCTTCTGGTGACAGTCTTATCCTGGCTGGGTTCCTCACTCTTCTGTGAGGTAGGCCCTCTGCTGTGAGGTCAATCCTGCCTGACTTGCACACATCACCTTGGCGACGTGGGCCCTCTGTTGGCACATGGAACATGCTGGGAGCCTCCGGCCCTCGGTGATGATGGCCCTCTAGCATCAGGCCCTAACTGCTGGGCTCCCCACGTTTTCTGATGTGAGCCCAGTGATGCCAGGACACTCCTGTCAGGTTCCCATCCCCATGGGGATGTGGGCTTTCTGCTCTGAGGTCCCAACGCCTGGGTTGCTCACAGTTTCATGATGTGGGCTCTCTGCTGTTAGTTCACTCCTGCCTGCATCCCATAGCTTCTGTGCTCTCGGCCACCTGCTGGGAGGTTCCAAATGCTGGATTCCTCACCTTTTTTATTCTTTGGGCCCTCTGATTTTAGGCTACTCCTACCTGCCTCACTCCCATCCCCTTTGTGATGTATGTCCTCTGATATGAGGCCACATGTGCTGGGTTCCTCACCTTTCGATGATGTGGCCCCACTGGTGGGAGGACAGTCCTGACTGGTTCCCATCCCCTTGGTGTTGTGGGCCCTCTGGTGAGAGTCTCATCCTGCCTCGGTTCCTCACCCTTCTGTGAGATAGGCCCTCTGCTGTGAGGTCACTACTGCCTGGCTGGCGCATGCCACCTTGTAGACGTGGGCCCTCTGTTGGCAGTTGGAACCTGCTGGGAGTCTCCTCCCCTCAGTTATGAGGGTCCCCTGGCGTCAGGCCCTAACTGCTGGGCTCCTAACATTTTCTGATATGTGCTAAGTTGTGCGAAGCCACTCCTGCCAGGTTCCCATCCCAATGGGGATGTGGACCTTCTGTTCTGAGGTCCCAACGGCTGGGCTGCTCACAGGTTCATGATGTGGGCCCTCTGCTGTGAGTTCACTGCGGCCTGGATCCCATAGCCTCGGTGCTCTGGGCCACTTGCTGGGAGGTTCCAACTGCTGGATTCCTCAACTTTTATATTCTATGGACCCTGTGTTGTGAGGCCGGTCCTGCCAGCCTCATTCCGAACCCCTTGGTGATGTGGTTCCTCTGGTTTGAGGCTACATGTGCTGGGATCCTCACCTTTCGATGATGTTGTCCCACTGGTGTGGGGACACTCCTGCCTGGTTCCCATCCCCTTGGTGATGTGGGCCCTCTGGTGAGAGTCTGATCCTGGCTGTGTTCCACACCCTTCTGTGAGGGGGGCCCTCTGCTGTGAGGTCACTCCTGCCGGGCTGGCACACATCGCCTTGGCGACGTTGGCCCTCTGGTGGCAGCTGGAGCCTGCTGGGAGCCTCCTCCTCTCGGTGATGAGTGCCCTCTAGCGTCAGGCCCTAACTTCTGAGCACCTCACGTTTTCTGATGTGAGCCCAGTGATGCCAGGACACTCCTGTCATGTTCCCATCACCATGGGGATGTGGGCCTTCTGCTCTGAGGTCCCAATGTCTGGGTTGCTCACAGTTTCATGATGTGGGCTGTCTGGTGTTAGTTCACTCCGGCCTGCATCCCCTAGCCTCTGTGCTCTGGGCCGCCTGCTGGGAGGTTCCAAATGCTGGATTCCTCACCTTTCTTATTTTGGGGCCCTCTATTATGAGGCTCCTCCTGCCTGCCTCACTCCCAGCCCCTTGGTGATGGGTGTCCTATGGTTTGAAGCCACATGTTCTGGGTTCCTCACCTTTAGATGATGTGGCCCTACTCATGTGAGGACACTCCTGCCTGGTTCCAATCCATTTGGTGATGTGGGCCCTCTGGTGCGAGTCTGATCCTGACTGGGTTCGTCACACTTCTCTGAGGTGGGCCCTCTGCTGTGAGGTCATTCGTGCCTGGTTGGCACACATCGCCTTGGCGACGTCAGCCCTCTGGTGGCAGTTGGAGCCTGCTGGGAGCCTCCTTCCCTTGGTGATGAGGGTCCTCTGGCGTCAGGCCCTAACTGCTGGTCGCCCAAAATTTTCTGATATGTTCTCAGTGGTGCGAGGACACTCCTACCAGATTTCCATCCCCATGGGGATGTGGGCCTCCTGCTCTGAGGTCCCAATGGCTGGGTTGCTCAGTTTCATGACATGGGCCCTCTTCTGTGAGTTCACTGTGGCCTGGATCCCATAGCCTCGGTGCACCGGGCTGCTTGCTAGGAGGTTCCAACTGCTGGATTCCTCACTTTTTTATTCTATGGGCCCAGGGTTGTGAGGCTACTCCTGCCTGCCTCACTCCGAGGTCCTTGGTGATGTGGGTCCTCTGGTTTGAGGACACATGTGCTGAGTACCTCACCTTTCGATGATGTGGCCCCACTGGTGTGAAGACACTCCTGCCTGGTTCCCATCCCCTTGGTGATGTGGGCCCTCTGGTGAGAGTCTGATGTTGGCTGGGATTCTCACCCTTCTGTGAGGTGGGACCTCTGCTGTGAGGTAACTCCTGCCTGGCCTGCTCACGTTGCCTGGCAATGTGAGCCCTCAGGTGGCAGTTGGTGCCTGCTGGGAATCTCCTCCCCTCAGTTATGAGAGCTCTGGATAAAACACATATGCCCTTTTTTGCCAAGTGCATTATTTTCCAAGTTCTGTGTCTTTTCCTATGCTTTAAGAATGACTCCCGTGTACCTTCTGAAATCGGATTCCAGGAATTCTGACCCGTTTTCAACTCCTCTTGGCAGCCTTACTTCAATATATTTGTGGACGATAGCTGTCATTTATCACGCTGCAGGTTTGTGAATTACAGTGCCCCTGAGCTCCTTTCTTCAACTCGCTTACTTGTGAGCTGGACGCAACACCGCAGGATTGCTTCAGGCCCTAGTGTGGTTACGGCACGGCATGATGAGCCTTTGGTTAATTCCTCTTCCTGGTGGGAAATGAGAGTTAAATTTGCCCGTCCAGACACCTCCAGCTAGTCTCTCATTGGTTCTCCCTATTCCTGTTCATCTTACGCAGAAATTGCAAACTGGGCCAAATAGCAGGTTAAAGGCACTGACTCTCCAAGTGAGGAGAGTGTTAGTAAAGCGTCTGGAATGTTGCACCCGAGTACCAGGGGACGAAAACTGAGACACATTTGAACACGTTTCCCGATCACACGGTGGATCATACTCTGGGTTCCACATGCATGTTTTAGCTGAAGGAAGAATCCCTTAAACCTGGAGAGTTGAGACCCATGGAATGGGTACCATGCAATATGACTTCAAAGGGTCTGCATTTGCTCACCGAACCTCACCAATCCTATCACTGCTGCGTTTATGCCGCTGTACACACGTTTGATTCTCTTTCGGAGACATATAAATCCATAGGATTTAAGATTCTTACCAGTCAGGTATATTCTTAGGCATTTAATATGGGAGGATGAGTCCACTTCGTTGAGCAAGGAGTAGCTCTTGTCTATTACATATTTGGCTTATGGAACGGTATCTGTGCTAATTTCAATCTCTGGTTTTATGTAGCACCTTTCCCCTTAAGCAAGCATAAGTTGGTCTTCTACATTTGAGACAGTGTTCTGTTTTGTAATTCAGTTCCTGTATAGCCAAGTTTACATTCCGTGTAGTAGTGATATCTTATGATGTTTCTTTTTCTGTGTGACTTATTTCACTTAGAATCAGCGTACCTGAATCCACTCATCATGCTGCTATGGGCCTGATGACATAGATTTCATTGCTGAATGACATTGCATTGTACGTAAGTACCACAACTTCTTTATGCATTTTTCGCTTTCTGTGATATTGAACTTATACCATAAAGGAGGTTCTTGTAAACAGAGCCGTCCCAAACATTGGGGTGGCTGTGTCATTTTGATTTTAATTTCCCTAAACTATAGGACCATAAGTGGAAGTGCCCTAGGCTCTGTTGCTTTGTTTTTTAGATGTTTCAGAAAACACCATACACTTCTCCAGAGTGGCTGTTGGCAATTTACATCCTGCCAATCAGCATAACAAGGCTCCCAGTTCTCCATGGCCTGTCCTGCCTTTCTGGCTTTTACACTTTTTTCAGATGGCCGTTTTGACCCAGGGGCAGTGAGACTTCATTGTAGTGCAGATTTCCTTTGCAAGCTTGCTTGGTTGGCCAAAAAGGGCATATGCGTTTTGTCCTGAATATATTCAGGAGAAAACGCATATGCCCTTTTTGGCCAAGTGCATCATTGTGGACGTTCTGCCTCTTTTCCTGTACTTTACATGCAATTCCTGTCTACCTCCTGAAATCGGTTTCCTGCAATTCTGCCCCGCTTTCAAGTCCTCTTGGCAGCCTTCCTTCAATATATTTTTGGACGATAGCTGTCATTTATAACTCTGCAGGTTTGTGAATTACAGTGCCGCTGAGCTCCTTTCTTCAACTCTCTTTCTTGTGAGCTGGCCGCAACACCGCAAGATTGCTTCAGGCCCTAGTGTGGTTCCGGCACGGCACGCTGAACCTTTGGTTAATTCCTCTTCCTTGTGGGAAATGAGAGTTAAATTTGCCCGTCCAGACACCTCCAACTAGTCTCTCATTGTTTCTCCCTATTCCTGTTCATCTTACGCAGAAATTGCAAACTGGGCCAAACAGGAGGTTAAAGGCACTGACTCTCCAAGTGGGGAGAGTGTTAGTAAAGCGTCTGGAATGTTGCACCCGAGTACCAGGGGACGAAAACTGAGACACATTTGAACACGTTTCCCGATCACAAAGTGGATCATACTCTGGGTTCCACATTCATGATTTAGCTGAATGAAGAATCCCTTAAACCTGGAGAGTTGAGACCCATGGCATCGGTACCATGCAACATGACTTCAAAGGGTCTGCATTTGCTCACCGAACCTCACCAATCCTATCACTACTGCGTTTATGCCGCTGTACACACGCTTGATTCTCTTTCGGAGACATATAAATCCATAGGTTTTAAGATTCTTACTAGTCAGGTATATTCTTAGGTGTTTAATATGGGGTGTAGAGTCCACTTCGTTGAGCAAGGAGTAGCTCTTGTCTATTACATATTTGGCTTATGGAACGGTATCTGTGCTAATTTCAATCTCTGGTTTTATGCAGCACCCCAACTCACCTTTCCCCTTAAGCAAGCATAAGTTGGTTCTACATTTGAGACCCTGTTCTGTTTTGTAATTCAGTTCCTGTGTAGCCAAGTTTACATTCCCTGTATTAGTGATATCTTATGATGTTTCTTTTTCTGTGTGACTAATTTCACTTAGAATCATCGTACCTGAATCCACTCATTATGCTGCTACGGGCCTGATGACATAGATTTCATTGCTGAGTGATATTGCATTGTACGTAAGTACCACGACTTCTTTATCCATTTTTTGCTTTCTGCGACATTGAACTTGTACCGTAAACGAGGTTCTTGTAAACAGAGCCGGCCCAAACTTTGGGGTGGCTGTGTCTTTTTGATTTTAATTTCCCTAAGTTATAGGAGTATAAGAGGAAGTGCCCTAGGCTCTGTTTCTTTGTATTTTGGATGTTTCAGGAAACACCATACCCTTCTCCAGAGTGGCTGTTGGCAATTTACATCCCACCCATCAGCATAACAAGGCTGCCAGTTCTCCATGGCCTGTCCTGCCTTTCTGGATTTTACACTTTTTTCAGATGGCCCTTTTGACCGGGGGTCAGTGAGACTTCATTGTAGTGCAGATTACCTTTGCAAGCTTGCTGGGTTGGCCAAAAAGGGCATATGTGTTTTTTCCTGAATATATTGGTTTTCTATATTTGAGACGCTGTTCTGTTTTGTATTTCAGTTCCTGTGTAGCCAAGTTTACATTCCGTGTATTAGTGATATCTTATGATGTTTCTTTTTCTGTGTGACTTATTTCACTTAGAATCAGTGTACCTGAATCCACTCATCATGCTGCTATGGGCCTGATGACATAGATTTCATTGCTGAGTGATATTGCATTGTACGTAAGTACCACAACTTCTTTATCCATTTTTCGCTTTCTGTGATATTGAACTTATACCATAAAGGAGGTTCTTGTAAACAGAGCCGTCCGAAAATTTGGGGTGGCTGTGTCTTTTTGATTTTAATTTCCCTAAGCTCTAGGACCATAAGTGGAAGTGTCCTAGGCTCTGTTGCTTTGTTTTTTAGATGTTTCAGGAAACACCATACACTTCTCCAGAGTGGCTGTTGGCAATTTACATCCCTCCCATCAGCATAACAAGGCTCCCAGTTCTCCATGGCCTGTCCTGCCTTTCTGGATTTTACACTTTTTTCAGATGGCCCTTTTGACCGGGGGGCAGTGAGACTTCATTGTAGTGCAGATTTCCTTTGCAAGCTTGCTTGGTTGGCCAAAAAGGGCGTATGCGTTTTTTCCTGAATATATTCAGGAAAAAACGCATACGCCCTTTTTGGCCAAGTGCATCATTGTGGACGTTCTGCCTCTTTTCCTATGCTTTACATGCAATTCCAGTCTACCTCCTGAAATCGGTTTCCTGCAATTCTGCCCCACTTTCAAGTCCTCTTGGCAGCCTTACTTCAATATATTTTTGGACGATAGCTGTCATTTATAACTCTGCAGGTTTGTGAATTACAGTGCCCCTGAGCTCCTTTCTTCAACTCGCTTTCTTGTGAGCTGGCCGCAACACCACAGGATTGCTTCAGGCCCTAGTGTGGTTCCGGCACGGCACGCTGAGCCTTTGGTTAATTCCTCCTCCTGGTTGGAAATGAGAGTTAAATTTGCCCGTCCAGACACCTCCAGCTAGTCTCTCATTGGTTCTCCCTATTCCTGTTCATTTTCCGCAGAAATTGCAAACTGGGCCAAACAGGAGGTTAAAGGCACTGACTCTCCAAGTGGGGAGAGTGTTAGTAAAGCGTCTGGAATGTTGCACCCGAGTACCAGGGGACGAAAACTGAGACACATTTGAACACGTTTCCCGATCACACTGTGGATCATACTCTGGGTTCCACATGCATGTTGTAGCTGAAGGAAGAATCCCTGAAACCTGGAGAGTGGAGACCCATGGAATGGGTACCATGCAATATGACTTCAAAGGGTCTGCATTTGCTCACAGAACCTCACCAATCCTATCACTGCTGCGTTTATACCGCTGTCCACACGCTTGATTCTCTTTCGGAGACATATAAATCCATAGGTTTTAAGATTCTTACTAGTCAGGTATATTCTTAGGCGTTTAATATGGGGTGTTGAGTCCACTTCGTTGAGCAAGGAGTAGCTCTTGTCTATTACATATTTGGCTTATGGAACGGTATCTGTGCTAATTTCAATCTCTGGTTTTAGGCAGCACCCCAACTCACCTTTCCCCTTAAGCAAGCATAAGTTGGTTTTCTACATTTGAGACCCTGTTCTGTTTTGTAATTCAGTTCCTGAGTAGCCAAGTTTACATTCCGTGTAGTAGTGATATCTTATGATGTTTTTTTTTCTGTGTGACTTATTTCACTTAGAATCATCATACCTGAATCCACTCATTATGCTGCTATGTGCCTGATGACATAGATTTCATTGCTGAGGGATATTGCATTTTACGTATGTACCACAACTTCTTTATCCATTTTTTGCTTTCTGTGATATTGAACTTGTACAGTAAACGAGGTTCTTGCAAACAGAGCCGTCCCAAAGTTTGGGGTGGCTGTGTCTCTTTGATTTTAATTTCCCTAAGCTATAGGACCATAAGCAGATTGCCCTAAGCTCTGCTTCTTTGTTTTTTAGATGTTTCAGGAAACACCATACACTTCTCCAGAGTGGCTGTTGGCAATTTACATCCCTCCCATCAGCATAACAAGGCTCCCAGTTCTCCATGGCCTGTCCTGCCTTTCTGGATTTTACACTTTTTTCAGATGGCCCTTTTGACCGGGGGGCAGTGAGACTTCATTGTAGTGCAGATTTCCTTTGCAAGCTTGCTTGGTTGGCCAAAAAGGGCGTATGCGTTTTTTCCTGAATATATTCAGGAGAAAACGCATACGCCCTTTTTGGCCAAGTGCATCATTGTGGACGTTCTGCCTCTTTTCCTATGCTTTACATGCAATTCCAGTCTACCTCCTGAAATCGGTTTCCTGCAATTCTGCCCCACTTTCAAGTCCTCTTGGCAGCCTTATTTCAATATATTTTTGGACGATAGCTGTCATTTATAACTCTGCAGGTTTGTGAATTACAGTGCCCCTGAGCTCCTTTCTTCAACTCGCTTTCTTGTGAGCTGGCCGCAACACCACAGGATTGCTTCAGGCCCTAGTGTGGTTCCGGCACGGCACGCCGAGCCTTTGGTTAATTCCTCCTCCTGGTTGGAAATGAGAGTTAAATTTGCCCGTCCAGACACCTCCAGCTAGTCTCTCATTGGTTCTCCCTATTCCTGTTCATTTTCCGCAGAAATTGCAAACTGGGCCAAACAGGAGGTTAAAGGCACTGACTCTCCAAGTGGGGAGAGTGTTAGTAAAGCGTCTGGAATGTTGCTCCTGAGTACCAGGGGACGAAAACTGAGACACATTTGAACACGTTTCCCGATCACACTGTGGATCATACTCTGGGTTCCACATGCATGTTTTAGCTGAAGGAAGAATCCCTGAAACCTGGAGAGTGGAGACCCATGGAATGGGTACCATGCAATATGACTTCAAAGGGTCTGGATTTGCTCACAGAACCTCACCAATCCTATCACTGCTGCGTTTATGCCGCTGTACACACGCTTGGTTCTCTTTCGGAGACATATAAATCCATAGGTTTTAAGATTCTTACTAGTCAGGTATATTCTTAGGCGTTTAATATGGGGTGTTGAGTCCACTTCTTTGAGCAAGGAGTAGCTCTTGTCTATTCCATATTTGGCTTATGGAACGGTATCTGTGCTAATTTCAATCTCTGGTTTTATGCAGCACCCCAACTCACCTTTCCCCTTAAGAAAGCATAAGTTGGTTTTCTACATTTGAGACCATGTTCTGTTTTGTAATTCAGTTCCTGAGTAGCCAAGTTTACATTCCGTGTAGTAGTGATATCTTATGATGTTTCTTTTTCGGTGTGACTTATTTCACTTAGAATCATCGTACCTGAATCCACTCATTATGCTGCTACGGGCCTGATGACATAGATTTCATTGCTGAGTGATATTGCATTGTACGTAAGTACCACAACTTCTTTATCCATTGTTCGCTTTCTGTGATATTGAACTTGTACCGTAAACGAAGTCCTTGTAAACAGAGCCGTCCCAAACTTTGGGGTGACTGTGTCTTTTTGAATTTAATTTCCATAAGCTATAGGACCATAAGTGGAAGTGCCCTAGGCTCTGTTGCTTTGTTTTTTGGATGTTTCAGGAAACACCATACACTTCTCCAGAGTGGCTGTTGGCAATTTACATCCCACCCGTCAGCATAACAAGGCCTCCAGTTCTCCGTGGCCTGTCCTGCCTTTCTGGATTTTACACTTTTTTCAGATGGCCCTTTTGACCGGGGGGCAGTGAGACTTCATTGTAGTGCAGATTTCCTTTGCAAGCTTGCTTGGTTGGCCAAAAAGTGCCTATGCTTTTTTCCTGAATATATTCAGGAAGAAACACATACGCCCTTTTTGGCCAAGGGCATCATTGTGGACGTTCTGCCTCTTTTCCTATGCTTTACATGCAATTCCAGTCTACCTCCTGAAACCGGTTTCCTGAAATTCTGCCCCGCTTTAAAGTCCTCTTAGCAGCCTTACTTCAATATATTTTTGGAATATATCTGTCATTTATAACTCTGCAGGTTTGTGAATTACAGTGCCCCTGAGCTCCTTTCTTCAAGTCGCTTACTTGTGAGCCTGCCGCAACACCGCAGGATTGCTTCAGGCCCTAGTGTGGTTACGGCACGGCATGATGAGCCTTTGGTTAATTCCTCTTCCTGTTGGGAAATGAGAGTTAAATTTGCCCGTCCAGACACCTCCAGCTAGTCTCTCATTGGTTCTCCCTATTCCTGTTCATCTTACGCAGAAATTGCAAACTGGGCCAAACAGGAGGTTAAAGGCACTGACTCTCCAAGTGGGGAGAGTGTTAGTAAAGCGTCTGGAATGTTGTACCCGAGTACCAGGCGACGAAAACTGAGACACATTTGAACACGTTTCCCGATCACACGTTTGATCATACTCTGGGTTCCACATGCATGTTTTAGCTAAAGGAAGAATCCCTTAAACCTGGAGAGTTGAGACCCATGGAACGGGTACCAACATTATGAATTCAAAGGGTCTGCATTTGCTCACCGAACCTCACCAATCCTATCACTGCTGCATTTATGCCGCTGTACACACGCTTGATTCTCTTTCGGAGACATATAAATCCATAGGTTTTAAGATTCTTACTAGTCAGGTATATTCTTAGGCGTTTAATATGGGGTGTTGAGTCCACTTCGTTGAGCAAGGAGTAGCTCTTGTCTATTACATATTTGGCTTATGGAACGGTATCTGTGCTAATTTCAATCTCTGGTTTATGCATCACCCCAACTCAC
This sequence comes from Lagenorhynchus albirostris, assembly GCF_949774975.1. Taxonomy (NCBI): domain Eukaryota; kingdom Metazoa; phylum Chordata; class Mammalia; order Artiodactyla; family Delphinidae; genus Lagenorhynchus; species Lagenorhynchus albirostris. The sequence continues at coordinate 742,003 of NW_026783569.1, read as the reverse complement.
CTTTCCCCTTAAGCAAGCATAAGTTGGTTTTCTACATTTGAGACCCTGTTCTGTTTTGTAATTCAGTTCCTGTGTAGCCAAGTTTACATTCCGTGTAGTAGTGATATCTTATGATGTTTCTTTATCTGTGACTTATTTCACTTAGAATCATCGTACCTGAATCCACTCATTATGCTGCTATGGGCCTGATGACATAGACTTCATTGCTGAGGGATATTGCATTGTACGTAAGTACCACAACTTCTTTATCCATTTTATGCTTTCTGTGATATTGAACTTAAACCGTAAACGAGGTTCTTGCAAAGAGAGCCGTCCCAAAGTTTGGGGTGGCTGTGTCTTTTTGATTTTAATTTCCCTAAGCTATAGGACCATAAGTGGAATTGCCCTAAGCTCTGCTTCTTTGTTTTCTAGATGTTTCAGGAAACACCATACACTTCTCCAGAGTGGCTGTTGACAATTTACATCCCGCCCATCAGCATAACAAGGCTCCCAGGTCTCCATGGCCTGTCCTGCATTTCTGGAGTTTACACTTTTTTCAGATGGCTCTTTTGACCGGGGGGCAGTGAGACTTCGTTGTACTGCAGATTTCCTTTGCAAGCTTGCTTGGTTGGCCAAAAAGGGCGTATGCGTTTTTTCCTGAATATATTCAGGAAAAAACGCATACGCCCTTTTTGGCCAAGTGCATCATTGTGGACGTTCTGCCTCTTTTCCTATGCTTTACATGCAATTCCAGTCTACCTCCTGAAATCGGTTTCCTGCAATTCTGCCCCACTTTCAAGTCCTCTTGGTAGCCTTACTTCAATATATTTTTGGACGATAGCTGTCATTTATAACTCTGCAGGGTTGTGAATGACAGTGCCCGTGAGCTCCTTTCTTCAACTCGCTTTCTTGTGAGCTTGCCGCAACACCGCAGGATTGCTTCAGGCCCTAGTGTGGTTCCGGCACGGCACGCAGAGCCTTTGGTTAATTCCTCTTCTTGGTGGGAAATGAGAGTTAAATTTGCCCGTCCAGACACCTCCAGCTAGTCTCTCATTGGTTCTCCCTATTCCTGTTCATTTTCCGTAGAAATTGCAAACTGGGCCAAACAGGAGGTTAAACGCACTGACTCTCCAAGTCGGGAAAGTGTTAGTAAAGTGTCTGGAATGTTGCTCCTGAGTACCAGGGGACAAAAACTGAGACACATTTGAACACGTTTCCCGATCACATGGTGGATCATACTCTGGGTTCCACATGCATGTTTTAGCTAAAGGAAGAATCCCTTAAACCTGGAGAGTTGAGACCTATGGAATGGGTACCAGGCAATATGACTTCAAAGGGTCTGCATTTGCTCACCGAACCTCACCAATCCTATCACTGCTGCGTTTATGCTGCTGTTCACACACTTGATTCTCTTTTGGAGACATATAAATCCATAGGTTTTAAGATTCTTACTAGTCAGGTATATTCTTAGGCGTTTAATATGGGGTGTTGAGTCCACTTCGTTGAGCAAGGAGTAGCTCTTGTCTATTACATATTTGGCTTATGGAACGGTATCTGTGCTAATTTCAATCTCTGGTTTTAGGCAGCACCCCAACTCACCTTTCCCCTTAAGCAAGCATAAGTTGGTTTTCTACATTTGAGACCCTGTTCTGTTTTGTAATTCAGTTCCTGAGTAGCCAAGTTTACATTCCGTGTAGTAGTGATATCTTATGATGTTTTTTTTTCTGTGTGACTTATTTCACTTAGAATCATCGTACCTGAATCCACTCATTATGCTGCTATGTGCCTGATGACATAGATTTCATTGCTGAGGGATATTGCATTTTACGTATGTACCACAACTTCTTTATCCATTTTTCGCTTTCTGTGATATTGAACTTGTACAGTAAACGAGGTTCTTGCAAACAGAGCCGTCCCAAAGTTTGGGGTGGCTGTGTCTCTTTGATTTTAATTTCCCTAAGCTATAGGACCATAAGTGGAAGTGCCCTAGGCTCTGTTGCTTTGTTTTTTGGATGTTTCAGGAAACACCATACACTTCTCCAGAGTGGCTGTTGGCAATTTACATCCCTCCCATCAGCATAACAAGGCTCCCAGTTCTCCATGGCCTGTCTTGCCTTTCTGGATTTTACACTTTTCTCAGGTGGCCCTTTAGACCGGGGGGAAGTGACACTTCATAGTAGTTCGGATTTCCATTGCAAGCTTGCTTGGTTTGCCAAAAGGGCGTATGTGTTTTTTCCTGAATATATTCAGGAACAAACTCATACGCCGTTTTTTGCCAAGTGCATCATTGTCGATGTTCTGCCTCTTTTCCTATGCTTTAAATGCCATTCCAGTCTACCTCCTGAAATCGGTTTCCTGAAATTCTGCCCCGCTTTCAAGTCCTCTTCGCAGCCTTACTTCAATATATTTTTGGACGTAATCTGTCATTTATAACTCTGCAGGTTTGTGAATGACAGTGCCCCTGAGCTCCTTTCTTCAACTCGCTTTCTTGTGAGCTGGCCGCAAACCCGCAAGACTGCTTCAGGCCCTAATCTGCTTCTGGCAGGGCACGCTGAGCCTTTGGTTAATTCCTCTTCCTGGTGGGAAATGAGTGTTAAATATGCCCTTACAGACACCTACCTCACTCTCAACCCCTTGGTGATGTGGGTCCTCTGGTTTGTGGCCACCTTTGCTGGGTTCCTCACCTTTCGATGATGTGGCCCCACTAGTGTGAGGACACTCCTGCCTGGTTCTCATCCACGTGGTTATGTGGACCCCCTGGTGAGAGTCAGTTCCTGGCTGTGTTCCTCACCCTTCTGTGAGGGAGACCCTCTGCTGATAGGTCACTCCTGCATGGCTGGCACACATTGCCTTGGTGAAGTCAGCCGTGTGGTGTCAGTTGGAGCATGCTGGGAATCTCCTCCCCCCAGTGATGAGGGCCCTCTTGCGTCAGGCCCTAACTGCTGGGCTCACCAACTTTTCTTAGTGAGCCCAATGATGCTTGGGCACTCCTCTTAGGATCCCATCTCCATGGGGATGTGGGCCTTCTGCTCTGAGGTCCCAACGGCTGGGTTGTTCACATTTTCATGATGTGGGCTCTCTGGTGTTAGTTCACAGAGGCCTGGATCCCATAGCCTCTGTGCTCTTGGCCGCCTGCTGGGAGGTTCCAACTGCTGGATTCCTCACTTTTTAAATTTTTGGGGCCCTCTGTTGTGAGGATCCTCCTGCCTGCCTCACTCCCAGCCCCTTCGTGATGTGTGTCGTCTGGTTTGAGGCCACATGTGCTGGGTTCCTCACCTTTCGATGATGTGGGACCAATGGTCTTAGGAGACTCCTGCCTGGTTCACATCCCCTTGGTGATGTGGGCGCTCTGTTGAGAGTCTGATCCTGGCTGGGTTCCTCACCCATCTGTGAGGTGGGCCGTCTGCTGTGAGGTCACTCCTGCCTGGCTTGCTCACCTCGCCTTGTGGACATGAGCCCTCTGGTGGCACTTGGAGCCTGCTGGGAGCCTCCTCCCCTCGGTGATGAGGGCCCTCTGGCGTCAGGCCCTAACTGCTGGGCTCCCCACATTTTGTGATGTGCGCCCAGTTGTGCGAGGACACTCCAGCCAGGATCACATCCCCATTGGGATGTTGGCCTTCTGCTCTGAGGTCCCAACGCCTGGGTTGCTCACAATTTCATGATGTGGGCTCTCTGCTGTTAGTTCACTCCTGCCTGTATCCCATAGCTTCTGTGCTCTCGGCCGCCTGCTGGGGGGTTCCAACTGCTGGATTCCTCACCTTTCTTCTTCTTTGGGCCCTCTGTTTTTAGGCTACTCCTGCCTGCCTCACTCCCATTCCCTTTGTGATATATGTCCTCTGATTTGAGGCCACATGTGCTGGGTTCCGCACCTTTCGATGATGTGGCCCCACTGGAGGGAAGACAGTCCTGACTGGTCCCATCCCCTTGCTGATGTGGGCCCTCAGGTGAGAGTCTGATCCTGGCTGGGTTCCTCACCCTTCTGTGAGGTGGGCCCTCTGCTGTGAGGTCAATCATGCCTGTCTGGCACACGTCACCTTGGCGACGTGGGCCCTCTGGTGGCAGTTGGAGTGTGCTGGGATCCTCCTCCCCTCGGTGATGAGGGCCCTCTTGCCTTAGGCCATAACTGCTGGGCTCCCCACATTTTCTGATGTGCGCCAAGTGAGTGAGGACACTCTTGCCAGGTTCCCATCCCCATGGGGATATGGGCCTTCTGCTCTGAGGTCAAAACGGCTGGCTTGCTCACAGTACCATGATGTGGGCCCTCTGCTGTGAGTTCACTCCGGCAAGGATCCCTTATCATCGGTGCTCTGAGTCGCCTGCTTGGAGGTTCCAACTGCTGGATTCCTCACCTTTTTCATTCTATGTGCCCTCTGTTGTGAGGCTTCTCCTGCCTGCCTCACTGCCAGCCCCTTGGTGATGGGTGTCCTATGGCTTGAGGCCACATGTGCTGCGTTCCTCACCTTTCGATGATGTGGCCCCACTCGTGTGAGGACACTCCTGCCTGGTTCCCATCCCCTTGGTGAGGTGGGCCCTCTGGTGAGAGTCTAATCCTGGCTGGGTTCCTCAATGTTCTGTGAGGTAGGCCCTCTGCTGTGAGGTCACTCCTGCCTGGCTGGCCCACGTCACCTTTGAGACGTGAGCCCTCTGGTGGCAGTTGGAGCATGCAGGGTGCCTCAACCTCTCGGTGATGACGTCCCTCTGGCGTCAGGCCCTAAATGGTGGGCTCCCCACATTTTCTGATGTGCGCCCAGTGGTGCGAGGACACTCCAGCCAGGTTCCCATTCCCATGGGGATGTGGGCCTTCTGCGCTGAGGTCCCAACGCCTGGGTTGCTCACAGTTTTATGATGTGGGCCCTCTGCTCTGAGTTCACTGTGGCCTGGATCCCATAGTTTCGGTGTTCTGGGCCGCCTGCTGGAAGGCCTAAATGCTGGAATCCTCACGTTTTTTATATTATGTGCCCTGTGTTGTGAGGCTACTCCTGCCTGCCTCACTCCAAGGCCCTTGGTGATGTGGGTCCTCTGGTTTGAGGACACATGTGCTGGGTTCCTCACCTTAAGATGATGAGGCCCCACTGGTGTGAGGATAATCCTGACTGGTTCCCATCCCCTTTGTGATGTGGGCCCTCTGGTGAGAGTCTGATCCTGGCTGGGTTCCTCACCCATCTGTGAGGTGGGCCCTCTACTATCAGGTAACTCTTGCCTGGCTTGCTCACCTCGCCTTGTTGACATGAGCCCTCTGGTGGCACTTGGACCCTGCTGGGAGCCTCCTCACCTCTGTGATGAGGGCCCTCTGACGTCAGGCCTTAACTGCTCGGTTCCCCAACTTTTCTTAGTGAGCCCAGTGATGCTCGGGCACTCCTCTTAGGTTCCCATCTCCATGGGCATGTGGGCCTTCTGCTCTGAGGTTCCAACGGCTGGGTTGATCACAATTTCATGATGTGGGCTCTCTGGTGTTAGTTCACTGTGGCCTGGATCCCATAGCCTCTGTGCCCTTGGCCGCCTGCTGGGAGGTTCCAACTGCTCGATTCCTCAACTTTTGTATTCTATGGGTCCTGTGTTGTGATGCTCCTCCTGCCTGCCTCACTCGCAACCCCTTCGTGATGTGAGTCTTCTGGTTTGAGGCCACATGTGCTGGGTTCCGCAACTTTCTTTGATGTGGCCCCACTGGTGTGAGGACACTCCTGCCTGGTTCCCATCCCCTTGGTGATGTGGGCCTTCTGGTGACAGTCTTATCCTGGCTGGGTTCCTCACTCTTCTGTGAGGTAGGCCCTCTGCTGTGAGGTCAATCCTGCCTGACTTGCACACATCACCTTGGCGACGTGGGCCCTCTGTTGGCACATGGAACATGCTGGGAGCCTCCGGCCCTCGGTGATGATGGCCCTCTAGCATCAGGCCCTAACTGCTGGGCTCCCCACGTTTTCTGATGTGAGCCCAGTGATGCCAGGACACTCCTGTCAGGTTCCCATCCCCATGGGGATGTGGGCTTTCTGCTCTGAGGTCCCAACGCCTGGGTTGCTCACAGTTTCATGATGTGGGCTCTCTGCTGTTAGTTCACTCCTGCCTGCATCCCATAGCTTCTGTGCTCTCGGCCACCTGCTGGGAGGTTCCAAATGCTGGATTCCTCACCTTTTTTATTCTTTGGGCCCTCTGATTTTAGGCTACTCCTACCTGCCTCACTCCCATCCCCTTTGTGATGTATGTCCTCTGATATGAGGCCACATGTGCTGGGTTCCTCACCTTTCGATGATGTGGCCCCACTGGTGGGAGGACAGTCCTGACTGGTTCCCATCCCCTTGGTGTTGTGGGCCCTCTGGTGAGAGTCTCATCCTGCCTCGGTTCCTCACCCTTCTGTGAGATAGGCCCTCTGCTGTGAGGTCACTACTGCCTGGCTGGCGCATGCCACCTTGTAGACGTGGGCCCTCTGTTGGCAGTTGGAACCTGCTGGGAGTCTCCTCCCCTCAGTTATGAGGGTCCCCTGGCGTCAGGCCCTAACTGCTGGGCTCCTAACATTTTCTGATATGTGCTAAGTTGTGCGAAGCCACTCCTGCCAGGTTCCCATCCCAATGGGGATGTGGACCTTCTGTTCTGAGGTCCCAACGGCTGGGCTGCTCACAGGTTCATGATGTGGGCCCTCTGCTGTGAGTTCACTGCGGCCTGGATCCCATAGCCTCGGTGCTCTGGGCCACTTGCTGGGAGGTTCCAACTGCTGGATTCCTCAACTTTTATATTCTATGGACCCTGTGTTGTGAGGCCGGTCCTGCCAGCCTCATTCCGAACCCCTTGGTGATGTGGTTCCTCTGGTTTGAGGCTACATGTGCTGGGATCCTCACCTTTCGATGATGTTGTCCCACTGGTGTGGGGACACTCCTGCCTGGTTCCCATCCCCTTGGTGATGTGGGCCCTCTGGTGAGAGTCTGATCCTGGCTGTGTTCCACACCCTTCTGTGAGGTGGGCCCTCTGCTGTGAGGTCACTCCTGCCGGGCTGGCACACATCGCCTTGGCGACGTTGGCCCTCTGGTGGCAGCTGGAGCCTGCTGGGAGCCTCCTCCTCTCGGTGATGAGTGCCCTCTAGCGTCAGGCCCTAACTTCTGAGCACCTCACGTTTTCTGATGTGAGCCCAGTGATGCCAGGACACTCCTGTCATGTTCCCATCACCATGGGGATGTGGGCCTTCTGCTCTGAGGTCCCAATGTCTGGGTTGCTCACAGTTTCATGATGTGGGCTGTCTGGTGTTAGTTCACTCCGGCCTGCATCCCCTAGCCTCTGTGCTCTGGGCCGCCTGCTGGGAGGTTCCAAATGCTGGATTCCTCACCTTTCTTATTTTGGGGCCCTCTATTATGAGGCTCCTCCTGCCTGCCTCACTCCCAGCCCCTTGGTGATGGGTGTCCTATGGTTTGAAGCCACATGTTCTGGGTTCCTCACCTTTAGATGATGTGGCCCTACTCATGTGAGGACACTCCTGCCTGGTTCCAATCCATTTGGTGATGTGGGCCCTCTGGTGCGAGTCTGATCCTGACTGGGTTCGTCACACTTCTCTGAGGTGGGCCCTCTGCTGTGAGGTCATTCGTGCCTGGTTGGCACACATCGCCTTGGCGACGTCAGCCCTCTGGTGGCAGTTGGAGCCTGCTGGGAGCCTCCTTCCCTTGGTGATGAGGGTCCTCTGGCGTCAGGCCCTAACTGCTGGTCGCCCAAAATTTTCTGATATGTTCTCAGTGGTGCGAGGACACTCCTACCAGATTTCCATCCCCATGGGGATGTGGGCCTCCTGCTCTGAGGTCCCAATGGCTGGGTTGCTCAGTTTCATGACATGGGCCCTCTTCTGTGAGTTCACTGTGGCCTGGATCCCATAGCCTCGGTGCACCGGGCTGCTTGCTAGGAGGTTCCAACTGCTGGATTCCTCACTTTTTTATTCTATGGGCCCAGGGTTGTGAGGCTACTCCTGCCTGCCTCACTCCGAGGTCCTTGGTGATGTGGGTCCTCTGGTTTGAGGACACATGTGCTGAGTACCTCACCTTTCGATGATGTGGCCCCACTGGTGTGAAGACACTCCTGCCTGGTTCCCATCCCCTTGGTGATGTGGGCCCTCTGGTGAGAGTCTGATGTTGGCTGGGATTCTCACCCTTCTGTGAGGTGGGACCTCTGCTGTGAGGTAACTCCTGCCTGGCCTGCTCACGTTGCCTGGCAATGTGAGCCCTCAGGTGGCAGTTGGTGCCTGCTGGGAATCTCCTCCCCTCAGTTATGAGAGCTCTGGATAAAACACATATGCCCTTTTTTGCCAAGTGCATTATTTTCCAAGTTCTGTGTCTTTTCCTATGCTTTAAGAATGACTCCCGTGTACCTTCTGAAATCGGATTCCAGGAATTCTGACCCGTTTTCAACTCCTCTTGGCAGCCTTACTTCAATATATTTGTGGACGATAGCTGTCATTTATCACGCTGCAGGTTTGTGAATTACAGTGCCCCTGAGCTCCTTTCTTCAACTCGCTTACTTGTGAGCTGGACGCAACACCGCAGGATTGCTTCAGGCCCTAGTGTGGTTACGGCACGGCATGATGAGCCTTTGGTTAATTCCTCTTCCTGGTGGGAAATGAGAGTTAAATTTGCCCGTCCAGACACCTCCAGCTAGTCTCTCATTGGTTCTCCCTATTCCTGTTCATCTTACGCAGAAATTGCAAACTGGGCCAAATAGCAGGTTAAAGGCACTGACTCTCCAAGTGAGGAGAGTGTTAGTAAAGCGTCTGGAATGTTGCACCCGAGTACCAGGGGACGAAAACTGAGACACATTTGAACACGTTTCCCGATCACACTGTGGATCATACTCTGGGTTCCACATGCATGTTTTAGCTGAAGGAAGAATCCCTTAAACCTGGAGAGTTGAGACCCATGGAATGGGTACCATGCAATATGACTTCAAAGGGTCTGCATTTGCTCACCGAACCTCACCAATCCTATCACTGCTGCGTTTATGCCGCTGTACACACGTTTGATTCTCTTTCGGAGACATATAAATCCATAGGATTTAAGATTCTTACCAGTCAGGTATATTCTTAGGCATTTAATATGGGAGGATGAGTCCACTTCGTTGAGCAAGGAGTAGCTCTTGTCTATTACATATTTGGCTTATGGAACGGTATCTGTGCTAATTTCAATCTCTGGTTTTATGTAGCACCTTTCCCCTTAAGCAAGCATAAGTTGGTCTTCTACATTTGAGACAGTGTTCTGTTTTGTAATTCAGTTCCTGTATAGCCAAGTTTACATTCCGTGTAGTAGTGATATCTTATGATGTTTCTTTTTCTGTGTGACTTATTTCACTTAGAATCAGCGTACCTGAATCCACTCATCATGCTGCTATGGGCCTGATGACATAGATTTCATTGCTGAATGACATTGCATTGTACGTAAGTACCACAACTTCTTTATGCATTTTTCGCTTTCTGTGATATTGAACTTATACCATAAAGGAGGTTCTTGTAAACAGAGCCGTCCCAAACATTGGGGTGGCTGTGTCATTTTGATTTTAATTTCCCTAAACTATAGGACCATAAGTGGAAGTGCCCTAGGCTCTGTTGCTTTGTTTTTTAGATGTTTCAGAAAACACCATACACTTCTCCAGAGTGGCTGTTGGCAATTTACATCCTGCCAATCAGCATAACAAGGCTCCCAGTTCTCCATGGCCTGTCCTGCCTTTCTGGCTTTTACACTTTTTTCAGATGGCCGTTTTGACCCAGGGGCAGTGAGACTTCATTGTAGTGCAGATTTCCTTTGCAAGCTTGCTTGGTTGGCCAAAAAGGGCATATGCGTTTTGTCCTGAATATATTCAGGAGAAAACGCATATGCCCTTTTTGGCCAAGTGCATCATTGTGGACGTTCTGCCTCTTTTCCTGTACTTTACATGCAATTCCTGTCTACCTCCTGAAATCGGTTTCCTGCAATTCTGCCCCGCTTTCAAGTCCTCTTGGCAGCCTTCCTTCAATATATTTTTGGACGATAGCTGTCATTTATAACTCTGCAGGTTTGTGAATTACAGTGCCGCTGAGCTCCTTTCTTCAACTCTCTTTCTTGTGAGCTGGCCGCAACACCACAAGATTGCTTCAGGCCCTAGTGTGGTTCCGGCACGGCACGCTGAACCTTTGGTTAATTCCTCTTCCTTGTGGGAAATGAGAGTTAAATTTGCCCGTCCAGACACCTCCAACTAGTCTCTCATTGTTTCTCCCTATTCCTGTTCATCTTACGCAGAAATTGCAAACTGGGCCAAACAGGAGGTTAAAGGCACTGACTCTCCAAGTGGGGAGAGTGTTAGTAAAGCGTCTGGAATGTTGCACCCGAGTACCAGGGGACGAAAACTGAGACACATTTGAACACGTTTCCCGATCACAAAGTGGATCATACTCTGGGTTCCACATTCATGATTTAGCTGAATGAAGAATCCCTTAAACCTGGAGAGTTGAGACCCATGGCATCGGTACCATGCAACATGACTTCAAAGGGTCTGCATTTGCTCACCGAACCTCACCAATCCTATCACTACTGCGTTTATGCCGCTGTACACACGCTTGATTCTCTTTCGGAGACATATAAATCCATAGGTTTTAAGATTCTTACTAGTCAGGTATATTCTTAGGTGTTTAATATGGGGTGTAGAGTCCACTTCGTTGAGCAAGGAGTAGCTCTTGTCTATTACATATTTGGCTTATGGAACGGTATCTGTGCTAATTTCAATCTCTGGTTTTATGCAGCACCCCAACTCACCTTTCCCCTTAAGCAAGCATAAGTTGGTTCTACATTTGAGACCCTGTTCTGTTTTGTAATTCAGTTCCTGTGTAGCCAAGTTTACATTCCCTGTATTAGTGATATCTTATGATGTTTCTTTTTCTGTGTGACTAATTTCACTTAGAATCATCGTACCTGAATCCACTCATTATGCTGCTACGGGCCTGATGACATAGATTTCATTGCTGAGTGATATTGCATTGTACGTAAGTACCACGACTTCTTTATCCATTTTTTGCTTTCTGCGACATTGAACTTGTACCGTAAACGAGGTTCTTGTAAACAGAGCCGGCCCAAACTTTGGGGTGGCTGTGTCTTTTTGATTTTAATTTCCCTAAGTTATAGGAGTATAAGAGGAAGTGCCCTAGGCTCTGTTTCTTTGTATTTTGGATGTTTCAGGAAACACCATACCCTTCTCCAGAGTGGCTGTTGGCAATTTACATCCCACCCATCAGCATAACAAGGCTGCCAGTTCTCCATGGCCTGTCCTGCCTTTCTGGATTTTACACTTTTTTCAGATGGCCCTTTTGACCGGGGGTCAGTGAGACTTCATTGTAGTGCAGATTACCTTTGCAAGCTTGCTGGGTTGGCCAAAAAGGGCATATGTGTTTTTTCCTGAATATATTGGTTTTCTATATTTGAGACGCTGTTCTGTTTTGTATTTCAGTTCCTGTGTAGCCAAGTTTACATTCCGTGTATTAGTGATATCTTATGATGTTTCTTTTTCTGTGTGACTTATTTCACTTAGAATCAGTGTACCTGAATCCACTCATCATGCTGCTATGGGCCTGATGACATAGATTTCATTGCTGAGTGATATTGCATTGTACGTAAGTACCACAACTTCTTTATCCATTTTTCGCTTTCTGTGATATTGAACTTATACCATAAAGGAGGTTCTTGTAAACAGAGCCGTCCGAAAATTTGGGGTGGCTGTGTCTTTTTGATTTTAATTTCCCTAAGCTCTAGGACCATAAGTGGAAGTGTCCTAGGCTCTGTTGCTTTGTTTTTTAGATGTTTCAGGAAACACCATACACTTCTCCAGAGTGGCTGTTGGCAATTTACATCCCTCCCATCAGCATAACAAGGCTCCCAGTTCTCCATGGCCTGTCCTGCCTTTCTGGATTTTACACTTTTTTCAGATCGCCCTTTTGACCGGGGGGCAGTGAGACTTCATTGTAGTGCAGATTTCCTTTGCAAGCTTGCTTGGTTGGCCAAAAAGGGCGTATGCGTTTTTTCCTGAATATATTCAGGAAAAAACGCATACGCCCTTTTTGGCCAAGTGCATCATTGTGGACGTTCTGCCTCTTTTCCTATGCTTTACATGCAATTCCAGTCTACCTCCTGAAATCGGTTTCCTGCAATTCTGCCCCACTTTCAAGTCCTCTTGGCAGCCTTACTTCAATATATTTTTGGACGATAGCTGTCATTTATAACTCTGCAGGTTTGTGAATTACAGTGCCCCTGAGCTCCTTTCTTCAACTCGCTTTCTTGTGAGCTGGCCGCAACACCACAGGATTGCTTCAGGCCCTAGTGTGGTTCCGGCACGGCACGCTGAGCCTTTGGTTAATTCCTCCTCCTGGTTGGAAATGAGAGTTAAATTTGCCCGTCCAGACACCTCCAGCTAGTCTCTCATTGGTTCTCCCTATTCCTGTTCATTTTCCGCAGAAATTGCAAACTGGGCCAAACAGGAGGTTAAAGGCACTGACTCTCCAAGTGGGGAGAGTGTTAGTAAAGCGTCTGGAATGTTGCACCCGAGTACCAGGGGACGAAAACTGAGACACATTTGAACACGTTTCCCGATCACACTGTGGATCATACTCTGGGTTCCACATGCATGTTGTAGCTGAAGGAAGAATCCCTGAAACCTGGAGAGTGGAGACCCATGGAATGGGTACCATGCAATATGACTTCAAAGGGTCTGCATTTGCTCACAGAACCTCACCAATCCTATCACTGCTGCGTTTATGCCGCTGTCCACACGCTTGATTCTCTTTCGGAGACATATAAATCCATAGGTTTTAAGATTCTTACTAGTCAGGTATATTCTTAGGCGTTTAATATGGGGTGTTGAGTCCACTTCGTTGAGCAAGGAGTAGCTCTTGTCTATTACATATTTGGCTTATGGAACGGTATCTGTGCTAATTTCAATCTCTGGTTTTATGCAGCACCCCAACTCACCTTTCCCCTTAAGCAAGCATAAGTTGGTTTTCTACATTTGAGACCCTGTTCTGTTTTGTAATTCAGTTCCTGAGTAGCCAAGTTTACATTCCGTGTAGTAGTGATATCTTATGATGTTTTTTTTTCTGTGTGACTTATTTCACTTAGAATCATCATACCTGAATCCACTCATTATGCTGCTATGTGCCTGATGACATAGATTTCATTGCTGAGGGATATTGCATTTTACGTATGTACCACAACTTCTTTATCCATTTTTTGCTTTCTGTGATATTGAACTTGTACAGTAAACGAGGTTCTTGCAAACAGAGCCGTCCCAAAGTTTGGGGTGGCTGTGTCTCTTTGATTTTAATTTCCCTAAGCTATAGGACCATAAGCAGATTGCCCTAAGCTCTGCTTCTTTGTTTTTTAGATGTTTCAGGAAACACCATACACTTCTCCAGAGTGGCTGTTGGCAATTTACATCCCTCCCATCAGCATAACAAGGCTCCCAGTTCTCCATGGCCTGTCCTGCCTTTCTGGATTTTACACTTTTTTCAGATGGCCCTTTTGACCGGGGGGCAGTGAGACTTCATTGTAGTGCAGATTTCCTTTGCAAGCTTGCTTGGTTGGCCAAAAAGGGCGTATGCGTTTTTTCCTGAATATATTCAGGAGAAAACGCATACGCCCTTTTTGGCCAAGTGCATCATTGTGGACGTTCTGCCTCTTTTCCTATGCTTTACATGCAATTCCAGTCTACCTCCTGAAATCGGTTTCCTGCAATTCTGCCCCACTTTCAAGTCCTCTTGGCAGCCTTATTTCAATATATTTTTGGACGATAGCTGTCATTTATAACTCTGCAGGTTTGTGAATTACAGTGCCCCTGAGCTCCTTTCTTCAACTCGCTTTCTTGTGAGCTGGCCGCAACACCACAGGATTGCTTCAGGCCCTAGTGTGGTTCCGGCACGGCACGCCAAGCCTTTGGTTAATTCCTCCTCCTGGTTGGAAATGAGAGTTAAATTTGCCCGTCCAGACACCTCCAGCTAGTCTCTCATTGGTTCTCCCTATTCCTGTTCATTTTCCGCAGAAATTGCAAACTGGGCCAAACAGGAGGTTAAAGGCACTGACTCTCCAAGTGGGGAGAGTGTTAGTAAAGCGTCTGGAATGTTGCACCCGAGTACCAGGGGACGAAAACTGAGACACATTTGAACACGTTTCCCGATCACACTGTGGATCATACTCTGGGTTCCACATGCATGTTTTAGCTGAAGGAAGAATCCCTGAAACCTGGAGAGTGGAGACCCATGGAATGGGTACCATGCAATATGACTTCAAAGGGTCTGGATTTGCTCACAGAACCTCACCAATCCTATCACTGCTGCGTTTATGCCGCTGTACACACGCTTGGTTCTCTTTCGGAGACATATAAATCCATAGGTTTTAAGATTCTTACTAGTCAGGTATATTCTTAGGCGTTTAATATGGGGTGTTGAGTCCACTTCGTTGAGCAAGGAGTAGCTCTTGTCTATTACATATTTGGCTTATGGAACGGTATCTGTGCTAATTTCAATCTCTGGTTTATGCATCACCCCAACTCACCTTTCCCCTTAAGCAAGCATAAGTTGGTTTTCTACATTTGAGACCCTGTTCTGTTTTGTAATTCAGTTCCTGTGTAGCCAAGTTTACATTCCGTGTAGTAGTGATATCTTATGATGTTTCTTTATCTGTGACTTATTTCACTTAGAATCATCGTACCTGAATCCACTCATTATGCTGCTATGGGCCTGATGACATAGACTTCATTGCTGAGGGATATTGCATTGTACGTAAGTACCACAACTTCTTTATCCATTTTATGCTTTCTGTGATATTGAACTTAAACCGTAAACGAGGTTCTTGCAAAGAGAGCCGTCCCAAAGTTTGGGGTGGCTGTGTCTTTTTGATTTTAATTTCCCTAAGCTATAGGACCATAAGTGGAATTGCCCTAAGCTCTGCTTCTTTGTTTTCTAGATGTTTCAGGAAACACCATACACTTCTCCAGAGTGGCTGTTGGCAATTTACATCCCGCCCATCAGCATAACAAGGCTCCCAGGTCTCCATGGCCTGTCCTGCATTTCTGGAGTTTACACTTTTTTCAGATGGCTCTTTTGACCGGGGGGCAGTGAGACTTCGTTGTACTGCAGATTTCCTTTGCAAGCTTGCTTGGTTGGCCAAAAAGGGCGTATGCGTTTTTTCCTGAATATATTCAGGAGAAACCGCATACGCCCTTTTTGGCCAAGTGCATCATTGTGGACGTTCTGCCTCTTTTCCTATGCTTTACATGCAATTCCAGTCTACCTCCTGAAATCGGTTTCCTGCAATTCTGCCCCACTTTCAAGTCCTCTTGGCAGCCTTACTTCAATATATTTTTGGACGATAGCCTGTCATTTATAACTCTGCAGGGTTGTGAATGACAGTGCCCGTGAGCTCCTTTCTTCAACTCGCTTTCTTGTGAGCTTGCCGCAACACCGCAGGATTGCTTCAGGCCCTAGTGTGGTTCCGGCACGGCACGCAGAGCCTTTGGTTAATTCCTCTTCTTGGTGGGAAATGAGAGTTAAATTTGCCCGTCCAGACACCTCCAGCTAGTCTCTCATTGGTTCTCCCTATTCCTGTTCATTTTCCGTAGAAATTGCAAACTGGGCCAAACAGGAGGTTAAACGCACTGACTCTCCAAGTCGGGAAAGTGTTAGTAAAGTGTCTGGAATGTTGCTCCTGAGTACCAGGGGACAAAAACTGAGACACATTTGAACACGTTTCCCGATCACATGGTGGATCATACTCTGGGTTCCACATGCATGTTTTAGCTAAAGGAAGAATCCCTTAAACCTGGAGAGTTGAGACCTATGGAATGGGTACCAGGCAATATGACTTCAAAGGGTCTGCATTTGCTCACCGAACCTCACCAATCCTATCACTGCTGCGTTTATGCTGCTGTTCACACACTTGATTCTCTTTTGGAGACATATAAATCCATAGGTTTTAAGATTCTTACTAGTCAGGTATATTCTTAGGCGTTTAATATGGGGTGTTGAGTCCACTTCGTTGAGCAAGGAGTAGCTCTTGTCTATTACATATTTGGCTTATGGAACGGTATCTGTGCTAATTTCAATCTCTGGTTTTAGGCAGCACCCCAACTCACCTTTCCCCTTAAGCAAGCATAAGTTGGTTTTCTACATTTGAGACCCTGTTCTGTTTTGTAATTCAGTTCCTGAGTAGCCAAGTTTACATTCCGTGTAGTAGTGATATCTTATGATGTTTTTTTTTCTGTGTGACTTATTTCACTTAGAATCATCATACCTGAATCCACTCATTATGCTGCTATGTGCCTGATGACATAGATTTCATTGCTGAGGGATATTGCATTTTACGTATGTACCACAACTTCTTTATCCATTTTTCGCTTTCTGTGATATTGAACTTGTACAGTAAACGAGGTTCTTGCAAACAGAGCCGTCCCAAAGTTTGGGGTGGCTGTGTCTCTTTGATTTTAATTTCCCTAAGCTATAGGACCATAAGTGGAAGTGCCCTAGGCTCTGTTGCTTTGTTTTTTGGATGTTTCAGGAAACACCATACACTTCTCCAGAGTGGCTGTTGGCAATTTACATCCCTCTCATCAGCATAACAAGGCTCCCAGTTCTCCATGGCCTGTCTTGCCTTTCTGGATTTTACACTTTTCTCAGGTGGCCCTTTAGACCGGGGGGAAGTGACACTTCATAGTAGTTCGGATTTCCATTGCAAGCTTGCTTGGTTTGCCAAAAGGGCGTATGTGTTTTTTCCTGAATATATTCAGGAACAAACTCATACGCCGTTTTTTGCCAAGTGCATCATTGTCGATGTTCTGCCTCTTTTCCTATGCTTTAAATGCCATTCCAGTCTACCTCCTGAAATCGGTTTCCTGAAATTCTGCCCCGCTTTCAAGTCCTCTTCGCAGCCTTACTTCAATATATTTTTGGACGTAATCTGTCATTTATAACTCTGCAGGTTTGTGAATGACAGTGCCCCTGAGCTCCTTTCTTCAACTCGCTTTCTTGTGAGCTGGCCGCAAACCCGCAAGACTGCTTCAGGCCCTAATCTGCTTCTGGCAGGGCACGCTGAGCCTTTGGTTAATTCCTCTTCCTGGTGGGAAATGAGTGTTAAATATGCCCTTACAGACACCTACCTCACTCTCAACCCCTTGGTGATGTGGGTCCTCTGGTTTGTGGCCACCTTTGCTGGGTTCCTCACCTTTCGATGATGTGGCCCCACTAGTGTGAGGACACTCCTGCCTGGTTCTCATCCACGTGGTTATGTGGACCCCCTGGTGAGAGTCAGTTCCTGGCTGTGTTCCTCACCCTTCTGTGAGGGAGACCCTCTGCTGATAGGTCACTCCTGCATGGCTGGCACACATTGCCTTGGTGAAGTCAGCCGTGTGGTGTCAGTTGGAGCATGCTGGGAATCTCCTCCCCCCAGTGATGAGGGCCCTCTTGCGTCAGGCCCTAACTGCTGGGCTCACCAACTTTTCTTAGTGAGCCCAATGATGCTTGGGCACTCCTCTTAGGATCCCATCTCCATGGGGATGTGGGCCTTCTGCTCTGAGGTCCCAACGGCTGGGTTGTTCACATTTTCATGATGTGGGCTCTCTGGTGTTAGTTCACAGAGGCCTGGATCCCATAGCCTCTGTGCTCTTGGCCGCCTGCTGGGAGGTTCCAACTGCTGGATTCCTCACTTTTTAAATTTTTGGGGCCCTCTGTTGTGAGGATCCTCCTGCCTGCCTCACTCCCAGCCCCTTCGTGATGTGTGTCGTCTGGTTTGAGGCCACATGTGCTGGGTTCCTCACCTTTCGATGATGTGGGACCAATGGTCTTAGGAGACTCCTGCCTGGTTCACATCCCCTTGGTGATGTGGGCGCTCTGTTGAGAGTCTGATCCTGGCTGGGTTCCTCACCCATCTGTGAGGTGGGCCGTCTGCTGTGAGGTCACTCCTGCCTGGCTTGCTCACCTCGCCTTGTGGACATGAGCCCTCTGGTGGCACTTGGAGCCTGCTGGGAGCCTCCTCCCCTCGGTGATGAGGGCCCTCTGGCGTCAGGCCCTAACTGCTGGGCTCCCCACATTTTGTGATGTGCGCCCAGTTGTGCGAGGACACTCCAGCCAGGATCACATCCCCATTGGGATGTTGGCCTTCTGCTCTGAGGTCCCAACGCCTGGGTTGCTCACAATTTCATGATGTGGGCTCTCTGCTGTTAGTTCACTCCTGCCTGTATCCCATAGCTTCTGTGCTCTCGGCCGCCTGCTGGGGGGTTCCAACTGCTGGATTCCTCACCTTTCTTCTTCTTTGGGCCCTCTGTTTTTAGGCTACTCCTGCCTGCCTCACTCCCATTCCCTTTGTGATATATGTCCTCTGATTTGAGGCCACATGTGCTGGGTTCCGCACCTTTCGATGATGTGGCCCCACTGGAGGGAAGACAGTCCTGACTGGTCCCATCCCCTTGCTGATGTGGGCCCTCAGGTGAGAGTCTGATCCTGGCTGGGTTCCTCACCCTTCTGTGAGGTGGGCCCTCTGCTGTGAGGTCAATCATGCCTGTCTGGCACACGTCACCTTGGCGACGTGGGCCCTCTGGTGGCAGTTGGAGTGTGCTGGGATCCTCCTCCCCTCGGTGATGAGGGCCCTCTTGCCTTAGGCCATAACTGCTGGGCTCCCCACATTTTCTGATGTGCGCCAAGTGAGTGAGGACACTCTTGCCAGGTTCCCATCCCCATGGGGATATGGGCCTTCTGCTCTGAGGTCAAAACGGCTGGCTTGCTCACAGTACCATGATGTGGGCCCTCTGCTGTGAGTTCACTCCGGCAAGGATCCCTTATCATCGGTGCTCTGAGTCGCCTGCTTGGAGGTTCCAACTGCTGGATTCCTCACCTTTTTCATTCTATGTGCCCTCTGTTGTGAGGCTTCTCCTGCCTGCCTCACTGCCAGCCCCTTGGTGATGGGTGTCCTATGGCTTGAGGCCACATGTGCTGCGTTCCTCACCTTTCGATGATGTGGCCCCACTCGTGTGAGGACACTCCTGCCTGGTTCCCATCCCCTTGGTGAGGTGGGCCCTCTGGTGAGAGTCTAATCCTGGCTGGGTTCCTCAATGTTCTGTGAGGTAGGCCCTCTGCTGTGAGGTCACTCCTGCCTGGCTGGCCCACGTCACCTTTGAGACGTGAGCCCTCTGGTGGCAGTTGGAGCATGCAGGGTGCCTCAACCTCTCGGTGATGACGTCCCTCTGGCGTCAGGCCCTAAATGGTGGGCTCCCCACATTTTCTGATGTGCGCCCAGTGGTGCGAGGACACTCCAGCCAGGTTCCCATTCCCATGGGGATGTGGGCCTTCTGCGCTGAGGTCCCAACGCCTGGGTTGCTCACAGTTTTATGATGTGGGCCCTCTGCTCTGAGTTCACTGTGGCCTGGATCCCATAGTTTCGGTGTTCTGGGCCGCCTGCTGGAAGGCCTAAATGCTGGAATCCTCACGTTTTTTATATTATGTGCCCTGTGTTGTGAGGCTACTCCTGCCTGCCTCACTCCAAGGCCCTTGGTGATGTGGGTCCTCTGGTTTGAGGACACATGTGCTGGGTTCCTCACCTTAAGATGATGAGGCCCCACTGGTGTGAGGATAATCCTGACTGGTTCCCATCCCCTTTGTGATGTGGGCCCTCTGGTGAGAGTCTGATCCTGGCTGGGTTCCTCACCCATCTGTGAGGTGGGCCCTCTACTATCAGGTAACTCTTGCCTGGCTTGCTCACCTCGCCTTGTTGACATGAGCCCTCTGGTGGCACTTGGACCCTGCTGGGAGCCCCTTCACCTCTGTGATGAGGGCCCTCTGACGTCAGGCCCTAACTGCTGGGCTCCCCAACTTTTCTTAGTGAGCCCAGTGATGCTCGGGCACTCCTCTTAGGTTCCCATCTCCATGGGGATGTGGGCCTTCTGCTCTGAGGTCCCAACGGCTGGGTTGATCACAATTTCATGATGTGGGCTCTCTGGTGTTAGTTCACTGTGGCCTGGATCCCATAGCCTCTGTGCCCTTGGCCGCCTGCTGGGAGGTTCCAACTGCTCGATTCCTCAACTTTTGTATTCTATGGGTCCTGTGTTGTGATGCTCCTCCTGCCTGCCTCACTCGCAACCCCTTCGTGATGTGAGTCTTCTGGTTTGAGGCCACCTGTGCTGGGTTCCGCAACTTTCTTTGATGTGGCCCCACTGGTGTGAGGACACTCCTGCCTGGTTCCCATCCCCTTGGTGATGTGGGCCTTCTGGTGACAGTCTTATCCTGGCTGGGTTCCTCACTCTTCTGTGAGGTAGGCCCTCTGCTGTGAGGTCAATCCTGCCTGACTTGCACACATCACCTTGGCGACGTGGGCCCTCTGTTGGCACATGGAACATGCTGGGAGCCTCCGGCCCTCGGTGATGATGGCCCTCTAGCATCAGGCCCTAACTGCTGGGCTCCCCACGTTTTCTGATGTGAGCCCAGTGATGCCAGGACACTCCTGTCAGGTTCCCATCCCCATGGGGATGTGGGCTTTCTGCTCTGAGGTCCCAACGCCTGGGTTGCTCACAGTTTCATGATGTGGGCTCTCTGCTGTTAGTTCACTCCTGCCTGCATCCCATAGCTTCTGTGCTCTCGGCCACCTGCTGGGAGGTTCCAAATGCTGGATTCCTCACCTTTTTTATTCTTTGGGCCCTCTGATTTTAGGCTACTCCTACCTGCCTCACTCCCATCCCCTTTGTGATGTATGTCCTCTGATATGAGGCCACATGTGCTGGGTTCCTCACCTTTCGATGATGTGGCCCCACTGGTGGGAGGACAGTCCTGACTGGTTCCCATCCCCTTGGTGTTGTGGGCCCTCTGGTGAGAGTCTCATCCTGCCTCGGTTCCTCACCCTTCTGTGAGATAGGCCCTCTGCTGTGAGGTCACTACTGCCTGGCTGGCGCATGCCACCTTGTAGACGTGGGCCCTCTGTTGGCAGTTGGAACCTGCTGGGAGTCTCCTCCCCTCAGTTATGAGGGTCCCCTGGCGTCAGGCCCTAACTGCTGGGCTCCTAACATTTTCTGATATGTGCTAAGTTGTGCGAAGCCACTCCTGCCAGGTTCCCATCCCAATGGGGATGTGGACCTTCTGTTCTGAGGTCCCAACGGCTGGGCTGCTCACAGGTTCATGATGTGGGCCCTCTGCTGTGAGTTCACTGCGGCCTGGATCCCATAGCCTCGGTGCTCTGGGCCACTTGCTGGGAGGTTCCAACTGCTGGATTCCTCAACTTTTATATTCTATGGACCCTGTGTTGTGAGGCCGGTCCTGCCAGCCTCATTCCGAACCCCTTGGTGATGTGGTTCCTCTGGTTTGAGGCTACATGTGCTGGGATCCTCACCTTTCGATGATGTTGTCCCACTGGTGTGGGGACACTCCTGCCTGGTTCCCATCCCCTTGGTGATGTGGGCCCTCTGGTGAGAGTCTGATCCTGGCTGTGTTCCTCACCCTTCTGTGAGGGGGGCCCTCTGCTGTGAGGTCACTCCTGCCGGGCTGGCACACATCGCCTTGGCGACGTTGGCCCTCTGGTGGCAGCTGGAGCCTGCTGGGAGCCTCCTCCTCTCGGTGATGAGTGCCCTCTAGCGTCAGGCCCTAACTTCTGAGCACCTCACGTTTTCTGATGTGAGCCCAGTGATGCCAGGACACTCCTGTCATGTTCCCATCACCATGGGGATGTGGGCCTTCTGCTCTGAGGTCCCAATGTCTGGGTTGCTCACAGTTTCATGATGTGGGCTGTCTGGTGTTAGTTCACTCCGGCCTGCATCCCCTAGCCTCTGTGCTCTGGGCCGCCTGCTGGGAGGTTCCAAATGCTGGATTCCTCACCTTTCTTATTTTGGGGCCCTCTATTATGAGGCTCCTCCTGCCTGCCTCACTCCCAGCCCCTTGGTGATGGGTGTCCTATGGTTTGAAGCCACATGTTCTGGGTTCCTCACCTTTAGATGATGTGGCCCTACTCATGTGAGGACACTCCTGCCTGGTTCCAATCCATTTGGTGATGTGGGCCCTCTGGTGCGAGTCTGATCCTGACTGGGTTCGTCACACTTCTCTGAGGTGGGCCCTCTGCTGTGAGGTCATTCGTGCCTGGTTGGCACACATCGCCTTGGCGACGTCAGCCCTCTGGTGGCAGTTGGAGCCTGCTGGGAGCCTCCTTCCCTTGGTGATGAGGGTCCTCTGGCGTCAGGCCCTAACTGCTGGTCGCCCAAAATTTTCTGATATGTTCTCAGTGGTGCGAGGACACTCCTACCAGATTTCCATCCCCATGGGGATGTGGGCCTCCTGCTCTGAGGTCCCAATGGCTGGGTTGCTCAGTTTCATGACATGGGCCCTCTTCTGTGAGTTCACTGTGGCCTGGATCCCATAGCCTCGGTGCACCGGGCTGCTTGCTAGGAGGTTCCAACTGCTGGATTCCTCACTTTTTTATTCTATGGGCCCAGGGTTGTGAGGCTACTCCTGCCTGCCTCACTCCGAGGTCCTTGGTGATGTGGGTCCTCTGGTTTGAGGACACATGTGCTGAGTACCTCACCTTTCGATGATGTGGCCCCACTGGTGTGAAGACACTCCTGCCTGGTTCCCATCCCCTTGGTGATGTGGGCCCTCTGGTGAGAGTCTGATGTTGGCTGGGATTCTCACCCTTCTGTGAGGTGGGACCTCTGCTGTGAGGTAACTCCTGCCTGGCCTGCTCACGTTGCCTGGCAATGTGAGCCCTCAGGTGGCAGTTGGTGCCTGCTGGGAATCTCCTCCCCTCAGTTATGAGAGCTCTGGATAAAACACATATGCCCTTTTTTGCCAAGTGCATTATTTTCCAAGTTCTGTGTCTTTTCCTATGCTTTAAGAATGACTCCCGTGTACCTTCTGAAATCGGATTCCAGGAATTCTGACCCGTTTTCAACTCCTCTTGGCAGCCTTACTTCAATATATTTGTGGACGATAGCTGTCATTTATCACGCTGCAGGTTTGTGAATTACAGTGCCCCTGAGCTCCTTTCTTCAACTCGCTTACTTGTGAGCTGGACGCAACACCGCAGGATTGCTTCAGGCCCTAGTGTGGTTACGGCACGGCATGATGAGCCTTTGGTTAATTCCTCTTCCTGGTGGGAAATGAGAGTTAAATTTGCCCGTCCAGACACCTCCAGCTAGTCTCTCATTGGTTCTCCCTATTCCTGTTCATCTTACGCAGAAATTGCAAACTGGGCCAAATAGCAGGTTAAAGGCACTGACTCTCCAAGTGAGGAGAGTGTTAGTAAAGCGTCTGGAATGTTGCACCCGAGTACCAGGGGACGAAAACTGAGACACATTTGAACACGTTTCCCGATCACACTGTGGATCATACTCTGGGTTCCACATGCATGTTTTAGCTGAAGGAAGAATCCCTTAAACCTGGAGAGTTGAGACCCATGGAATGGGTACCATGCAATATGACTTCAAAGGGTCTGCATTTGCTCACCGAACCTCACCAATCCTATCACTGCTGCGTTTATGCCGCTGTACACACGTTTGATTCTCTTTCGGAGACATATAAATCCATAGGATTTAAGATTCTTACCAGTCAGGTATATTCTTAGGCATTTAATATGGGAGGATGAGTCCACTTCGTTGAGCAAGGAGTAGCTCTTGTCTATTACATATTTGGCTTATGGAACGGTATCTGTGCTAATTTCAATCTCTGGTTTTATGTAGCACCTTTCCCCTTAAGCAAGCATAAGTTGGTCTTCTACATTTGAGACAGTGTTCTGTTTTGTAATTCAGTTCCTGTATAGCCAAGTTTACATTCCGTGTAGTAGTGATATCTTATGATGTTTCTTTTTCTGTGTGACTTATTTCACTTAGAATCAGCGTACCTGAATCCACTCATCATGCTGCTATGGGCCTCATGACATAGATTTCATTGCTGAATGACATTGCATTGTACGTAAGTACCACAACTTCTTTATGCATTTTTCGCTTTCTGTGATATTGAACTTATACCATAAAGGAGGTTCTTGTAAACAGAGCCGTCCCAAACATTGGGGTGGCTGTGTCATTTTGATTTTAATTTCCCTAAACTATAGGACCATAAGTGGAAGTGCCCTAGGCTCTGTTGCTTTGTTTTTTAGATGTTTCAGAAAACACCATACACTTCTCCAGAGTGGCTGTTGGCAATTTACATCCTGCCAATCAGCATAACAAGGCTCCCAGTTCTCCATGGCCTGTCCTGCCTTTCTGGCTTTTACACTTTTTTCAGATGGCCGTTTTGACCCAGGGGCAGTGAGACTTCATTGTAGTGCAGATTTCCTTTGCAAGCTTGCTTGGTTGGCCAAAAAGGGCATATGCGTTTTGTCCTGAATATATTCAGGAGAAAACGCATATGCCCTTTTTGGCCAAGTGCATCATTGTGGACGTTCTGCCTCTTTTCCTGTACTTTACATGCAATTCCTGTCTACCTCCTGAAATCGGTTTCCTGCAATTCTGCCCCGCTTTCAAGTCCTCTTGGCAGCCTTCCTTCAATATATTTTTGGACGATAGCTGTCATTTATAACTCTGCAGGTTTGTGAATGACAGTGCCCCTGAGCTCCTTTCTTCAACTCGCTTTCTTGTGAGCTGGCCGCAACACCGCAGGATTGCATCAGGCCCTAGTGTGGTTCCGGCCCGGCACGCTGAGCCTTTGGTTAATTCCTCTTCCTGTTGGGAAATGAGAGTTAAATTTGCCCGTCCAGACACCTCCAGCTAGTCTCTCATTGGTTCTCCCTATTCCTGTTCATTTTCCGCAGAAATTGCAAACTGGGCCAAACAGGAGGTTAAAGGCACTGACTCTCCAAGTGGGGAGAGTGTTAGTAAAGCGTCTGAAATGTTGCACCTGAGTACCAGGCGACAAAATCTGAGACACATTTGAACACGTTTCCCGATCACACGTTTGATCATACTCTGGGTTCCACATGCATGTTTTAGCTAAAGGAAGAATCCCTTAAACCTGGAGAGTTGAGACCCATGGAACGGGTACCAACATTATGAATTCAAAGGGTCTGCATTTGCTCAGCGAACCTCACCAATCCTATCACTGCTGCATTTATGCCGCTGTACACACGCTTGATTCTCTTTCGGAGACATATAAATCCATAGGTTTTAAGATTCTTACTAGTCAGGTATATTCTTAGGCGTTTAATATGGGGTGTTGAGTCCACTTCGTTGAGCAAGGAGTAGCTCTTGTCTATTACATATTTGGCTTATGGAACGGTATCTGTGCTAATTTCAATCTCTGGTTTATGCATCACCCCAACTCACCTTTCCCCTTAAGCAAGCATAAGTTGGTTTTCTACATTTGAGACCCTGTTCTGTTTTGTAATTCAGTTCCTGTGTAGCCAAGTTTACATTCCGTGTAGTAGTGATATCTTATGATGTTTCTTTATCTGTGACTTATTTCACTTAGAATCATCGTACCTGAATCCACTCATTATGCTGCTATGGGCCTGATGACATAGACTTCATTGCTGAGGGATATTGCATTGTACGTAAGTACCACAACTTCTTTATCCATTTTATGCTTTCTGTGATATTGAACTTAAACCGTAAACGAGGTTCTTGCAAAGAGAGCCGTCCCAAAGTTTGGGGTGGCTGTGTCTTTTTGATTTTAATTTCCCTAAGCTATAGGACCATAAGTGGAATTGCCCTAAGCTCTGCTTCTTTGTTTTCTAGATGTTTCAGGAAACACCATACACTTCTCCAGAGTGGCTGTTGGCAATTTACATCCCGCCCATCAGCATAACAAGGCTCCCAGGTCTCCATGGCCTGTCCTGCATTTCTGGAGTTTACACTTTTTTCAGATGGCTCTTTTGACCGGGGGGCAGTGAGACTTCGTTGTACTGCAGATTTCCTTTGCAAGCTTGCTTGGTTGGCCAAAAAGGGCGTATGCGTTTTTTCCTGAATATATTCAGGAGAAACCGCATACGCCCTTTTTGGCCAAGTGCATCATTGTGGACGTTCTGCCTCTTTTCCTATGCTTTACATGCAATTCCAGTCTACCTCCTGAAATCGGTTTCCTGCAATTCTGCCCCACTTTCAAGTCCTCTTGGCAGCCTTACTTCAATATATTTTTGGACGATAGCTGTCATTTATAACTCTGCAGGGTTGTGAATGACAGTGCCCGTGAGCTCCTTTCTTCAACTCGCTTTCTTGTGAGCTTGCCGCAACACCGCAGGATTGCTTCAGGCCCTAGTGTGGTTCCGGCACGGCACGCAGAGCCTTTGGTTAATTCCTCTTCTTGGTGGGAAATGAGAGTTAAATTTGCCCGTCCAGACACCTCCAGCTAGTCTCTCATTGGTTCTCCCTATTCCTGTTCATTTTCCGTAGAAATTGCAAACTGGGCCAAACAGGAGGTTAAACGCACTGACTCTCCAAGTCGGGAAAGTGTTAGTAAAGTGTCTGGAATGTTGCTCCTGAGTACCAGGGGACAAAAACTGAGACACATTTGAACACGTTTCCCGATCACATGGTGGATCATACTCTGGGTTCCACATGCATGTTTTAGCTAAAGGAAGAATCCCTTAAACCTGGAGAGTTGAGACCTATGGAATGGGTACCAGGCAATATGACTTCAAAGGGTCTGCATTTGCTCACCGAACCTCACCAATCCTATCACTGCTGCGTTTATGCTGCTGTTCACACACTTGATTCTCTTTTGGAGACATATAAATCCATAGGTTTTAAGATTCTTACTAGTCAGGTATATTCTTAGGCGTTTAATATGGGGTGTTGAGTCCACTTCGTTGAGCAAGGAGTAGCTCTTGTCTATTACATATTTGGCTTATGGAACGGTATCTGTGCTAATTTCAATCTCTGGTTTTAGGCAGCACCCCAACTCACCTTTCCCCTTAAGCAAGCATAAGTTGGTTTTCTACATTTGAGACCCTGTTCTGTTTTGTAATTCAGTTCCTGAGTAGCCAAGTTTACATTCCGTGTAGTAGTGATATCTTATGATGTTTTTTTTTCTGTGTGACTTATTTCACTTAGAATCATCATACCTGAATCCACTCATTATGCTGCTATGTGCCTGATGACATAGATTTCATTGCTGAGGGATATTGCATTTTACGTATGTACCACAACTTCTTTATCCATTTTTCACTTTCTGTGATATTGAACTTGTACAGTAAACGAGGTTCTTGCAAACAGAGCCGTCCCAAAGTTTGGGGTGGCTGTGTCTCTTTGATTTTAATTTCCCTAAGCTATAGGACCATAAGTGGAAGTGCCCTAGGCTCTGTTGCTTTGTTTTTTGGATGTTTCAGGAAACACCATACACTTCTCCAGAGTGGCTGTTGGCAATTTACATCCCGCCCATCAGCATAACAAGGCTCCCAGTTCTCCATGGCCTGTCTTGCCTTTCTGGATTTTACACTTTTCTCAGGTGGCCCTTTAGACCGGGGGGAAGTGACACTTCATAGTAGTTCGGATTTCCATTGCAAGCTTGCTTGGTTTGCCAAAAGGGCGTATGTGTTTTTTCCTGAATATATTCAGGAACAAACTCATACGCCGTTTTTTGCCAAGTGCATCATTGTCGATGTTCTGCCTCTTTTCCTATGCTTTAAATGCCATTCCAGTCTACCTCCTGAAATCGGTTTCCTGAAATTCTGCCCCGCTTTCAAGTCCTCTTCGCAGCCTTACTTCAATATATTTTTGGACGTAATCTGTCATTTATAACTCTGCAGGTTTGTGAATGACAGTGCCCCTGAGCTCCTTTCTTCAACTCGCTTTCTTGTGAGCTGGCCGCAAACCCGCAAGACTGCTTCAGGCCCTAATCTGCTTCTGGCAGGGCACGCTGAGCCTTTGGTTAATTCCTCTTCCTGGTGGGAAATGAGTGTTAAATATGCCCTTACAGACACCTACCTCACTCTCAACCCCTTGGTGATGTGGGTCCTCTGGTTTGTGGCCACCTTTGCTGGGTTCCTCACCTTTCGATGATGTGGCCCCACTAGTGTGAGGACACTCCTGCCTGGTTCTCATCCACGTGGTTATGTGGACCCCCTGGTGAGAGTCAGTTCCTGGCTGTGTTCCTCACCCTTCTGTGAGGGAGACCCTCTGCTGATAGGTCACTCCTGCATGGCTGGCACACATTGCCTTGGTGAAGTCAGCCGTGTGGTGTCAGTTGGAGCATGCTGGGAATCTCCTCCCCCCAGTGATGAGGGCCCTCTTGCGTCAGGCCCTAACTGCTGGGCTCACCAACTTTTCTTAGTGAGCCCAATGATGCTTGGGCACTCCTCTTAGGATCCCATCTCCATGGGGATGTGGGCCTTCTGCTCTGAGGTCCCAACGGCTGGGTTGTTCACATTTTCATGATGTGGGCTCTCTGGTGTTAGTTCACAGAGGCCTGGATCCCATAGCCTCTGTGCTCTTGGCCGCCTGCTGGGAGGTTCCAACTGCTGGATTCCTCACTTTTTAAATTTTTGGGGCCCTCTGTTGTGAGGATCCTCCTGCCTGCCTCACTCCCAGCCCCTTCGTGATGTGTGTCGTCTGGTTTGAGGCCACATGTGCTGGGTTCCTCACCTTTCGATGATGTGGGACCAATGGTCTTAGGAGACTCCTGCCTGGTTCACATCCCCTTGGTGATGTGGGCGCTCTGTTGAGAGTCTGATCCTGGCTGGGTTCCTCACCCATCTGTGAGGTGGGCCGTCTGCTGTGAGGTCACTCCTGCCTGGCTTGCTCACCTCGCCTTGTGGACATGAGCCCTCTGGTGGCACTTGGAGCCTGCTGGGAGCCTCCTCCCCTCGGTGATGAGGGCCCTCTGGCGTCAGGCCCTAACTGCTGGGCTCCCCACATTTTGTGATGTGCGCCCAGTTGTGCGAGGACACTCCAGCCAGGATCACATCCCCATTGGGATGTTGGCCTTCTGCTCTGAGGTCCCAACGCCTGGGTTGCTCACAATTTCATGATGTGGGCTCTCTGCTGTTAGTTCACTCCTGCCTGTATCCCATAGCTTCTGTGCTCTCGGCCGCCTGCTGGGGGGTTCCAACTGCTGGATTCCTCACCTTTCTTCTTCTTTGGGCCCTCTGTTTTTAGGCTACTCCTGCCTGCCTCACTCCCATTCCCTTTGTGATATATGTCCTCTGATTTGAGGCCACATGTGCTGGGTTCCGCACCTTTCGATGATGTGGCCCCACTGGAGGGAAGACAGTCCTGACTGGTCCCATCCCCTTGCTGATGTGGGCCCTCAGGTGAGAGTCTGATCCTGGCTGGGTTCCTCACCCTTCTGTGAGGTGGGCCCTCTGCTGTGAGGTCAATCATGCCTGTCTGGCACACGTCACCTTGGCGACGTGGGCCCTCTGGTGGCAGTTGGAGTGTGCTGGGATCCTCCTCCCCTCGGTGATGAGGGCCCTCTTGCCTTAGGCCATAACTGCTGGGCTCCCCACATTTTCTGATGTGCGCCAAGTGAGTGAGGACACTCTTGCCAGGTTCCCATCCCCATGGGGATATGGGCCTTCTGCTCTGAGGTCAAAACGGCTGGCTTGCTCACAGTACCATGATGTGGGCCCTCTGCTGTGAGTTCACTCCGGCAAGGATCCCTTATCATCGGTGCTCTGAGTCGCCTGCTTGGAGGTTCCAACTGCTGGATTCCTCACCTTTTTCATTCTATGTGCCCTCTGTTGTGAGGCTTCTCCTGCCTGCCTCACTGCCAGCCCCTTGGTGATGGGTGTCCTATGGCTTGAGGCCACATGTGCTGCGTTCCTCACCTTTCGATGATGTGGCCCCACTCGTGTGAGGACACTCCTGCCTGGTTCCCATCCCCTTGGTGAGGTGGGCCCTCTGGTGAGAGTCTAATCCTGGCTGGGTTCCTCAATGTTCTGTGAGGTAGGCCCTCTGCTGTGAGGTCACTCCTGCCTGGCTGGCCCACGTCACCTTTGAGACGTGAGCCCTCTGGTGGCAGTTGGAGCATGCAGGGTGCCTCAACCTCTCGGTGATGACGTCCCTCTGGCGTCAGGCCCTAAATGGTGGGCTCCCCACATTTTCTGATGTGCGCCCAGTGGTGCGAGGACACTCCAGCCAGGTTCCCATTCCCATGGGGATGTGGGCCTTCTGCGCTGAGGTCCCAACGCCTGGGTTGCTCACAGTTTTATGATGTGGGCCCTCTGCTCTGAGTTCACTGTGGCCTGGATCCCATAGTTTCGGTGTTCTGGGCCGCCTGCTGGAAGGCCTAAATGCTGGAATCCTCACGTTTTTTATATTATGTGCCCTGTGTTGTGAGGCTACTCCTGCCTGCCTCACTCCAAGGCCCTTGGTGATGTGGGTCCTCTGGTTTGAGGACACATGTGCTGGGTTCCTCACCTTAAGATGATGAGGCCCCACTGGTGTGAGGATAATCCTGACTGGTTCCCATCCCCTTTGTGATGTGGGCCCTCTGGTGAGAGTCTGATCCTGGCTGGGTTCCTCACCCATCTGTGAGGTGGGCCCTCTACTATCAGGTAACTCCTGCCTGGCTTGCTCACCTCGCCTTGTTGACATGAGCCCTCTGGTGGCACTTGGACCCTGCTGGGAGCCTCCTCACCTCTGTGATGAGGGCCCTCTGACGTCAGGCCTTAACTGCTCGGTTCCCCAACTTTTCTTAGTGAGCCCAGTGATGCTCGGGCACTCCTCTTAGGTTCCCATCTCCATGGGCATGTGGGCCTTCTGCTCTGAGGTTCCAACGGCTGGGTTGATCACAATTTCATGATGTGGGCTCTCTGGTGTTAGTTCACTGTGGCCTGGATCCCATAGCCTCTGTGCCCTTGGCCGCCTGCTGGGAGGTTCCAACTGCTCGATTCCTCAACTTTTGTATTCTATGGGTCCTGTGTTGTGATGCTCCTCCTGCCTGCCTCACTCGCAACCCCTTCGTGATGTGAGTCTTCTGGTTTGAGGCCACCTGTGCTGGGTTCCGCAACTTTCTTTGATGTGGCCCCACTGGTGTGAGGACACTCCTGCCTGGTTCCCATCCCCTTGGTGATGTGGGCCTTCTGGTGACAGTCTTATCCTGGCTGGGTTCCTCACTCTTCTGTGAGGTAGGCCCTCTGCTGTGAGGTCAATCCTGCCTGACTTGCACACATCACCTTGGCGACGTGGGCCCTCTGTTGGCACATGGAACATGCTGGGAGCCTCCGGCCCTCGGTGATGATGGCCCTCTAGCATCAGGCCCTAACTGCTGGGCTCCCCACGTTTTCTGATGTGAGCCCAGTGATGCCAGGACACTCCTGTCAGGTTCCCATCCCCATGGGGATGTGGGCTTTCTGCTCTGAGGTCCCAACGCCTGGGTTGCTCACAGTTTCATGATGTGGGCTCTCTGCTGTTAGTTCACTCCTGCCTGCATCCCATAGCTTCTGTGCTCTCGGCCACCTGCTGGGAGGTTCCAAATGCTGGATTCCTCACCTTTTTTATTCTTTGGGCCCTCTGATTTTAGGCTACTCCTACCTGCCTCACTCCCATCCCCTTTGTGATGTATGTCCTCTGATATGAGGCCACATGTGCTGGGTTCCTCACCTTTCGATGATGTGGCCCCACTGGTGGGAGGACAGTCCTGACTGGTTCCCATCCCCTTGGTGTTGTGGGCCCTCTGGTGAGAGTCTCATCCTGCCTCGGTTCCTCACCCTTCTGTGAGATAGGCCCTCTGCTGTGAGGTCACTACTGCCTGGCTGGCGCATGCCACCTTGTAGACGTGGGCCCTCTGTTGGCAGTTGGAACCTGCTGGGAGTCTCCTCCCCTCAGTTATGAGGGTCCCCTGGCGTCAGGCCCTAACTGCTGGGCTCCTAACATTTTCTGATATGTGCTAAGTTGTGCGAAGCCACTCCTGCCAGGTTCCCATCCCAATGGGGATGTGGACCTTCTGTTCTGAGGTCCCAACGGCTGGGCTGCTCACAGGTTCATGATGTGGGCCCTCTGCTGTGAGTTCACTGCGGCCTGGATCCCATAGCCTCGGTGCTCTGGGCCACTTGCTGGGAGGTTCCAACTGCTGGATTCCTCAACTTTTATATTCTATGGACCCTGTGTTGTGAGGCCGGTCCTGCCAGCCTCATTCCGAACCCCTTGGTGATGTGGTTCCTCTGGTTTGAGGCTACATGTGCTGGGATCCTCACCTTTCGATGATGTTGTCCCACTGGTGTGGGGACACTCCTGCCTGGTTCCCATCCCCTTGGTGATGTGGGCCCTCTGGTGAGAGTCTGATCCTGGCTGTGTTCCACACCCTTCTGTGAGGGGGGCCCTCTGCTGTGAGGTCACTCCTGCCGGGCTGGCACACATCGCCTTGGCGACGTTGGCCCTCTGGTGGCAGCTGGAGCCTGCTGGGAGCCTCCTCCTCTCGGTGATGAGTGCCCTCTAGCGTCAGGCCCTAACTTCTGAGCACCTCACGTTTTCTGATGTGAGCCCAGTGATGCCAGGACACTCCTGTCATGTTCCCATCACCATGGGGATGTGGGCCTTCTGCTCTGAGGTCCCAATGTCTGGGTTGCTCACAGTTTCATGATGTGGGCTGTCTGGTGTTAGTTCACTCCGGCCTGCATCCCCTAGCCTCTGTGCTCTGGGCCGCCTGCTGGGAGGTTCCAAATGCTGGATTCCTCACCTTTCTTATTTTGGGGCCCTCTATTATGAGGCTCCTCCTGCCTGCCTCACTCCCAGCCCCTTGGTGATGGGTGTCCTATGGTTTGAAGCCACATGTTCTGGGTTCCTCACCTTTAGATGATGTGGCCCTACTCATGTGAGGACACTCCTGCCTGGTTCCAATCCATTTGGTGATGTGGGCCCTCTGGTGCGAGTCTGATCCTGACTGGGTTCGTCACACTTCTCTGAGGTGGGCCCTCTGCTGTGAGGTCATTCGTGCCTGGTTGGCACACATCGCCTTGGCGACGTCAGCCCTCTGGTGGCAGTTGGAGCCTGCTGGGAGCCTCCTTCCCTTGGTGATGAGGGTCCTCTGGCGTCAGGCCCTAACTGCTGGTCGCCCAAAATTTTCTGATATGTTCTCAGTGGTGCGAGGACACTCCTACCAGATTTCCATCCCCATGGGGATGTGGGCC
Organism: Lagenorhynchus albirostris; assembly: GCF_949774975.1. Lineage (NCBI taxonomy): Eukaryota > Metazoa > Chordata > Mammalia > Artiodactyla > Delphinidae > Lagenorhynchus > Lagenorhynchus albirostris. The sequence continues at coordinate 709,028 of NW_026783569.1, read as the reverse complement.
TCCTGCTCTGAGGTCCCAATGGCTGGGTTGCTCAGTTTCATGACATGGGCCCTCTTCTGTGAGTTCACTGTGGCCTGGATCCCATAGCCTCGGTGCACCGGGCTGCTTGCTAGGAGGTTCCAACTGCTGGATTCCTCACTTTTTTATTCTATGGGCCCAGGGTTGTGAGGCTACTCCTGCCTGCCTCACTCCGAGGTCCTTGGTGATGTGGGTCCTCTGGTTTGAGGACACATGTGCTGAGTACCTCACCTTTCGATGATGTGGCCCCACTGGTGTGAAGACACTCCTGCCTGGTTCCCATCCCCTTGGTGATGTGGGCCCTCTGGTGAGAGTCTGATGTTGGCTGGGATTCTCACCCTTCTGTGAGGTGGGACCTCTGCTGTGAGGTAACTCCTGCCTGGCCTGCTCACGTTGCCTGGCAATGTGAGCCCTCAGGTGGCAGTTGGTGCCTGCTGGGAATCTCCTCCCCTCAGTTATGAGAGCTCTGGATAAAACACATATGCCCTTTTTTGCCAAGTGCATTATTTTCCAAGTTCTGTGTCTTTTCCTATGCTTTAAGAATGACTCCCGTGTACCTTCTGAAATCGGATTCCAGGAATTCTGACCCGTTTTCAACTCCTCTTGGCAGCCTTACTTCAATATATTTGTGGACGATAGCTGTCATTTATCACGCTGCAGGTTTGTGAATTACAGTGCCCCTGAGCTCCTTTCTTCAACTCGCTTACTTGTGAGCTGGACGCAACACCGCAGGATTGCTTCAGGCCCTAGTGTGGTTACGGCACGGCATGATGAGCCTTTGGTTAATTCCTCTTCCTGGTGGGAAATGAGAGTTAAATTTGCCCGTCCAGACACCTCCAGCTAGTCTCTCATTGGTTCTCCCTATTCCTGTTCATCTTACGCAGAAATTGCAAACTGGGCCAAATAGCAGGTTAAAGGCACTGACTCTCCAAGTGAGGAGAGTGTTAGTAAAGCGTCTGGAATGTTGCACCCGAGTACCAGGGGACGAAAACTGAGACACATTTGAACACGTTTCCCGATCACACGGTGGATCATACTCTGGGTTCCACATGCATGTTTTAGCTGAAGGAAGAATCCCTTAAACCTGGAGAGTTGAGACCCATGGAATGGGTACCATGCAATATGACTTCAAAGGGTCTGCATTTGCTCACCGAACCTCACCAATCCTATCACTGCTGCGTTTATGCCGCTGTACACACGTTTGATTCTCTTTCGGAGACATATAAATCCATAGGATTTAAGATTCTTACCAGTCAGGTATATTCTTAGGCATTTAATATGGGAGGATGAGTCCACTTCGTTGAGCAAGGAGTAGCTCTTGTCTATTACATATTTGGCTTATGGAACGGTATCTGTGCTAATTTCAATCTCTGGTTTTATGTAGCACCTTTCCCCTTAAGCAAGCATAAGTTGGTCTTCTACATTTGAGACAGTGTTCTGTTTTGTAATTCAGTTCCTGTATAGCCAAGTTTACATTCCGTGTAGTAGTGATATCTTATGATGTTTCTTTTTCTGTGTGACTTATTTCACTTAGAATCAGCGTACCTGAATCCACTCATCATGCTGCTATGGGCCTGATGACATAGATTTCATTGCTGAATGACATTGCATTGTACGTAAGTACCACAACTTCTTTATGCATTTTTCGCTTTCTGTGATATTGAACTTATACCATAAAGGAGGTTCTTGTAAACAGAGCCGTCCCAAACATTGGGGTGGCTGTGTCATTTTGATTTTAATTTCCCTAAACTATAGGACCATAAGTGGAAGTGCCCTAGGCTCTGTTGCTTTGTTTTTTAGATGTTTCAGAAAACACCATACACTTCTCCAGAGTGGCTGTTGGCAATTTACATCCTGCCAATCAGCATAACAAGGCTCCCAGTTCTCCATGGCCTGTCCTGCCTTTCTGGCTTTTACACTTTTTTCAGATGGCCGTTTTGACCCAGGGGCAGTGAGACTTCATTGTAGTGCAGATTTCCTTTGCAAGCTTGCTTGGTTGGCCAAAAAGGGCATATGCGTTTTGTCCTGAATATATTCAGGAGAAAACGCATATGCCCTTTTTGGCCAAGTGCATCATTGTGGACGTTCTGCCTCTTTTCCTGTACTTTACATGCAATTCCTGTCTACCTCCTGAAATCGGTTTCCTGCAATTCTGCCCCGCTTTCAAGTCCTCTTGGCAGCCTTCCTTCAATATATTTTTGGACGATAGCTGTCATTTATAACTCTGCAGGTTTGTGAATTACAGTGCCGCTGAGCTCCTTTCTTCAACTCTCTTTCTTGTGAGCTGGCCGCAACACCACAAGATTGCTTCAGGCCCTAGTGTGGTTCCGGCACGGCACGCTGAACCTTTGGTTAATTCCTCTTCCTTGTGGGAAATGAGAGTTAAATTTGCCCGTCCAGACACCTCCAACTAGTCTCTCATTGTTTCTCCCTATTCCTGTTCATCTTACGCAGAAATTGCAAACTGGGCCAAACAGGAGGTTAAAGGCACTGACTCTCCAAGTGGGGAGAGTGTTAGTAAAGCGTCTGGAATGTTGCACCCGAGTACCAGGGGACGAAAACTGAGACACATTTGAACACGTTTCCCGATCACAAAGTGGATCATACTCTGGGTTCCACATTCATGATTTAGCTGAATGAAGAATCCCTTAAACCTGGAGAGTTGAGACCCATGGCATCGGTACCATGCAACATGACTTCAAAGGGTCTGCATTTGCTCACCGAACCTCACCAATCCTATCACTACTGCGTTTATGCCGCTGTACACACGCTTGATTCTCTTTCGGAGACATATAAATCCATAGGTTTTAAGATTCTTACTAGTCAGGTATATTCTTAGGTGTTTAATATGGGGTGTAGAGTCCACTTCGTTGAGCAAGGAGTAGCTCTTGTCTATTACATATTTGGCTTATGGAACGGTATCTGTGCTAATTTCAATCTCTGGTTTTATGCAGCACCCCAACTCACCTTTCCCCTTAAGCAAGCATAAGTTGGTTCTACATTTGAGACCCTGTTCTGTTTTGTAATTCAGTTCCTGTGTAGCCAAGTTTACATTCCCTGTATTAGTGATATCTTATGATGTTTCTTTTTCTGTGTGACTAATTTCACTTAGAATCATCGTACCTGAATCCACTCATTATGCTGCTACGGGCCTGATGACATAGATTTCATTGCTGAGTGATATTGCATTGTACGTAAGTACCACGACTTCTTTATCCATTTTTTGCTTTCTGCGACATTGAACTTGTACCGTAAACGAGGTTCTTGTAAACAGAGCCGGCCCAAACTTTGGGGTGGCTGTGTCTTTTTGATTTTAATTTCCCTAAGTTATAGGAGTATAAGAGGAAGTGCCCTAGGCTCTGTTTCTTTGTATTTTGGATGTTTCAGGAAACACCATACCCTTCTCCAGAGTGGCTGTTGGCAATTTACATCCCACCCATCAGCATAACAAGGCTGCCAGTTCTCCATGGCCTGTCCTGCCTTTCTGGATTTTACACTTTTTTCAGATGGCCCTTTTGACCGGGGGTCAGTGAGACTTCATTGTAGTGCAGATTACCTTTGCAAGCTTGCTGGGTTGGCCAAAAAGGGCATATGTGTTTTTTCCTGAATATATTGGTTTTCTATATTTGAGACGCTGTTCTGTTTTGTATTTCAGTTCCTGTGTAGCCAAGTTTACATTCCGTGTATTAGTGATATCTTATGATGTTTCTTTTTCTGTGTGACTTATTTCACTTAGAATCAGTGTACCTGAATCCACTCATCATGCTGCTATGGGCCTGATGACATAGATTTCATTGCTGAGTGATATTGCATTGTACGTAAGTACCACAACTTCTTTATCCATTTTTCGCTTTCTGTGATATTGAACTTATACCATAAAGGAGGTTCTTGTAAACAGAGCCGTCCGAAAATTTGGGGTGGCTGTGTCTTTTTGATTTTAATTTCCCTAAGCTCTAGGACCATAAGTGGAAGTGTCCTAGGCTCTGTTGCTTTGTTTTTTAGATGTTTCAGGAAACACCATACACTTCTCCAGAGTGGCTGTTGGCAATTTACATCCCTCCCATCAGCATAACAAGGCTCCCAGTTCTCCATGGCCTGTCCTGCCTTTCTGGATTTTACACTTTTTTCAGATCGCCCTTTTGACCGGGGGGCAGTGAGACTTCATTGTAGTGCAGATTTCCTTTGCAAGCTTGCTTGGTTGGCCAAAAAGGGCGTATGCGTTTTTTCCTGAATATATTCAGGAAAAAACGCATACGCCCTTTTTGGCCAAGTGCATCATTGTGGACGTTCTGCCTCTTTTCCTATGCTTTACATGCAATTCCAGTCTACCTCCTGAAATCGGTTTCCTGCAATTCTGCCCCACTTTCAAGTCCTCTTGGCAGCCTTACTTCAATATATTTTTGGACGATAGCTGTCATTTATAACTCTGCAGGTTTGTGAATTACAGTGCCCCTGAGCTCCTTTCTTCAACTCGCTTTCTTGTGAGCTGGCCGCAACACCACAGGATTGCTTCAGGCCCTAGTGTGGTTCCGGCACGGCACGCTGAGCCTTTGGTTAATTCCTCCTCCTGGTTGGAAATGAGAGTTAAATTTGCCCGTCCAGACACCTCCAGCTAGTCTCTCATTGGTTCTCCCTATTCCTGTTCATTTTCCGCAGAAATTGCAAACTGGGCCAAACAGGAGGTTAAAGGCACTGACTCTCCAAGTGGGGAGAGTGTTAGTAAAGCGTCTGGAATGTTGCACCCGAGTACCAGGGGACGAAAACTGAGACACATTTGAACACGTTTCCCGATCACACTGTGGATCATACTCTGGGTTCCACATGCATGTTGTAGCTGAAGGAAGAATCCCTGAAACCTGGAGAGTGGAGACCCATGGAATGGGTACCATGCAATATGACTTCAAAGGGTCTGGATTTGCTCACAGAACCTCACCAATCCTATCACTGCTGCGTTTATGCCGCTGTCCACACGCTTGATTCTCTTTCGGAGACATATAAATCCATAGGTTTTAAGATTCTTACTAGTCAGGTATATTCTTAGGCGTTTAATATGGGGTGTTGAGTCCACTTCGTTGAGCAAGGAGTAGCTCTTGTCTATTACATATTTGGCTTATGGAACGGTATCTGTGCTAATTTCACTCTCTGGTTTTATGCAGCACCCCAACTCACCTTTCCCCTTAAGCAAGCATAAGTTGGTTTTCTACATTTGAGACCCTGTTCTGTTTTGTAATTCAGTTCCTGAGTAGCCAAGTTTACATTCCGTGTAGTAGTGATATCTTATGATGTTTTTTTTTCTGTGTGACTTATTTCACTTAGAATCATCATACCTGAATCCACTCATTATGCTGCTATGTGCCTGATGACATAGATTTCATTGCTGAGGGATATTGCATTTTACGTATGTACCACAACTTCTTTATCCATTTTTTGCTTTCTGTGATATTGAACTTGTACAGTAAACGAGGTTCTTGCAAACAGAGCCGTCCCAAAGTTTGGGGTGGCTGTGTCTCTTTGATTTTAATTTCCCTAAGCTATAGGACCATAAGCAGATTGCCCTAAGCTCTGCTTCTTTGTTTTTTAGATGTTTCAGGAAACACCATACACTTCTCCAGAGTGGCTGTTGGCAATTTACATCCCTCCCATCAGCATAACAAGGCTCCCAGTTCTCCATGGCCTGTCCTGCCTTTCTGGATTTTACACTTTTTTCAGATGGCCCTTTTGACCGGGGGGCAGTGAGACTTCATTGTAGTGCAGATTTCCTTTGCAAGCTTGCTTGGTTGGCCAAAAAGGGCGTATGCGTTTTTTCCTGAATATATTCAGGAGAAAACGCATACGCCCTTTTTGGCCAAGTGCATCATTGTGGACGTTCTGCCTCTTTTCCTATGCTTTACATGCAATTCCAGTCTACCTCCTGAAATCGGTTTCCTGCAATTCTGCCCCACTTTCAAGTCCTCTTGGCAGCCTTATTTCAATATATTTTTGGACGATAGCTGTCATTTATAACTCTGCAGGTTTGTGAATTACAGTGCCCCTGAGCTCCTTTCTTCAACTCGCTTTCTTGTGAGCTGGCCGCAACACCACAGGATTGCTTCAGGCCCTAGTGTGGTTCCGGCACGGCACGCCAAGCCTTTGGTTAATTCCTCCTCCTGGTTGGAAATGAGAGTTAAATTTGCCCGTCCAGACACCTCCAGCTAGTCTCTCATTGGTTCTCCCTATTCCTGTTCATTTTCCGCAGAAATTGCAAACTGGGCCAAACAGGAGGTTAAAGGCACTGACTCTCCAAGTGGGGAGAGTGTTAGTAAAGCGTCTGGAATGTTGTACCCGAGTACCAGGCGACGAAAACTGAGACACATTTGAACACGTTTCCCGATCACACGTTTGATCATACTCTGGGTTCCACATGCATGTTTTAGCTAAAGGAAGAATCCCTTAAACCTGGAGAGTTGAGACCCATGGAACGGGTACCAACATTATGAATTCAAAGGGTCTGCATTTGCTCAGCGAACCTCACCAATCCTATCACTGCTGCATTTATGCCGCTGTACACACACTTGATTCTCTTTCGGAGACATATAAATCCATAGGTTTTAAGATTCTTACTAGTCAGGTATATTCTTAGGCGTTTAATATGGGGTGTTGAGTCCACTTCGTTGAGCAAGGAGTAGCTCTTGTCTATTACATATTTGGCTTATGGAACGGTATCTGTGCTAATTTCAATCTCTGGTTTATGCATCACCCCAACTCACCTTTCCCCTTAAGCAAGCATAAGTTGGTTTTCTACATTTGAGACCCTGTTCTGTTTTGTAATTCAGTTCCTGTGTAGCCAAGTTTACATTCCGTGTAGTAGTGATATCTTATGATGTTTCTTTATCTGTGACTTATTTCACTTAGAATCATCGTACCTGAATCCACTCATTATGCTGCTATGGGCCTGATGACATAGACTTCATTGCTGAGGGATATTGCATTGTACGTAAGTACCACAACTTCTTTATCCATTTTATGCTTTCTGTGATATTGAACTTAAACCGTAAACGAGGTTCTTGCAAAGAGAGCCGTCCCAAAGTTTGGGGTGGCTGTGTCTTTTTGATTTTAATTTCCCTAAGCTATAGGACCATAAGTGGAATTGCCCTAAGCTCTGCTTCTTTGTTTTCTAGATGTTTCAGGAAACACCATACACTTCTCCAGAGTGGCTGTTGGCAATTTACATCCCGCCCATCAGCATAACAAGGCTCCCAGGTCTCCATGGCCTGTCCTGCATTTCTGGAGTTTACACTTTTTTCAGATGGCTCTTTTGACCGGGGGGCAGTGAGACTTCGTTGTACTGCAGATTTCCTTTGCAAGCTTGCTTGGTTGGCCAAAAAGGGCGTATGCGTTTTTTCCTGAATATATTCAGGAGAAAACGCATACGCCCTTTTTGGCCAAGTGCATCATTGTGGACGTTCTGCCTCTTTTCCTATGCTTTACATGCAATTCCAGTCTACCTCCTGAAATCGGTTTCCTGCAATTCTGCCCCACTTTCAAGTCCTCTTGGTAGCCTTACTTCAATATATTTTTGGACGATAGCTGTCATTTATAACTCTGCAGGGTTGTGAATGACAGTGCCCGTGAGCTCCTTTCTTCAACTCGCTTTCTTGTGAGCTTGCCGCAACACCGCAGGATTGCTTCAGGCCCTAGTGTGGTTCCGGCACGGCACGCAGAGCCTTTGGTTAATTCCTCTTCTTGGTGGGAAATGAGAGTTAAATTTGCCCGTCCAGACACCTCCAGCTAGTCTCTCATTGGTTCTCCCTATTCCTGTTCATTTTCCGTAGAAATTGCAAACTGGGCCAAACAGGAGGTTAAACGCACTGACTCTCCAAGTCGGGAAAGTGTTAGTAAAGTGTCTGGAATGTTGCTCCTGAGTACCAGGGGACAAAAACTGAGACACATTTGAACACGTTTCCCGATCACATGGTGGATCATACTCTGGGTTCCACATGCATGTTTTAGCTAAAGGAAGAATCCCTTAAACCTGGAGAGTTGAGACCTATGGAATGGGTACCAGGCAATATGACTTCAAAGGGTCTGCATTTGCTCACCGAACCTCACCAATCCTATCACTGCTGCGTTTATGCTGCTGTTCACACACTTGATTCTCTTTTGGAGACATATAAATCCATAGGTTTTAAGATTCTTACTAGTCAGGTATATTCTTAGGCGTTTAATATGGGGTGTTGAGTCCACTTCGTTGAGCAAGGAGTAGCTCTTGTCTATTACATATTTGGCTTATGGAACGGTATCTGTGCTAATTTCAATCTCTGGTTTTAGGCAGCACCCCAACTCACCTTTCCCCTTAAGCAAGCATAAGTTGGTTTTCTACATTTGAGACCCTGTTCTGTTTTGTAATTCAGTTCCTGAGTAGCCAAGTTTACATTCCGTGTAGTAGTGATATCTTATGATGTTTTTTTTTCTGTGTGACTTATTTCACTTAGAATCATCGTACCTGAATCCACTCATTATGCTGCTATGTGCCTGATGACATAGATTTCATTGCTGAGGGATATTGCATTTTACGTATGTACCACAACTTCTTTATCCATTTTTCGCTTTCTGTGATATTGAACTTGTACAGTAAACGAGGTTCTTGCAAACAGAGCCGTCCCAAAGTTTGGGGTGGCTGTGTCTCTTTGATTTTAATTTCCCTAAGCTATAGGACCATAAGTGGAAGTGCCCTAGGCTCTGTTGCTTTGTTTTTTGGATGTTTCAGGAAACACCATACACTTCTCCAGAGTGGCTGTTGGCAATTTACATCCCTCCCATCAGCATAACAAGGCTCCCAGTTCTCCATGGCCTGTCTTGCCTTTCTGGATTTTACACTTTTCTCAGGTGGCCCTTTAGACCGGGGGGAAGTGACACTTCATAGTAGTTCGGATTTCCATTGCAAGCTTGCTTGGTTTGCCAAAAGGGCGTATGTGTTTTTTCCTGAATATATTCAGGAACAAACTCATACGCCGTTTTTTGCCAAGTGCATCATTGTCGATGTTCTGCCTCTTTTCCTATGCTTTAAATGCCATTCCAGTCTACCTCCTGAAATCGGTTTCCTGAAATTCTGCCCCGCTTTCAAGTCCTCTTCGCAGCCTTACTTCAATATATTTTTGGACGTAATCTGTCATTTATAACTCTGCAGGTTTGTGAATGACAGTGCCCCTGAGCTCCTTTCTTCAACTCGCTTTCTTGTGAGCTGGCCGCAAACCCGCAAGACTGCTTCAGGCCCTAATCTGCTTCTGGCAGGGCACGCTGAGCCTTTGGTTAATTCCTCTTCCTGGTGGGAAATGAGTGTTAAATATGCCCTTACAGACACCTACCTCACTCTCAACCCCTTGGTGATGTGGGTCCTCTGGTTTGTGGCCACCTTTGCTGGGTTCCTCACCTTTCGATGATGTGGCCCCACTAGTGTGAGGACACTCCTGCCTGGTTCTCATCCACGTGGTTATGTGGACCCCCTGGTGAGAGTCAGTTCCTGGCTGTGTTCCTCACCCTTCTGTGAGGGAGACCCTCTGCTGATAGGTCACTCCTGCATGGCTGGCACACATTGCCTTGGTGAAGTCAGCCGTGTGGTGTCAGTTGGAGCATGCTGGGAATCTCCTCCCCCCAGTGATGAGGGCCCTCTTGCGTCAGGCCCTAACTGCTGGGCTCACCAACTTTTCTTAGTGAGCCCAATGATGCTTGGGCACTCCTCTTAGGATCCCATCTCCATGGGGATGTGGGCCTTCTGCTCTGAGGTCCCAACGGCTGGGTTGTTCACATTTTCATGATGTGGGCTCTCTGGTGTTAGTTCACAGAGGCCTGGATCCCATAGCCTCTGTGCTCTTGGCCGCCTGCTGGGAGGTTCCAACTGCTGGATTCCTCACTTTTTAAATTTTTGGGGCCCTCTGTTGTGAGGATCCTCCTGCCTGCCTCACTCCCAGCCCCTTCGTGATGTGTGTCGTCTGGTTTGAGGCCACATGTGCTGGGTTCCTCACCTTTCGATGATGTGGGACCAATGGTCTTAGGAGACTCCTGCCTGGTTCACATCCCCTTGGTGATGTGGGCGCTCTGTTGAGAGTCTGATCCTGGCTGGGTTCCTCACCCATCTGTGAGGTGGGCCGTCTGCTGTGAGGTCACTCCTGCCTGGCTTGCTCACCTCGCCTTGTGGACATGAGCCCTCTGGTGGCACTTGGAGCCTGCTGGGAGCCTCCTCCCCTCGGTGATGAGGGCCCTCTGGCGTCAGGCCCTAACTGCTGGGCTCCCCACATTTTGTGATGTGCGCCCAGTTGTGCGAGGACACTCCAGCCAGGATCACATCCCCATTGGGATGTTGGCCTTCTGCTCTGAGGTCCCAACGCCTGGGTTGCTCACAATTTCATGATGTGGGCTCTCTGCTGTTAGTTCACTCCTGCCTGTATCCCATAGCTTCTGTGCTCTCGGCCGCCTGCTGGGGGGTTCCAACTGCTGGATTCCTCACCTTTCTTCTTCTTTGGGCCCTCTGTTTTTAGGCTACTCCTGCCTGCCTCACTCCCATTCCCTTTGTGATATATGTCCTCTGATTTGAGGCCACATGTGCTGGGTTCCGCACCTTTCGATGATGTGGCCCCACTGGAGGGAAGACAGTCCTGACTGGTCCCATCCCCTTGCTGATGTGGGCCCTCAGGTGAGAGTCTGATCCTGGCTGGGTTCCTCACCCTTCTGTGAGGTGGGCCCTCTGCTGTGAGGTCAATCATGCCTGTCTGGCACACGTCACCTTGGCGACGTGGGCCCTCTGGTGGCAGTTGGAGTGTGCTGGGATCCTCCTCCCCTCGGTGATGAGGGCCCTCTTGCCTTAGGCCATAACTGCTGGGCTCCCCACATTTTCTGATGTGCGCCAAGTGAGTGAGGACACTCTTGCCAGGTTCCCATCCCCATGGGGATATGGGCCTTCTGCTCTGAGGTCAAAACGGCTGGCTTGCTCACAGTACCATGATGTGGGCCCTCTGCTGTGAGTTCACTCCGGCAAGGATCCCTTATCATCGGTGCTCTGAGTCGCCTGCTTGGAGGTTCCAACTGCTGGATTCCTCACCTTTTTCATTCTATGTGCCCTCTGTTGTGAGGCTTCTCCTGCCTGCCTCACTGCCAGCCCCTTGGTGATGGGTGTCCTATGGCTTGAGGCCACATGTGCTGCGTTCCTCACCTTTCGATGATGTGGCCCCACTCGTGTGAGGACACTCCTGCCTGGTTCCCATCCCCTTGGTGAGGTGGGCCCTCTGGTGAGAGTCTAATCCTGGCTGGGTTCCTCAATGTTCTGTGAGGTAGGCCCTCTGCTGTGAGGTCACTCCTGCCTGGCTGGCCCACGTCACCTTTGAGACGTGAGCCCTCTGGTGGCAGTTGGAGCATGCAGGGTGCCTCAACCTCTCGGTGATGACGTCCCTCTGGCGTCAGGCCCTAAATGGTGGGCTCCCCACATTTTCTGATGTGCGCCCAGTGGTGCGAGGACACTCCAGCCAGGTTCCCATTCCCATGGGGATGTGGGCCTTCTGCGCTGAGGTCCCAACGCCTGGGTTGCTCACAGTTTTATGATGTGGGCCCTCTGCTCTGAGTTCACTGTGGCCTGGATCCCATAGTTTCGGTGTTCTGGGCCGCCTGCTGGAAGGCCTAAATGCTGGAATCCTCACGTTTTTTATATTATGTGCCCTGTGTTGTGAGGCTACTCCTGCCTGCCTCACTCCAAGGCCCTTGGTGATGTGGGTCCTCTGGTTTGAGGACACATGTGCTGGGTTCCTCACCTTAAGATGATGAGGCCCCACTGGTGTGAGGATAATCCTGACTGGTTCCCATCCCCTTTGTGATGTGGGCCCTCTGGTGAGAGTCTGATCCTGGCTGGGTTCCTCACCCATCTGTGAGGTGGGCCCTCTACTATCAGGTAACTCTTGCCTGGCTTGCTCACCTCGCCTTGTTGACATGAGCCCTCTGGTGGCACTTGGACCCTGCTGGGAGCCTCCTCACCTCTGTGATGAGGGCCCTCTGACGTCAGGCCTTAACTGCTCGGTTCCCCAACTTTTCTTAGTGAGCCCAGTGATGCTCGGGCACTCCTCTTAGGTTCCCATCTCCATGGGCATGTGGGCCTTCTGCTCTGAGGTTCCAACGGCTGGGTTGATCACAATTTCATGATGTGGGCTCTCTGGTGTTAGTTCACTGTGGCCTGGATCCCATAGCCTCTGTGCCCTTGGCCGCCTGCTGGGAGGTTCCAACTGCTCGATTCCTCAACTTTTGTATTCTATGGGTCCTGTGTTGTGATGCTCCTCCTGCCTGCCTCACTCGCAACCCCTTCGTGATGTGAGTCTTCTGGTTTGAGGCCACATGTGCTGGGTTCCGCAACTTTCTTTGATGTGGCCCCACTGGTGTGAGGACACTCCTGCCTGGTTCCCATCCCCTTGGTGATGTGGGCCTTCTGGTGACAGTCTTATCCTGGCTGGGTTCCTCACTCTTCTGTGAGGTAGGCCCTCTGCTGTGAGGTCAATCCTGCCTGACTTGCACACATCACCTTGGCGACGTGGGCCCTCTGTTGGCACATGGAACATGCTGGGAGCCTCCGGCCCTCGGTGATGATGGCCCTCTAGCATCAGGCCCTAACTGCTGGGCTCCCCACGTTTTCTGATGTGAGCCCAGTGATGCCAGGACACTCCTGTCAGGTTCCCATCCCCATGGGGATGTGGGCTTTCTGCTCTGAGGTCCCAACGCCTGGGTTGCTCACAGTTTCATGATGTGGGCTCTCTGCTGTTAGTTCACTCCTGCCTGCATCCCATAGCTTCTGTGCTCTCGGCCACCTGCTGGGAGGTTCCAAATGCTGGATTCCTCACCTTTTTTATTCTTTGGGCCCTCTGATTTTAGGCTACTCCTACCTGCCTCACTCCCATCCCCTTTGTGATGTATGTCCTCTGATATGAGGCCACATGTGCTGGGTTCCTCACCTTTCGATGATGTGGCCCCACTGGTGGGAGGACAGTCCTGACTGGTTCCCATCCCCTTGGTGTTGTGGGCCCTCTGGTGAGAGTCTCATCCTGCCTCGGTTCCTCACCCTTCTGTGAGATAGGCCCTCTGCTGTGAGGTCACTACTGCCTGGCTGGCGCATGCCACCTTGTAGACGTGGGCCCTCTGTTGGCAGTTGGAACCTGCTGGGAGTCTCCTCCCCTCAGTTATGAGGGTCCCCTGGCGTCAGGCCCTAACTGCTGGGCTCCTAACATTTTCTGATATGTGCTAAGTTGTGCGAAGCCACTCCTGCCAGGTTCCCATCCCAATGGGGATGTGGACCTTCTGTTCTGAGGTCCCAACGGCTGGGCTGCTCACAGGTTCATGATGTGGGCCCTCTGCTGTGAGTTCACTGCGGCCTGGATCCCATAGCCTCGGTGCTCTGGGCCACTTGCTGGGAGGTTCCAACTGCTGGATTCCTCAACTTTTATATTCTATGGACCCTGTGTTGTGAGGCCGGTCCTGCCAGCCTCATTCCGAACCCCTTGGTGATGTGGTTCCTCTGGTTTGAGGCTACATGTGCTGGGATCCTCACCTTTCGATGATGTTGTCCCACTGGTGTGGGGACACTCCTGCCTGGTTCCCATCCCCTTGGTGATGTGGGCCCTCTGGTGAGAGTCTGATCCTGGCTGTGTTCCACACCCTTCTGTGAGGGGGGCCCTCTGCTGTGAGGTCACTCCTGCCGGGCTGGCACACATCGCCTTGGCGACGTTGGCCCTCTGGTGGCAGCTGGAGCCTGCTGGGAGCCTCCTCCTCTCGGTGATGAGTGCCCTCTAGCGTCAGGCCCTAACTTCTGAGCACCTCACGTTTTCTGATGTGAGCCCAGTGATGCCAGGACACTCCTGTCATGTTCCCATCACCATGGGGATGTGGGCCTTCTGCTCTGAGGTCCCAATGTCTGGGTTGCTCACAGTTTCATGATGTGGGCTGTCTGGTGTTAGTTCACTCCGGCCTGCATCCCCTAGCCTCTGTGCTCTGGGCCGCCTGCTGGGAGGTTCCAAATGCTGGATTCCTCACCTTTCTTATTTTGGGGCCCTCTATTATGAGGCTCCTCCTGCCTGCCTCACTCCCAGCCCCTTGGTGATGGGTGTCCTATGGTTTGAAGCCACATGTTCTGGGTTCCTCACCTTTAGATGATGTGGCCCTACTCATGTGAGGACACTCCTGCCTGGTTCCAATCCATTTGGTGATGTGGGCCCTCTGGTGCGAGTCTGATCCTGACTGGGTTCGTCACACTTCTCTGAGGTGGGCCCTCTGCTGTGAGGTCATTCGTGCCTGGTTGGCACACATCGCCTTGGCGACGTCAGCCCTCTGGTGGCAGTTGGAGCCTGCTGGGAGCCTCCTTCCCTTGGTGATGAGGGTCCTCTGGCGTCAGGCCCTAACTGCTGGTCGCCCAAAATTTTCTGATATGTTCTCAGTGGTGCGAGGACACTCCTACCAGATTTCCATCCCCATGGGGATGTGGGCCTCCTGCTCTGAGGTCCCAATGGCTGGGTTGCTCAGTTTCATGACATGGGCCCTCTTCTGTGAGTTCACTGTGGCCTGGATCCCATAGCCTCGGTGCACCGGGCTGCTTGCTAGGAGGTTCCAACTGCTGGATTCCTCACTTTTTTATTCTATGGGCCCAGGGTTGTGAGGCTACTCCTGCCTGCCTCACTCCGAGGTCCTTGGTGATGTGGGTCCTCTGGTTTGAGGACACATGTGCTGAGTACCTCACCTTTCGATGATGTGGCCCCACTGGTGTGAAGACACTCCTGCCTGGTTCCCATCCCCTTGGTGATGTGGGCCCTCTGGTGAGAGTCTGATGTTGGCTGGGATTCTCACCCTTCTGTGAGGTGGGACCTCTGCTGTGAGGTAACTCCTGCCTGGCCTGCTCACGTTGCCTGGCAATGTGAGCCCTCAGGTGGCAGTTGGTGCCTGCTGGGAATCTCCTCCCCTCAGTTATGAGAGCTCTGGATAAAACACATATGCCCTTTTTTGCCAAGTGCATTATTTTCCAAGTTCTGTGTCTTTTCCTATGCTTTAAGAATGACTCCCGTGTACCTTCTGAAATCGGATTCCAGGAATTCTGACCCGTTTTCAACTCCTCTTGGCAGCCTTACTTCAATATATTTGTGGACGATAGCTGTCATTTATCACGCTGCAGGTTTGTGAATTACAGTGCCCCTGAGCTCCTTTCTTCAACTCGCTTACTTGTGAGCTGGACGCAACACCGCAGGATTGCTTCAGGCCCTAGTGTGGTTACGGCACGGCATGATGAGCCTTTGGTTAATTCCTCTTCCTGGTGGGAAATGAGAGTTAAATTTGCCCGTCCAGACACCTCCAGCTAGTCTCTCATTGGTTCTCCCTATTCCTGTTCATCTTACGCAGAAATTGCAAACTGGGCCAAATAGCAGGTTAAAGGCACTGACTCTCCAAGTGAGGAGAGTGTTAGTAAAGCGTCTGGAATGTTGCACCCGAGTACCAGGGGACGAAAACTGAGACACATTTGAACACGTTTCCCGATCACACGGTGGATCATACTCTGGGTTCCACATGCATGTTTTAGCTGAAGGAAGAATCCCTTAAACCTGGAGAGTTGAGACCCATGGAATGGGTACCATGCAATATGACTTCAAAGGGTCTGCATTTGCTCACCGAACCTCACCAATCCTATCACTGCTGCGTTTATGCCGCTGTACACACGTTTGATTCTCTTTCGGAGACATATAAATCCATAGGATTTAAGATTCTTACCAGTCAGGTATATTCTTAGGCATTTAATATGGGAGGATGAGTCCACTTCGTTGAGCAAGGAGTAGCTCTTGTCTATTACATATTTGGCTTATGGAACGGTATCTGTGCTAATTTCAATCTCTGGTTTTATGTAGCACCTTTCCCCTTAAGCAAGCATAAGTTGGTCTTCTACATTTGAGACAGTGTTCTGTTTTGTAATTCAGTTCCTGTATAGCCAAGTTTACATTCCGTGTAGTAGTGATATCTTATGATGTTTCTTTTTCTGTGTGACTTATTTCACTTAGAATCAGCGTACCTGAATCCACTCATCATGCTGCTATGGGCCTGATGACATAGATTTCATTGCTGAATGACATTGCATTGTACGTAAGTACCACAACTTCTTTATGCATTTTTCGCTTTCTGTGATATTGAACTTATACCATAAAGGAGGTTCTTGTAAACAGAGCCGTCCCAAACATTGGGGTGGCTGTGTCATTTTGATTTTAATTTCCCTAAACTATAGGACCATAAGTGGAAGTGCCCTAGGCTCTGTTGCTTTGTTTTTTAGATGTTTCAGAAAACACCATACACTTCTCCAGAGTGGCTGTTGGCAATTTACATCCTGCCAATCAGCATAACAAGGCTCCCAGTTCTCCATGGCCTGTCCTGCCTTTCTGGCTTTTACACTTTTTTCAGATGGCCGTTTTGACCCAGGGGCAGTGAGACTTCATTGTAGTGCAGATTTCCTTTGCAAGCTTGCTTGGTTGGCCAAAAAGGGCATATGCGTTTTGTCCTGAATATATTCAGGAGAAAACGCATATGCCCTTTTTGGCCAAGTGCATCATTGTGGACGTTCTGCCTCTTTTCCTGTACTTTACATGCAATTCCTGTCTACCTCCTGAAATCGGTTTCCTGCAATTCTGCCCCGCTTTCAAGTCCTCTTGGCAGCCTTCCTTCAATATATTTTTGGACGATAGCTGTCATTTATAACTCTGCAGGTTTGTGAATTACAGTGCCGCTGAGCTCCTTTCTTCAACTCTCTTTCTTGTGAGCTGGCCGCAACACCGCAAGATTGCTTCAGGCCCTAGTGTGGTTCCGGCACGGCACGCTGAACCTTTGGTTAATTCCTCTTCCTTGTGGGAAATGAGAGTTAAATTTGCCCGTCCAGACACCTCCAACTAGTCTCTCATTGTTTCTCCCTATTCCTGTTCATCTTACGCAGAAATTGCAAACTGGGCCAAACAGGAGGTTAAAGGCACTGACTCTCCAAGTGGGGAGAGTGTTAGTAAAGCGTCTGGAATGTTGCACCCGAGTACCAGGGGACGAAAACTGAGACACATTTGAACACGTTTCCCGATCACAAAGTGGATCATACTCTGGGTTCCACATTCATGATTTAGCTGAATGAAGAATCCCTTAAACCTGGAGAGTTGAGACCCATGGCATCGGTACCATGCAACATGACTTCAAAGGGTCTGCATTTGCTCACCGAACCTCACCAATCCTATCACTACTGCGTTTATGCCGCTGTACACACGCTTGATTCTCTTTCGGAGACATATAAATCCATAGGTTTTAAGATTCTTACTAGTCAGGTATATTCTTAGGTGTTTAATATGGGGTGTAGAGTCCACTTCGTTGAGCAAGGAGTAGCTCTTGTCTATTCCATATTTGGCTTATGGAACGGTATCTGTGCTAATTTCAATCTCTGGTTTTATGCAGCACCCCAACTCACCTTTCCCCTTAAGCAAGCATAAGTTGGTTCTACATTTGAGACCCTGTTCTGTTTTGTAATTCAGTTCCTGTGTAGCCAAGTTTACATTCCCTGTATTAGTGATATCTTATGATGTTTCTTTTTCTGTGTGACTAATTTCACTTAGAATCATCGTACCTGAATCCACTCATTATGCTGCTACGGGCCTGATGACATAGATTTCATTGCTGAGTGATATTGCATTGTACGTAAGTACCACGACTTCTTTATCCATTTTTTGCTTTCTGCGACATTGAACTTGTACCGTAAACGAGGTTCTTGTAAACAGAGCCGGCCCAAACTTTGGGGTGGCTGTGTCTTTTTGATTTTAATTTCCCTAAGTTATAGGAGTATAAGAGGAAGTGCCCTAGGCTCTGTTTCTTTGTATTTTGGATGTTTCAGGAAACACCATACCCTTCTCCAGAGTGGCTGTTGGCAATTTACATCCCACCCATCAGCATAACAAGGCTGCCAGTTCTCCATGGCCTGTCCTGCCTTTCTGGATTTTACACTTTTTTCAGATGGCCCTTTTGACCGGGGGTCAGTGAGACTTCATTGTAGTGCAGATTACCTTTGCAAGCTTGCTGGGTTGGCCAAAAAGGGCATATGTGTTTTTTCCTGAATATATTGGTTTTCTATATTTGAGACGCTGTTCTGTTTTGTATTTCAGTTCCTGTGTAGCCAAGTTTACATTCCGTGTATTAGTGATATCTTATGATGTTTCTTTTTCTGTGTGACTTATTTCACTTAGAATCAGTGTACCTGAATCCACTCATCATGCTGCTATGGGCCTGATGACATAGATTTCATTGCTGAGTGATATTGCATTGTACGTAAGTACCACAACTTCTTTATCCATTTTTCGCTTTCTGTGATATTGAACTTATACCATAAAGGAGGTTCTTGTAAACAGAGCCGTCCGAAAATTTGGGGTGGCTGTGTCTTTTTGATTTTAATTTCCCTAAGCTCTAGGACCATAAGTGGAAGTGTCCTAGGCTCTGTTGCTTTGTTTTTTAGATGTTTCAGGAAACACCATACACTTCTCCAGAGTGGCTGTTGGCAATTTACATCCCTCCCATCAGCATAACAAGGCTCCCAGTTCTCCATGGCCTGTCCTGCCTTTCTGGATTTTACACTTTTTTCAGATCGCCCTTTTGACCGGGGGGCAGTGAGACTTCATTGTAGTGCAGATTTCCTTTGCAAGCTTGCTTGGTTGGCCAAAAAGGGCGTATGCGTTTTTTCCTGAATATATTCAGGAAAAAACGCATACGCCCTTTTTGGCCAAGTGCATCATTGTGGACGTTCTGCCTCTTTTCCTATGCTTTACATGCAATTCCAGTCTACCTCCTGAAATCGGTTTCCTGCAATTCTGCCCCACTTTCAAGTCCTCTTGGCAGCCTTACTTCAATATATTTTTGGACGATAGCTGTCATTTATAACTCTGCAGGTTTGTGAATTACAGTGCCCCTGAGCTCCTTTCTTCAACTCGCTTTCTTGTGAGCTGGCCGCAACACCACAGGATTGCTTCAGGCCCTAGTGTGGTTCCGGCACGGCACGCTGAGCCTTTGGTTAATTCCTCCTCCTGGTTGGAAATGAGAGTTAAATTTGCCCGTCCAGACACCTCCAGCTAGTCTCTCATTGGTTCTCCCTATTCCTGTTCATTTTCCGCAGAAATTGCAAACTGGGCCAAACAGGAGGTTAAAGGCACTGACTCTCCAAGTGGGGAGAGTGTTAGTAAAGCGTCTGGAATGTTGCACCCGAGTACCAGGGGACGAAAACTGAGACACATTTGAACACGTTTCCCGATCACACTGTGGATCATACTCTGGGTTCCACATGCATGTTGTAGCTGAAGGAAGAATCCCTGAAACCTGGAGAGTGGAGACCCATGGAATGGGTACCATGCAATATGACTTCAAAGGGTCTGCATTTGCTCACAGAACCTCACCAATCCTATCACTGCTGCGTTTATACCGCTGTCCACACGCTTGATTCTCTTTCGGAGACATATAAATCCATAGGTTTTAAGATTCTTACTAGTCAGGTATATTCTTAGGCGTTTAATATGGGGTGTTGAGTCCACTTCGTTGAGCAAGGAGTAGCTCTTGTCTATTACATATTTGGCTTATGGAACGGTATCTGTGCTAATTTCAATCTCTGGTTTTAGGCAGCACCCCAACTCACCTTTCCCCTTAAGCAAGCATAAGTTGGTTTTCTACATTTGAGACCCTGTTCTGTTTTGTAATTCAGTTCCTGAGTAGCCAAGTTTACATTCCGTGTAGTAGTGATATCTTATGATGTTTTTTTTTCTGTGTGACTTATTTCACTTAGAATCATCATACCTGAATCCACTCATTATGCTGCTATGTGCCTGATGACATAGATTTCATTGCTGAGGGATATTGCATTTTACGTATGTACCACAACTTCTTTATCCATTTTTTGCTTTCTGTGATATTGAACTTGTACAGTAAACGAGGTTCTTGCAAACAGAGCCGTCCCAAAGTTTGGGGTGGCTGTGTCTCTTTGATTTTAATTTCCCTAAGCTATAGGACCATAAGCAGATTGCCCTAAGCTCTGCTTCTTTGTTTTTTAGATGTTTCAGGAAACACCATACACTTCTCCAGAGTGGCTGTTGGCAATTTACATCCCTCCCATCAGCATAACAAGGCTCCCAGTTCTCCATGGCCTGTCCTGCCTTTCTGGATTTTACACTTTTTTCAGATGGCCCTTTTGACCGGGGGGCAGTGAGACTTCATTGTAGTGCAGATTTCCTTTGCAAGCTTGCTTGGTTGGCCAAAAAGGGCGTATGCGTTTTTTCCTGAATATATTCAGGAGAAAACGCATACGCCCTTTTTGGCCAAGTGCATCATTGTGGACGTTCTGCCTCTTTTCCTATGCTTTACATGCAATTCCAGTCTACCTCCTGAAATCGGTTTCCTGCAATTCTGCCCCACTTTCAAGTCCTCTTGGCAGCCTTATTTCAATATATTTTTGGACGATAGCTGTCATTTATAACTCTGCAGGTTTGTGAATTACAGTGCCCCTGAGCTCCTTTCTTCAACTCGCTTTCTTGTGAGCTGGCCGCAACACCACAGGATTGCTTCAGGCCCTAGTGTGGTTCCGGCACGGCACGCCGAGCCTTTGGTTAATTCCTCCTCCTGGTTGGAAATGAGAGTTAAATTTGCCCGTCCAGACACCTCCAGCTAGTCTCTCATTGGTTCTCCCTATTCCTGTTCATTTTCCGCAGAAATTGCAAACTGGGCCAAACAGGAGGTTAAAGGCACTGACTCTCCAAGTGGGGAGAGTGTTAGTAAAGCGTCTGGAATGTTGCTCCTGAGTACCAGGGGACGAAAACTGAGACACATTTGAACACGTTTCCCGATCACACTGTGGATCATACTCTGGGTTCCACATGCATGTTTTAGCTGAAGGAAGAATCCCTGAAACCTGGAGAGTGGAGACCCATGGAATGGGTACCATGCAATATGACTTCAAAGGGTCTGGATTTGCTCACAGAACCTCACCAATCCTATCACTGCTGCGTTTATGCCGCTGTACACACGCTTGGTTCTCTTTCGGAGACATATAAATCCATAGGTTTTAAGATTCTTACTAGTCAGGTATATTCTTAGGCGTTTAATATGGGGTGTTGAGTCCACTTCTTTGAGCAAGGAGTAGCTCTTGTCTATTCCATATTTGGCTTATGGAACGGTATCTGTGCTAATTTCAATCTCTGGTTTTATGCAGCACCCCAACTCACCTTTCCCCTTAAGAAAGCATAAGTTGGTTTTCTACATTTGAGACCATGTTCTGTTTTGTAATTCAGTTCCTGAGTAGCCAAGTTTACATTCCGTGTAGTAGTGATATCTTATGATGTTTCTTTTTCGGTGTGACTTATTTCACTTAGAATCATCGTACCTGAATCCACTCATTATGCTGCTACGGGCCTGATGACATAGATTTCATTGCTGAGTGATATTGCATTGTACGTAAGTACCACAACTTCTTTATCCATTGTTCGCTTTCTGTGATATTGAACTTGTACCGTAAACGAAGTCCTTGTAAACAGAGCCGTCCCAAACTTTGGGGTGGCTGTGTCTTTTTGAATTTAATTTCCATAAGCTATAGGACCATAAGTGGAAGTGCCCTAGGCTCTGTTGCTTTGTTTTTTGGATGTTTCAGGAAACACCATACACTTCTCCAGAGTGGCTGTTGGCAATTTACATCCCACCCGTCAGCATAACAAGGCCTCCAGTTCTCCGTGGCCTGTCCTGCCTTTCTGGATTTTACACTTTTTTCAGATGGCCCTTTTGACCGGGGGGCAGTGAGACTTCATTGTAGTGCAGATTTCCTTTGCAAGCTTGCTTGGTTGGCCAAAAAGTGCCTATGCTTTTTTCCTGAATATATTCAGGAAGAAACACATACGCCCTTTTTGGCCAAGGGCATCATTGTGGACGTTCTGCCTCTTTTCCTATGCTTTACATGCAATTCCAGTCTACCTCCTGAAACCGGTTTCCTGAAATTCTGCCCCGCTTTAAAGTCCTCTTAGCAGCCTTACTTCAATATATTTTTGGAATATATCTGTCATTTATAACTCTGCAGGTTTGTGAATTACAGTGCCCCTGAGCTCCTTTCTTCAAGTCGCTTACTTGTGAGCCTGCCGCAACACCGCAGGATTGCTTCAGGCCCTAGTGTGGTTACGGCACGGCATGATGAGCCTTTGGTTAATTCCTCTTCCTGTTGGGAAATGAGAGTTAAATTTGCCCGTCCAGACACCTCCAGCTAGTCTCTCATTGGTTCTCCCTATTCCTGTTCATTTTCCGCAGAAATTGCAAACTGGGCCAAACAGGAGGTTAAAGGCACTGACTCTCCAAGTGGGGAGAGTGTTAGTAAAGCGTCTGGAATGTTGTACCCGAGTACCAGGCGACGAAAACTGAGACACATTTGAACACGTTTCCCGATCACACGTTTGATCATACTCTGGGTTCCACATGCATGTTTTAGCTAAAGGAAGAATCCCTTAAACCTGGAGAGTTGAGACCCATGGAACGGGTACCAACATTATGAATTCAAAGGGTCTGCATTTGCTCACCGAACCTCACCAATCCTATCACTGCTGCATTTATGCCGCTGTACACACGCTTGATTCTCTTTCGGAGACATATAAATCCATAGGTTTTAAGATTCTTACTAGTCAGGTATATTCTTAGGCGTTTAATATGGGGTGTTGAGTCCACTTCGTTGAGCAAGGAGTAGCTCTTGTCTATTACATATTTGGCTTATGGAACGGTATCTGTGCTAATTTCAATCTCTGGTTTATGCATCACCCCAACTCACCTTTCCCCTTAAGCAAGCATAAGTTGGTTTTCTACATTTGAGACCCTGTTCTGTTTTGTAATTCAGTTCCTGAGTAGCCAAGTTTACATTCCGTGTAGTAGTGATATCTTATGATGTTTTTTTTTCTGTGTGACTTATTTCACTTAGAATCATCATACCTGAATCCACTCATTATGCTGCTATGTGCCTGATGACATAGATTTCATTGCTGAGGGATATTGCATTTTACGTATGTACCACAACTTCTTTATCCATTTTTTGCTTTCTGTGATATTGAACTTGTACAGTAAACGAGGTTCTTGCAAACAGAGCCGTCCCAAAGTTTGGGGTGGCTGTGTCTCTTTGATTTTAATTTCCCTAAGCTATAGGACCATAAGCAGATTGCCCTAAGCTCTGCTTCTTTGTTTTTTAGATGTTTCAGGAAACACCATACACTTCTCCAGAGTGGCTGTTGGCAATTTACATCCCTCCCATCAGCATAACAAGGCTCCCAGTTCTCCATGGCCTGTCCTGCCTTTCTGGATTTTACACTTTTTTCAGATGGCCCTTTTGACCGGGGGGCAGTGAGACTTCATTGTAGTGCAGATTTCCTTTGCAAGCTTGCTTGGTTGGCCAAAAAGGGCGTATGCGTTTTTTCCTGAATATATTCAGGAGAAAACGCATACGCCCTTTTTGGCCAAGTGCATCATTGTGGACGTTCTGCCTCTTTTCCTATGCTTTACATGCAATTCCAGTCTACCTCCTGAAATCGGTTTCCTGCAATTCTGCCCCACTTTCAAGTCCTCTTGGCAGCCTTATTTCAATATATTTTTGGACGATAGCTGTCATTTATAACTCTGCAGGTTTGTGAATTACAGTGCCCCTGAGCTCCTTTCTTCAACTCGCTTTCTTGTGAGCTGGCCGCAACACCACAGGATTGCTTCAGGCCCTAGTGTGGTTCCGGCACGGCACGCCGAGCCTTTGGTTAATTCCTCCTCCTGGTTGGAAATGAGAGTTAAATTTGCCCGTCCAGACACCTCCAGCTAGTCTCTCATTGGTTCTCCCTATTCCTG
Source organism: Lagenorhynchus albirostris (assembly GCF_949774975.1). Classification (NCBI taxonomy): domain Eukaryota; kingdom Metazoa; phylum Chordata; class Mammalia; order Artiodactyla; family Delphinidae; genus Lagenorhynchus; species Lagenorhynchus albirostris. The sequence goes on along the minus strand of NW_026783569.1, from coordinate 685,127 downwards.
TTCATTTTCCGCAGAAATTGCAAACTGGGCCAAACAGGAGGTTAAAGGCACTGACTCTCCAAGTGGGGAGAGTGTTAGTAAAGCGTCTGGAATGTTGCTCCTGAGTACCAGGGGACGAAAACTGAGACACATTTGAACACGTTTCCCGATCACACTGTGGATCATACTCTGGGTTCCACATGCATGTTTTAGCTGAAGGAAGAATCCCTGAAACCTGGAGAGTGGAGACCCATGGAATGGGTACCATGCAATATGACTTCAAAGGGTCTGGATTTGCTCACAGAACCTCACCAATCCTATCACTGCTGCGTTTATGCCGCTGTACACACGCTTGGTTCTCTTTCGGAGACATATAAATCCATAGGTTTTAAGATTCTTACTAGTCAGGTATATTCTTAGGCGTTTAATATGGGGTGTTGAGTCCACTTCTTTGAGCAAGGAGTAGCTCTTGTCTATTCCATATTTGGCTTATGGAACGGTATCTGTGCTAATTTCAATCTCTGGTTTTATGCAGCACCCCAACTCACCTTTCCCCTTAAGAAAGCATAAGTTGGTTTTCTACATTTGAGACCATGTTCTGTTTTGTAATTCAGTTCCTGAGTAGCCAAGTTTACATTCCGTGTAGTAGTGATATCTTATGATGTTTCTTTTTCGGTGTGACTTATTTCACTTAGAATCATCGTACCTGAATCCACTCATTATGCTGCTACGGGCCTGATGACATAGATTTCATTGCTGAGTGATATTGCATTGTACGTAAGTACCACAACTTCTTTATCCATTGTTCGCTTTCTGTGATATTGAACTTGTACCGTAAACGAAGTTCTTGTAAACAGAGCCGTCCCAAACTTTGGGGTGGCTGTGTCTTTTTGAATTTAATTTCCATAAGCTATAGGACCATAAGTGGAAGTGCCCTAGGCTCTGTTGCTTTGTTTTTTGGATGTTTCAGGAAACACCATACACTTCTCCAGAGTGGCTGTTGGCAATTTACATCCCACCCGTCAGCATAACAAGGCCTCCAGTTCTCCGTGGCCTGTCCTGCCTTTCTGGATTTTACACTTTTTTCAGATGGCCCTTTTGACCGGGGGGCAGTGAGACTTCATTGTAGTGCAGATTTCCTTTGCAAGCTTGCTTGGTTGGCCAAAAAGTGCCTATGCTTTTTTCCTGAATATATTCAGGAAGAAACACATACGCCCTTTTTGGCCAAGGGCATCATTGTGGACGTTCTGCCTCTTTTCCTATGCTTTACATGCAATTCCAGTCTACCTCCTGAAACCGGTTTCCTGAAATTCTGCCCCGCTTTAAAGTCCTCTTAGCAGCCTTACTTCAATATATTTTTGGAATATATCTGTCATTTATAACTCTGCAGGTTTGTGAATTACAGTGCCCCTGAGCTCCTTTCTTCAAGTCGCTTACTTGTGAGCCTGCCGCAACACCGCAGGATTGCTTCAGGCCCTAGTGTGGTTACGGCACGGCATGATGAGCCTTTGGTTAATTCCTCTTCCTGTTGGGAAATGAGAGTTAAATTTGCCCGTCCAGACACCTCCAGCTAGTCTCTCATTGGTTCTCCCTATTCCTGTTCATTTTCCGCAGAAATTGCAAACTGGGCCAAACAGGAGGTTAAAGGCACTGACTCTCCAAGTGGGGAGAGTGTTAGTAAAGCGTCTGGAATGTTGTACCCGAGTACCAGGCGACGAAAACTGAGACACATTTGAACACGTTTCCCGATCACACGTTTGATCATACTCTGGGTTCCACATGCATGTTTTAGCTAAAGGAAGAATCCCTTAAACCTGGAGAGTTGAGACCCATGGAACGGGTACCAACATTATGAATTCAAAGGGTCTGCATTTGCTCACCGAACCTCACCAATCCTATCACTGCTGCATTTATGCCGCTGTACACACGCTTGATTCTCTTTCGGAGACATATAAATCCATAGGTTTTAAGATTCTTACTAGTCAGGTATATTCTTAGGCGTTTAATATGGGGTGTTGAGTCCACTTCGTTGAGCAAGGAGTAGCTCTTGTCTATTACATATTTGGCTTATGGAACGGTATCTGTGCTAATTTCAATCTCTGGTTTATGCATCACCCCAACTCACCTTTCCCCTTAAGCAAGCATAAGTTGGTTTTCTACATTTGAGACCCTGTTCTGTTTTGTAATTCAGTTCCTGTGTAGCCAAGTTTACATTCCGTGTAGTAGTGATATCTTATGATGTTTCTTTATCTGTGACTTATTTCACTTAGAATCATCGTACCTGAATCCACTCATTATGCTGCTATGGGCCTGATGACATAGACTTCATTGCTGAGGGATATTGCATTGTACGTAAGTACCACAACTTCTTTATCCATTTTATGCTTTCTGTGATATTGAACTTAAACCGTAAACGAGGTTCTTGCAAAGAGAGCCGTCCCAAAGTTTGGGGTGGCTGTGTCTTTTTGATTTTAATTTCCCTAAGCTATAGGACCATAAGTGGAATTGCCCTAAGCTCTGCTTCTTTGTTTTCTAGATGTTTCAGGAAACACCATACACTTCTCCAGAGTGGCTGTTGGCAATTTACATCCCGCCCATCAGCATAACAAGGCTCCCAGGTCTCCATGGCCTGTCCTGCATTTCTGGAGTTTACACTTTTTTCAGATGGCTCTTTTGACCGGGGGGCAGTGAGACTTCGTTGTACTGCAGATTTCCTTTGCAAGCTTGCTTGGTTGGCCAAAAAGGGCGTATGCGTTTTTTCCTGAATATATTCAGGAAAAAACGCATACGCCCTTTTTGGCCAAGTGCATCATTGTGGACGTTCTGCCTCTTTTCCTATGCTTTACATGCAATTCCAGTCTACCTCCTGAAATCGGTTTCCTGCAATTCTGCCCCACTTTCAAGTCCTCTTGGTAGCCTTACTTCAATATATTTTTGGACGATAGCTGTCATTTATAACTCTGCAGGGTTGTGAATGACAGTGCCCGTGAGCTCCTTTCTTCAACTCGCTTTCTTGTGAGCTTGCCGCAACACCGCAGGATTGCTTCAGGCCCTAGTGTGGTTCCGGCACGGCACGCAGAGCCTTTGGTTAATTCCTCTTCTTGGTGGGAAATGAGAGTTAAATTTGCCCGTCCAGACACCTCCAGCTAGTCTCTCATTGGTTCTCCCTATTCCTGTTCATTTTCCGTAGAAATTGCAAACTGGGCCAAACAGGAGGTTAAACGCACTGACTCTCCAAGTCGGGAAAGTGTTAGTAAAGTGTCTGGAATGTTGCTCCTGAGTACCAGGGGACAAAAACTGAGACACATTTGAACACGTTTCCCGATCACATGGTGGATCATACTCTGGGTTCCACATGCATGTTTTAGCTAAAGGAAGAATCCCTTAAACCTGGAGAGTTGAGACCTATGGAATGGGTACCAGGCAATATGACTTCAAAGGGTCTGCATTTGCTCACCGAACCTCACCAATCCTATCACTGCTGCGTTTATGCTGCTGTTCACACACTTGATTCTCTTTTGGAGACATATAAATCCATAGGTTTTAAGATTCTTACTAGTCAGGTATATTCTTAGGCGTTTAATATGGGGTGTTGAGTCCACTTCGTTGAGCAAGGAGTAGCTCTTGTCTATTACATATTTGGCTTATGGAACGGTATCTGTGCTAATTTCAATCTCTGGTTTTAGGCAGCACCCCAACTCACCTTTCCCCTTAAGCAAGCATAAGTTGGTTTTCTACATTTGAGACCCTGTTCTGTTTTGTAATTCAGTTCCTGTGTAGCCAAGTTTACATTCCGTGTAGTAGTGATATCTTATGATGTTTTTTTTTCTGTGTGACTTATTTCACTTAGAATCATCATACCTGAATCCACTCATTATGCTGCTATGTGCCTGATGACATAGATTTCATTGCTGAGGGATATTGCATTTTACGTATGTACCACAACTTCTTTATCCATTTTTCGCTTTCTGTGATATTGAACTTGTACAGTAAACGAGGTTCTTGCAAACAGAGCCGTCCCAAAGTTTGGGGTGGCTGTGTCTCTTTGATTTTAATTTCCCTAAGCTATAGGACCATAAGTGGAAGTGCCCTAGGCTCTGTTGCTTTGTTTTTTGGATGTTTCAGGAAACACCATACACTTCTCCAGAGTGGCTGTTGGCAATTTACATCCCTCCCATCAGCATAACAAGGCTCCCAGTTCTCCATGGCCTGTCTTGCCTTTCTGGATTTTACACTTTTCTCAGGTGGCCCTTTAGACCGGGGGGAAGTGACACTTCATAGTAGTTCGGATTTCCATTGCAAGCTTGCTTGGTTTGCCAAAAGGGCGTATGTGTTTTTTCCTGAATATATTCAGGAACAAACTCATACGCCGTTTTTTGCCAAGTGCATCATTGTCGATGTTCTGCCTCTTTTCCTATGCTTTAAATGCCATTCCAGTCTACCTCCTGAAATCGGTTTCCTGAAATTCTGCCCCGCTTTCAAGTCCTCTTCGCAGCCTTACTTCAATATATTTTTGGACGTAATCTGTCATTTATAACTCTGCAGGTTTGTGAATGACAGTGCCCCTGAGCTCCTTTCTTCAACTCGCTTTCTTGTGAGCTGGCCGCAAACCCGCAAGACTGCTTCAGGCCCTAATCTGCTTCTGGCAGGGCACGCTGAGCCTTTGGTTAATTCCTCTTCCTGGTGGGAAATGAGTGTTAAATATGCCCTTACAGACACCTACCTCACTCTCAACCCCTTGGTGATGTGGGTCCTCTGGTTTGTGGCCACCTTTGCTGGGTTCCTCACCTTTCGATGATGTGGCCCCACTAGTGTGAGGACACTCCTGCCTGGTTCTCATCCACGTGGTTATGTGGACCCCCTGGTGAGAGTCAGTTCCTGGCTGTGTTCCTCACCCTTCTGTGAGGGAGACCCTCTGCTGATAGGTCACTCCTGCATGGCTGGCACACATTGCCTTGGTGAAGTCAGCCGTGTGGTGTCAGTTGGAGCATGCTGGGAATCTCCTCCCCCCAGTGATGAGGGCCCTCTTGCGTCAGGCCCTAACTGCTGGGCTCACCAACTTTTCTTAGTGAGCCCAATGATGCTTGGGCACTCCTCTTAGGATCCCATCTCCATGGGGATGTGGGCCTTCTGCTCTGAGGTCCCAACGGCTGGGTTGTTCACATTTTCATGATGTGGGCTCTCTGGTGTTAGTTCACAGAGGCCTGGATCCCATAGCCTCTGTGCTCTTGGCCGCCTGCTGGGAGGTTCCAACTGCTGGATTCCTCACTTTTTAAATTTTTGGGGCCCTCTGTTGTGAGGATCCTCCTGCCTGCCTCACTCCCAGCCCCTTCGTGATGTGTGTCGTCTGGTTTGAGGCCACATGTGCTGGGTTCCTCACCTTTCGATGATGTGGGACCAATGGTCTTAGGAGACTCCTGCCTGGTTCACATCCCCTTGGTGATGTGGGCGCTCTGTTGAGAGTCTGATCCTGGCTGGGTTCCTCACCCATCTGTGAGGTGGGCCGTCTGCTGTGAGGTCACTCCTGCCTGGCTTGCTCACCTCGCCTTGTGGACATGAGCCCTCTGGTGGCACTTGGAGCCTGCTGGGAGCCTCCTCCCCTCGGTGATGAGGGCCCTCTGGCGTCAGGCCCTAACTGCTGGGCTCCCCACATTTTGTGATGTGCGCCCAGTTGTGCGAGGACACTCCAGCCAGGATCACATCCCCATTGGGATGTTGGCCTTCTGCTCTGAGGTCCCAACGCCTGGGTTGCTCACAATTTCATGATGTGGGCTCTCTGCTGTTAGTTCACTCCTGCCTGTATCCCATAGCTTCTGTGCTCTCGGCCGCCTGCTGGGGGGTTCCAACTGCTGGATTCCTCACCTTTCTTCTTCTTTGGGCCCTCTGTTTTTAGGCTACTCCTGCCTGCCTCACTCCCATTCCCTTTGTGATATATGTCCTCTGATTTGAGGCCACATGTGCTGGGTTCCGCACCTTTCGATGATGTGGCCCCACTGGAGGGAAGACAGTCCTGACTGGTCCCATCCCCTTGCTGATGTGGGCCCTCAGGTGAGAGTCTGATCCTGGCTGGGTTCCTCACCCTTCTGTGAGGTGGGCCCTCTGCTGTGAGGTCAATCATGCCTGTCTGGCACACGTCACCTTGGCGACGTGGGCCCTCTGGTGGCAGTTGGAGTGTGCTGGGATCCTCCTCCCCTCGGTGATGAGGGCCCTCTTGCCTTAGGCCATAACTGCTGGGCTCCCCACATTTTCTGATGTGCGCCAAGTGAGTGAGGACACTCTTGCCAGGTTCCCATCCCCATGGGGATATGGGCCTTCTGCTCTGAGGTCAAAACGGCTGGCTTGCTCACAGTACCATGATGTGGGCCCTCTGCTGTGAGTTCACTCCGGCAAGGATCCCTTATCATCGGTGCTCTGAGTCGCCTGCTTGGAGGTTCCAACTGCTGGATTCCTCACCTTTTTCATTCTATGTGCCCTCTGTTGTGAGGCTTCTCCTGCCTGCCTCACTGCCAGCCCCTTGGTGATGGGTGTCCTATGGCTTGAGGCCACATGTGCTGTGTTCCTCACCTTTCGATGATGTGGCCCCACTCGTGTGAGGACACTCCTGCCTGGTTCCCATCCCCTTGGTGAGGTGGGCCCTCTGGTGAGAGTCTAATCCTGGCTGGGTTCCTCAATGTTCTGTGAGGTAGGCCCTCTGCTGTGAGGTCACTCCTGCCTGGCTGGCCCACGTCACCTTTGAGACGTGAGCCCTCTGGTGGCAGTTGGAGCATGCAGGGTGCCTCAACCTCTCGGTGATGACGTCCCTCTGGCGTCAGGCCCTAAATGGTGGGCTCCCCACATTTTCTGATGTGCGCCCAGTGGTGCGAGGACACTCCAGCCAGGTTCCCATTCCCATGGGGATGTGGGCCTTCTGCGCTGAGGTCCCAACGCCTGGGTTGCTCACAGTTTTATGATGTGGGCCCTCTGCTCTGAGTTCACTGTGGCCTGGATCCCATAGTTTCGGTGTTCTGGGCCGCCTGCTGGAAGGCCTAAATGCTGGAATCCTCACGTTTTTTATATTATGTGCCCTGTGTTGTGAGGCTACTCCTGCCTGCCTCACTCCAAGGCCCTTGGTGATGTGGGTCCTCTGGTTTGAGGACACATGTGCTGGGTTCCTCACCTTAAGATGATGAGGCCCCACTGGTGTGAGGATAATCCTGACTGGTTCCCATCCCCTTTGTGATGTGGGCCCTCTGGTGAGAGTCTGATCCTGGCTGGGTTCCTCACCCATCTGTGAGGTGGGCCCTCTACTATCAGGTAACTCCTGCCTGGCTTGCTCACCTCGCCTTGTTGACATGAGCCCTCTGGTGGCACTTGGACCCTGCTGGGAGCCTCCTCACCTCTGTGATGAGGGCCCTCTGACGTCAGGCCTTAACTGCTCGGTTCCCCAACTTTTCTTAGTGAGCCCAGTGATGCTCGGGCACTCCTCTTAGGTTCCCATCTCCATGGGCATGTGGGCCTTCTGCTCTGAGGTTCCAACGGCTGGGTTGATCACAATTTCATGATGTGGGCTCTCTGGTGTTAGTTCACTGTGGCCTGGATCCCATAGCCTCTGTGCCCTTGGCCGCCTGCTGGGAGGTTCCAACTGCTCGATTCCTCAACTTTTGTATTCTATGGGTCCTGTGTTGTGATGCTCCTCCTGCCTGCCTCACTCGCAACCCCTTCGTGATGTGAGTCTTCTGGTTTGAGGCCACCTGTGCTGGGTTCCGCAACTTTCTTTGATGTGGCCCCACTGGTGTGAGGACACTCCTGCCTGGTTCCCATCCCCTTGGTGATGTGGGCCTTCTGGTGACAGTCTTATCCTGGCTGGGTTCCTCACTCTTCTGTGAGGTAGGCCCTCTGCTGTGAGGTCAATCCTGCCTGACTTGCACACATCACCTTGGCGACGTGGGCCCTCTGTTGGCACATGGAACATGCTGGGAGCCTCCGGCCCTCGGTGATGATGGCCCTCTAGCATCAGGCCCTAACTGCTGGGCTCCCCACGTTTTCTGATGTGAGCCCAGTGATGCCAGGACACTCCTGTCAGGTTCCCATCCCCATGGGGATGTGGGCTTTCTGCTCTGAGGTCCCAACGCCTGGGTTGCTCACAGTTTCATGATGTGGGCTCTCTGCTGTTAGTTCACTCCTGCCTGCATCCCATAGCTTCTGTGCTCTCGGCCACCTGCTGGGAGGTTCCAAATGCTGGATTCCTCACCTTTTTTATTCTTTGGGCCCTCTGATTTTAGGCTACTCCTACCTGCCTCACTCCCATCCCCTTTGTGATGTATGTCCTCTGATATGAGGCCACATGTGCTGGGTTCCTCACCTTTCGATGATGTGGCCCCACTGGTGGGAGGACAGTCCTGACTGGTTCCCATCCCCTTGGTGTTGTGGGCCCTCTGGTGAGAGTCTCATCCTGCCTCGGTTCCTCACCCTTCTGTGAGATAGGCCCTCTGCTGTGAGGTCACTACTGCCTGGCTGGCGCATGCCACCTTGTAGACGTGGGCCCTCTGTTGGCAGTTGGAACCTGCTGGGAGTCTCCTCCCCTCAGTTATGAGGGTCCCCTGGCGTCAGGCCCTAACTGCTGGGCTCCTAACATTTTCTGATATGTGCTAAGTTGTGCGAAGCCACTCCTGCCAGGTTCCCATCCCAATGGGGATGTGGACCTTCTGTTCTGAGGTCCCAACGGCTGGGCTGCTCACAGGTTCATGATGTGGGCCCTCTGCTGTGAGTTCACTGCGGCCTGGATCCCATAGCCTCGGTGCTCTGGGCCACTTGCTGGGAGGTTCCAACTGCTGGATTCCTCAACTTTTATATTCTATGGACCCTGTGTTGTGAGGCCGGTCCTGCCAGCCTCATTCCGAACCCCTTGGTGATGTGGTTCCTCTGGTTTGAGGCTACATGTGCTGGGATCCTCACCTTTCGATGATGTTGTCCCACTGGTGTGGGGACACTCCTGCCTGGTTCCCATCCCCTTGGTGATGTGGGCCCTCTGGTGAGAGTCTGATCCTGGCTGTGTTCCACACCCTTCTGTGAGGGGGGCCCTCTGCTGTGAGGTCACTCCTGCCGGGCTGGCACACATCGCCTTGGCGACGTTGGCCCTCTGGTGGCAGCTGGAGCCTGCTGGGAGCCTCCTCCTCTCGGTGATGAGTGCCCTCTAGCGTCAGGCCCTAACTTCTGAGCACCTCACGTTTTCTGATGTGAGCCCAGTGATGCCAGGACACTCCTGTCATGTTCCCATCACCATGGGGATGTGGGCCTTCTGCTCTGAGGTCCCAATGTCTGGGTTGCTCACAGTTTCATGATGTGGGCTGTCTGGTGTTAGTTCACTCCGGCCTGCATCCCCTAGCCTCTGTGCTCTGGGCCGCCTGCTGGGAGGTTCCAAATGCTGGATTCCTCACCTTTCTTATTTTGGGGCCCTCTATTATGAGGCTCCTCCTGCCTGCCTCACTCCCAGCCCCTGGTGATGGGTGTCCTATGGTTTGAAGCCACATGTTCTGGGTTCCTCACCTTTAGATGATGTGGCCCTACTCATGTGAGGACACTCCTGCCTGGTTCCAATCCATTTGGTGATGTGGGCCCTCTGGTGCGAGTCTGATCCTGACTGGGTTCGTCACACTTCTCTGAGGTGGGCCCTCTGCTGTGAGGTCATTCGTGCCTGGTTGGCACACATCGCCTTGGCGACGTCAGCCCTCTGGTGGCAGTTGGAGCCTGCTGGGAGCCTCCTTCCCTTGGTGATGAGGGTCCTCTGGCGTCAGGCCCTAACTGCTGGTCGCCCAAAATTTTCTGATATGTTCTCAGTGGTGCGAGGACACTCCTACCAGATTTCCATCCCCATGGGGATGTGGGCCTCCTGCTCTGAGGTCCCAATGGCTGGGTTGCTCAGTTTCATGACATGGGCCCTCTTCTGTGAGTTCACTGTGGCCTGGATCCCATAGCCTCGGTGCACCGGGCTGCTTGCTAGGAGGTTCCAACTGCTGGATTCCTCACTTTTTTATTCTATGGGCCCAGGGTTGTGAGGCTACTCCTGCCTGCCTCACTCCGAGGTCCTTGGTGATGTGGGTCCTCTGGTTTGAGGACACATGTGCTGAGTACCTCACCTTTCGATGATGTGGCCCCACTGGTGTGAAGACACTCCTGCCTGGTTCCCATCCCCTTGGTGATGTGGGCCCTCTGGTGAGAGTCTGATGTTGGCTGGGATTCTCACCCTTCTGTGAGGTGGGACCTCTGCTGTGAGGTAACTCCTGCCTGGCCTGCTCACGTTGCCTGGCAATGTGAGCCCTCAGGTGGCAGTTGGTGCCTGCTGGGAATCTCCTCCCCTCAGTTATGAGAGCTCTGGATAAAACACATATGCCCTTTTTTGCCAAGTGCATTATTTTCCAAGTTCTGTGTCTTTTCCTATGCTTTAAGAATGACTCCCGTGTACCTTCTGAAATCGGATTCCAGGAATTCTGACCCGTTTTCAACTCCTCTTGGCAGCCTTACTTCAATATATTTGTGGACGATAGCTGTCATTTATCACGCTGCAGGTTTGTGAATTACAGTGCCCCTGAGCTCCTTTCTTCAACTCGCTTACTTGTGAGCTGGACGCAACACCGCAGGATTGCTTCAGGCCCTAGTGTGGTTACGGCACGGCATGATGAGCCTTTGGTTAATTCCTCTTCCTGGTGGGAAATGAGAGTTAAATTTGCCCGTCCAGACACCTCCAGCTAGTCTCTCATTGGTTCTCCCTATTCCTGTTCATCTTACGCAGAAATTGCAAACTGGGCCAAATAGCAGGTTAAAGGCACTGACTCTCCAAGTGAGGAGAGTGTTAGTAAAGCGTCTGGAATGTTGCACCCGAGTACCAGGGGACGAAAACTGAGACACATTTGAACACGTTTCCCGATCACACGGTGGATCATACTCTGGGTTCCACATGCATGTTTTAGCTGAAGGAAGAATCCCTTAAACCTGGAGAGTTGAGACCCATGGAATGGGTACCATGCAATATGACTTCAAAGGGTCTGCATTTGCTCACCGAACCTCACCAATCCTATCACTGCTGCGTTTATGCCGCTGTACACACGTTTGATTCTCTTTCGGAGACATATAAATCCATAGGATTTAAGATTCTTACCAGTCAGGTATATTCTTAGGCATTTAATATGGGAGGATGAGTCCACTTCGTTGAGCAAGGAGTAGCTCTTGTCTATTACATATTTGGCTTATGGAACGGTATCTGTGCTAATTTCAATCTCTGGTTTTATGTAGCACCTTTCCCCTTAAGCAAGCATAAGTTGGTCTTCTACATTTGAGACAGTGTTCTGTTTTGTAATTCAGTTCCTGTATAGCCAAGTTTACATTCCGTGTAGTAGTGATATCTTATGATGTTTCTTTTTCTGTGTGACTTATTTCACTTAGAATCAGCGTACCTGAATCCACTCATCATGCTGCTATGGGCCTGATGACATAGATTTCATTGCTGAATGACATTGCATTGTACGTAAGTACCACAACTTCTTTATGCATTTTTCGCTTTCTGTGATATTGAACTTATACCATAAAGGAGGTTCTTGTAAACAGAGCCGTCCCAAACATTGGGGTGGCTGTGTCATTTTGATTTTAATTTCCCTAAACTATAGGACCATAAGTGGAAGTGCCCTAGGCTCTGTTGCTTTGTTTTTTAGATGTTTCAGAAAACACCATACACTTCTCCAGAGTGGCTGTTGGCAATTTACATCCTGCCAATCAGCATAACAAGGCTCCCAGTTCTCCATGGCCTGTCCTGCCTTTCTGGCTTTTACACTTTTTTCAGATGGCCGTTTTGACCCAGGGGCAGTGAGACTTCATTGTAGTGCAGATTTCCTTTGCAAGCTTGCTTGGTTGGCCAAAAAGGGCATATGCGTTTTGTCCTGAATATATTCAGGAGAAAACGCATATGCCCTTTTTGGCCAAGTGCATCATTGTGGACGTTCTGCCTCTTTTCCTGTACTTTACATGCAATTCCTGTCTACCTCCTGAAATCGGTTTCCTGCAATTCTGCCCCACTTTCAAGTCCTCTTGGCAGCCTTCCTTCAATATATTTTTGGACGATAGCTGTCATTTATAACTCTGCAGGTTTGTGAATTACAGTGCCGCTGAGATCCTTTCTTCAACTCTCTTTCTTGTGAGCTGGCCGCAACACCACAAGATTGCTTCAGGCCCTAGTGTGGTTCCGGCACGGCACGCTGAACCTTTGGTTAATTCCTCTTCCTTGTGGGAAATGAGAGTTAAATTTGCCCGTCCAGACACCTCCAACTAGTCTCTCATTGTTTCTCCCTATTCCTGTTCATCTTACGCAGAAATTGCAAACTGGGCCAAACAGGAGGTTAAAGGCACTGACTCTCCAAGTGGGGAGAGTGTTAGTAAAGCGTCTGGAATGTTGCACCCGAGTACCAGGGGACGAAAACTGAGACACATTTGAACACGTTTCCCGATCACAAAGTGGATCATACTCTGGGTTCCACATTCATGATTTAGCTGAATGAAGAATCCCTTAAACCTGGAGAGTTGAGACCCATGGCATCGGTACCATGCAACATGACTTCAAAGGGTCTGCATTTGCTCACCGAACCTCACCAATCCTATCACTACTGCGTTTATGCCGCTGTACACACGCTTGATTCTCTTTCGGAGACATATAAATCCATAGGTTTTAAGATTCTTACTAGTCAGGTATATTCTTAGGTGTTTAATATGGGGTGTAGAGTCCACTTCGTTGAGCAAGGAGTAGCTCTTGTCTATTACATATTTGGCTTATGGAACGGTATCTGTGCTAATTTCAATCTCTGGTTTTATGCAGCACCCCAACTCACCTTTCCCCTTAAGCAAGCATAAGTTGGTTCTACATTTGAGACCCTGTTCTGTTTTGTAATTCAGTTCCTGTGTAGCCAAGTTTACATTCCCTGTATTAGTGATATCTTATGATGTTTCTTTTTCTGTGTGACTAATTTCACTTAGAATCATCGTACCTGAATCCACTCATTATGCTGCTACGGGCCTGATGACATAGATTTCATTGCTGAGTGATATTGCATTGTACGTAAGTACCACGACTTCTTTATCCATTTTTTGCTTTCTGCGACATTGAACTTGTACCGTAAACGAGGTTCTTGTAAACAGAGCCGGCCCAAACTTTGGGGTGGCTGTGTCTTTTTGATTTTAATTTCCCTAAGTTATAGGAGTATAAGAGGAAGTGCCCTAGGCTCTGTTTCTTTGTATTTTGGATGTTTCAGGAAACACCATACCCTTCTCCAGAGTGGCTGTTGGCAATTTACATCCCACCATCAGCATAACAAGGCTGCCAGTTCTCCATGGCCTGTCCTGCCTTTCTGGATTTTACACTTTTTTCAGATGGCCCTTTTGACCGGGGGTCAGTGAGACTTCATTGTAGTGCAGATTACCTTTGCAAGCTTGCTGGGTTGGCCAAAAAGGGCATATGTGTTTTTTCCTGAATATATTGGTTTTCTATATTTGAGACGCTGTTCTGTTTTGTATTTCAGTTCCTGTGTAGCCAAGTTTACATTCCGTGTATTAGTGATATCTTATGATGTTTCTTTTTCTGTGTGACTTATTTCACTTAGAATCAGTGTACCTGAATCCACTCATCATGCTGCTATGGGCCTGATGACATAGATTTCATTGCTGAGTGATATTGCATTGTACGTAAGTACCACAACTTCTTTATCCATTTTTCGCTTTCTGTGATATTGAACTTATACCATAAAGGAGGTTCTTGTAAACAGAGCCGTCCGAAAATTTGGGGTGGCTGTGTCTTTTTGATTTTAATTTCCCTAAGCTCTAGGACCATAAGTGGAAGTGTCCTAGGCTCTGTTGCTTTGTTTTTTAGATGTTTCAGGAAACACCATACACTTCTCCAGAGTGGCTGTTGGCAATTTACATCCCTCCCATCAGCATAACAAGGCTCCCAGTTCTCCATGGCCTGTCCTGCCTTTCTGGATTTTACACTTTTTTCAGATCGCCCTTTTGACCGGGGGGCAGTGAGACTTCATTGTAGTGCAGATTTCCTTTGCAAGCTTGCTTGGTTGGCCAAAAAGGGCGTATGCGTTTTTTCCTGAATATATTCAGGAAAAAACGCATACGCCCTTTTTGGCCAAGTGCATCATTGTGGACGTTCTGCCTCTTTTCCTATGCTTTACATGCAATTCCAGTCTACCTCCTGAAATCGGTTTCCTGCAATTCTGCCCCACTTTCAAGTCCTCTTGGCAGCCTTACTTCAATATATTTTTGGACGATAGCTGTCATTTATAACTCTGCAGGTTTGTGAATTACAGTGCCCCTGAGCTCCTTTCTTCAACTCGCTTTCTTGTGAGCTGGCCGCAACACCACAGGATTGCTTCAGGCCCTAGTGTGGTTCCGGCACGGCACGCTGAGCCTTTGGTTAATTCCTCCTCCTGGTTGGAAATGAGAGTTAAATTTGCCCGTCCAGACACCTCCAGCTAGTCTCTCATTGGTTCTCCCTATTCCTGTTCATTTTCCGCAGAAATTGCAAACTGGGCCAAACAGGAGGTTAAAGGCACTGACTCTCCAAGTGGGGAGAGTGTTAGTAAAGCGTCTGGAATGTTGCACCCGAGTACCAGGGGACGAAAACTGAGACACATTTGAACACGTTTCCCGATCACACTGTGGATCATACTCTGGGTTCCACATGCATGTTGTAGCTGAAGGAAGAATCCCTGAAACCTGGAGAGTGGAGACCCATGGAATGGGTACCATGCAATATGACTTCAAAGGGTCTGGATTTGCTCACAGAACCTCACCAATCCTATCACTGCTGCGTTTATACCGCTGTCCACACGCTTGATTCTCTTTCGGAGACATATAAATCCATAGGTTTTAAGATTCTTACTAGTCAGGTATATTCTTAGGCGTTTAATATGGGGTGTTGAGTCCACTTCGTTGAGCAAGGAGTAGCTCTTGTCTATTACATATTTGGCTTATGGAACGGTATCTGTGCTAATTTCACTCTCTGGTTTTATGCAGCACCCCAACTCACCTTTCCCCTTAAGCAAGCATAAGTTGGTTTTCTACATTTGAGACCCTGTTCTGTTTTGTAATTCAGTTCCTGAGTAGCCAAGTTTACATTCCGTGTAGTAGTGATATCTTATGATGTTTTTTTTTCTGTGTGACTTATTTCACTTAGAATCATCATACCTGAATCCACTCATTATGCTGCTATGTGCCTGATGACATAGATTTCATTGCTGAGGGATATTGCATTTTACGTATGTACCACAACTTCTTTATCCATTTTTTGCTTTCTGTGATATTGAACTTGTACAGTAAACGAGGTTCTTGCAAACAGAGCCGTCCCAAAGTTTGGGGTGGCTGTGTCTCTTTGATTTTAATTTCCCTAAGCTATAGGACCATAAGCAGATTGCCCTAAGCTCTGCTTCTTTGTTTTTTAGATGTTTCAGGAAACACCATACACTTCTCCAGAGTGGCTGTTGGCAATTTACATCCCTCCCATCAGCATAACAAGGCTCCCAGTTCTCCATGGCCTGTCCTGCCTTTCTGGATTTTACACTTTTTTCAGATGGCCCTTTTGACCGGGGGGCAGTGAGACTTCATTGTAGTGCAGATTTCCTTTGCAAGCTTGCTTGGTTGGCCAAAAAGGGCGTATGCGTTTTTTCCTGAATATATTCAGGAGAAAACGCATACGCCCTTTTTGGCCAAGTGCATCATTGTGGACGTTCTGCCTCTTTTCCTATGCTTTACATGCAATTCCAGTCTACCTCCTGAAATCGGTTTCCTGCAATTCTGCCCCACTTTCAAGTCCTCTTGGCAGCCTTATTTCAATATATTTTTGGACGATAGCTGTCATTTATAACTCTGCAGGTTTGTGAATTACAGTGCCCCTGAGCTCCTTTCTTCAACTCGCTTTCTTGTGAGCTGGCCGCAACACCACAGGATTGCTTCAGGCCCTAGTGTGGTTCCGGCACGGCACGCCAAGCCTTTGGTTAATTCCTCCTCCTGGTTGGAAATGAGAGTTAAATTTGCCCGTCCAGACACCTCCAGCTAGTCTCTCATTGGTTCTCCCTATTCCTGTTCATTTTCCGCAGAAATTGCAAACTGGGCCAAACAGGAGGTTAAAGGCACTGACTCTCCAAGTGGGGAGAGTGTTAGTAAAGCGTCTGGAATGTTGTACCCGAGTACCAGGCGACGAAAACTGAGACACATTTGAACACGTTTCCCGATCACACGTTTGATCATACTCTGGGTTCCACATGCATGTTTTAGCTAAAGGAAGAATCCCTTAAACCTGGAGAGTTGAGACCCATGGAACGGGTACCAACATTATGAATTCAAAGGGTCTGCATTTGCTCAGCGAACCTCACCAATCCTATCACTGCTGCATTTATGCCGCTGTACACACGCTTGATTCTCTTTCGGAGACATATAAATCCATAGGTTTTAAGATTCTTACTAGTCAGGTATATTCTTAGGCGTTTAATATGGGGTGTTGAGTCCACTTCGTTGAGCAAGGAGTAGCTCTTGTCTATTACATATTTGGCTTATGGAACGGTATCTGTGCTAATTTCAATCTCTGGTTTATGCATCACCCCAACTCACCTTTCCCCTTAAGCAAGCATAAGTTGGTTTTCTACATTTGAGACCCTGTTCTGTTTTGTAATTCAGTTCCTGTGTAGCCAAGTTTACATTCCGTGTAGTAGTGATATCTTATGATGTTTCTTTATCTGTGACTTATTTCACTTAGAATCATCGTACCTGAATCCACTCATTATGCTGCTATGGGCCTGATGACATAGACTTCATTGCTGAGGGATATTGCATTGTACGTAAGTACCACAACTTCTTTATCCATTTTATGCTTTCTGTGATATTGAACTTAAACCGTAAACGAGGTTCTTGCAAAGAGAGCCGTCCCAAAGTTTGGGGTGGCTGTGTCTTTTTGATTTTAATTTCCCTAAGCTATAGGACCATAAGTGGAATTGCCCTAAGCTCTGCTTCTTTGTTTTCTAGATGTTTCAGGAAACACCATACACTTCTCCAGAGTGGCTGTTGGCAATTTACATCCCGCCCATCAGCATAACAAGGCTCCCAGGTCTCCATGGCCTGTCCTGCATTTCTGGAGTTTACACTTTTTTCAGATGGCTCTTTTGACCGGGGGGCAGTGAGACTTCGTTGTACTGCAGATTTCCTTTGCAAGCTTGCTTGGTTGGCCAAAAAGGGCGTATGCGTTTTTTCCTGAATATATTCAGGAGAAACCGCATACGCCCTTTTTGGCCAAGTGCATCATTGTGGACGTTCTGCCTCTTTTCCTATGCTTTACATGCAATTCCAGTCTACCTCCTGAAATCGGTTTCCTGCAATTCTGCCCCACTTTCAAGTCCTCTTGGCAGCCTTACTTCAATATATTTTTGGACGATAGCTGTCATTTATAACTCTGCAGGGTTGTGAATGACAGTGCCCGTGAGCTCCTTTCTTCAACTCGCTTTCTTGTGAGCTTGCCGCAACACCGCAGGATTGCTTCAGGCCCTAGTGTGGTTCCGGCACGGCACGCAGAGCCTTTGGTTAATTCCTCTTCTTGGTGGGAAATGAGAGTTAAATTTGCCCGTCCAGACACCTCCAGCTAGTCTCTCATTCGTTCTCCCTATTCCTGTTCATTTTCCGTAGAAATTGCAAACTGGGCCAAACAGGAGGTTAAACGCACTGACTCTCCAAGTCGGGAAAGTGTTAGTAAAGTGTCTGGAATGTTGCTCCTGAGTACCAGGGGACAAAAACTGAGACACATTTGAACACGTTTCCCGATCACATGGTGGATCATACTCTGGGTTCCACATGCATGTTTTAGCTAAAGGAAGAATCCCTTAAACCTGGAGAGTTGAGACCTATGGAATGGGTACCAGGCAATATGACTTCAAAGGGTCTGCATTTGCTCACCGAACCTCACCAATCCTATCACTGCTGCGTTTATGCTGCTGTTCACACACTTGATTCTCTTTTGGAGACATATAAATCCATAGGTTTTAAGATTCTTACTAGTCAGGTATATTCTTAGGCGTTTAATATGGGGTGTTGAGTCCACTTCGTTGAGCAAGGAGTAGCTCTTGTCTATTACATATTTGGCTTATGGAACGGTATCTGTGCTAATTTCAATCTCTGGTTTTAGGCAGCACCCCAACTCACCTTTCCCCTTAAGCAAGCATAAGTTGGTTTTCTACATTTGAGACCCTGTTCTGTTTTGTAATTCAGTTCCTGAGTAGCCAAGTTTACATTCCGTGTAGTAGTGATATCTTATGATGTTTTTTTTTCTGTGTGACTTATTTCACTTAGAATCATCATACCTGAATCCACTCATTATGCTGCTATGTGCCTGATGACATAGATTTCATTGCTGAGGGATATTGCATTTTACGTATGTACCACAACTTCTTTATCCATTTTTCGCTTTCTGTGATATTGAACTTGTACAGTAAACGAGGTTCTTGCAAACAGAGCCGTCCCAAAGTTTGGGGTGGCTGTGTCTCTTTGATTTTAATTTCCCTAAGCTATAGGACCATAAGTGGAAGTGCCCTAGGCTCTGTTGCTTTGTTTTTTGGATGTTTCAGGAAACACCATACACTTCTCCAGAGTGGCTGTTGGCAATTTACATCCCTCCCATCAGCATAACAAGGCTCCCAGTTCTCCATGGCCTGTCTTGCCTTTCTGGATTTTACACTTTTCTCAGGTGGCCCTTTAGACCGGGGGGAAGTGACACTTCATAGTAGTTCGGATTTCCATTGCAAGCTTGCTTGGTTTGCCAAAAGGGCGTATGTGTTTTTTCCTGAATATATTCAGGAACAAACTCATACGCCGTTTTTTGCCAAGTGCATCATTGTCGATGTTCTGCCTCTTTTCCTATGCTTTAAATGCCATTCCAGTCTACCTCCTGAAATCGGTTTCCTGAAATTCTGCCCCGCTTTCAAGTCCTCTTCGCAGCCTTACTTCAATATATTTTTGGACGTAATCTGTCATTTATAACTCTGCAGGTTTGTGAATGACAGTGCCCCTGAGCTCCTTTCTTCAACTCGCTTTCTTGTGAGCTGGCCGCAAACCCGCAAGACTGCTTCAGGCCCTAATCTGCTTCTGGCAGGGCACGCTGAGCCTTTGGTTAATTCCTCTTCCTGGTGGGAAATGAGTGTTAAATATGCCCTTACAGACACCTACCTCACTCTCAACCCCTTGGTGATGTGGGTCCTCTGGTTTGTGGCCACCTTTGCTGGGTTCCTCACCTTTCGATGATGTGGCCCCACTAGTGTGAGGACACTCCTGCCTGGTTCTCATCCACGTGGTTATGTGGACCCCCTGGTGAGAGTCAGTTCCTGGCTGTGTTCCTCACCCTTCTGTGAGGGAGACCCTCTGCTGATAGGTCACTCCTGCATGGCTGGCACACATTGCCTTGGTGAAGTCAGCCGTGTGGTGTCAGTTGGAGCATGCTGGGAATCTCCTCCCCCCAGTGATGAGGGCCCTCTTGCGTCAGGCCCTAACTGCTGGGCTCACCAACTTTTCTTAGTGAGCCCAATGATGCTTGGGCACTCCTCTTAGGATCCCATCTCCATGGGGATGTGGGCCTTCTGCTCTGAGGTCCCAACGGCTGGGTTGTTCACATTTTCATGATGTGGGCTCTCTGGTGTTAGTTCACAGAGGCCTGGATCCCATAGCCTCTGTGCTCTTGGCCGCCTGCTGGGAGGTTCCAACTGCTGGATTCCTCACTTTTTAAATTTTTGGGGCCCTCTGTTGTGAGGATCCTCCTGCCTGCCTCACTCCCAGCCCCTTCGTGATGTGTGTCGTCTGGTTTGAGGCCACATGTGCTGGGTTCCTCACCTTTCGATGATGTGGGACCAATGGTCTTAGGAGACTCCTGCCTGGTTCACATCCCCTTGGTGATGTGGGCGCTCTGTTGAGAGTCTGATCCTGGCTGGGTTCCTCACCCATCTGTGAGGTGGGCCGTCTGCTGTGAGGTCACTCCTGCCTGGCTTGCTCACCTCGCCTTGTGGACATGAGCCCTCTGGTGGCACTTGGAGCCTGCTGGGAGCCTCCTCCCCTCGGTGATGAGGGCCCTCTGGCGTCAGGCCCTAACTGCTGGGCTCCCCACATTTTGTGATGTGCGCCCAGTTGTGCGAGGACACTCCAGCCAGGATCACATCCCCATTGGGATGTTGGCCTTCTGCTCTGAGGTCCCAACGCCTGGGTTGCTCACAATTTCATGATGTGGGCTCTCTGCTGTTAGTTCACTCCTGCCTGTATCCCATAGCTTCTGTGCTCTCGGCCGCCTGCTGGGGGGTTCCAACTGCTGGATTCCTCACCTTTCTTCTTCTTTGGGCCCTCTGTTTTTAGGCTACTCCTGCCTGCCTCACTCCCATTCCCTTTGTGATATATGTCCTCTGATTTGAGGCCACATGTGCTGGGTTCCGCACCTTTCGATGATGTGGCCCCACTGGAGGGAAGACAGTCCTGACTGGTCCCATCCCCTTGCTGATGTGGGCCCTCAGGTGAGAGTCTGATCCTGGCTGGGTTCCTCACCCTTCTGTGAGGTGGGCCCTCTGCTGTGAGGTCAATCATGCCTGTCTGGCACACGTCACCTTGGCGACGTGGGCCCTCTGGTGGCAGTTGGAGTGTGCTGGGATCCTCCTCCCCTCGGTGATGAGGGCCCTCTTGCCTTAGGCCATAACTGCTGGGCTCCCCACATTTTCTGATGTGCGCCAAGTGAGTGAGGACACTCTTGCCAGGTTC
The DNA here is from genome assembly GCF_949774975.1 of Lagenorhynchus albirostris. Taxonomy (NCBI): domain Eukaryota; kingdom Metazoa; phylum Chordata; class Mammalia; order Artiodactyla; family Delphinidae; genus Lagenorhynchus; species Lagenorhynchus albirostris. The sequence continues at coordinate 664,355 of NW_026783569.1, read as the reverse complement.
CCATCCCCATGGGGATATGGGCCTTCTGCTCTGAGGTCAAAACGGCTGGCTTGCTCACAGTACCATGATGTGGGCCCTCTGCTGTGAGTTCACTCCGGCAAGGATCCCTTATCATCGGTGCTCTGAGTCGCCTGCTTGGAGGTTCCAACTGCTGGATTCCTCACCTTTTTCATTCTATGTGCCCTCTGTTGTGAGGCTTCTCCTGCCTGCCTCACTGCCAGCCCCTTGGTGATGGGTGTCCTATGGCTTGAGGCCACATGTGCTGCGTTCCTCACCTTTCGATGATGTGGCCCCACTCGTGTGAGGACACTCCTGCCTGGTTCCCATCCCCTTGGTGAGGTGGGCCCTCTGGTGAGAGTCTAATCCTGGCTGGGTTCCTCAATGTTCTGTGAGGTAGGCCCTCTGCTGTGAGGTCACTCCTGCCTGGCTGGCCCACGTCACCTTTGAGACGTGAGCCCTCTGGTGGCAGTTGGAGCATGCAGGGTGCCTCAACCTCTCGGTGATGACGTCCCTCTGGCGTCAGGCCCTAAATGGTGGGCTCCCCACATTTTCTGATGTGCGCCCAGTGGTGCGAGGACACTCCAGCCAGGTTCCCATTCCCATGGGGATGTGGGCCTTCTGCGCTGAGGTCCCAACGCCTGGGTTGCTCACAGTTTTATGATGTGGGCCCTCTGCTCTGAGTTCACTGTGGCCTGGATCCCATAGTTTCGGTGTTCTGGGCCGCCTGCTGGAAGGCCTAAATGCTGGAATCCTCACGTTTTTTATATTATGTGCCCTGTGTTGTGAGGCTACTCCTGCCTGCCTCACTCCAAGGCCCTTGGTGATGTGGGTCCTCTGGTTTGAGGACACATGTGCTGGGTTCCTCACCTTAAGATGATGAGGCCCCACTGGTGTGAGGATAATCCTGACTGGTTCCCATCCCCTTTGTGATGTGGGCCCTCTGGTGAGAGTCTGATCCTGGCTGGGTTCCTCACCCATCTGTGAGGTGGGCCCTCTACTATCAGGTAACTCTTGCCTGGCTTGCTCACCTCGCCTTGTTGACATGAGCCCTCTGGTGGCACTTGGACCCTGCTGGGAGCCTCCTCACCTCTGTGATGAGGGCCCTCTGACGTCAGGCCTTAACTGCTCGGTTCCCCAACTTTTCTTAGTGAGCCCAGTGATGCTCGGGCACTCCTCTTAGGTTCCCATCTCCATGGGCATGTGGGCCTTCTGCTCTGAGGTTCCAACGGCTGGGTTGATCACAATTTCATGATGTGGGCTCTCTGGTGTTAGTTCACTGTGGCCTGGATCCCATAGCCTCTGTGCCCTTGGCCGCCTGCTGGGAGGTTCCAACTGCTCGATTCCTCAACTTTTGTATTCTATGGGTCCTGTGTTGTGATGCTCCTCCTGCCTGCCTCACTCGCAACCCCTTCGTGATGTGAGTCTTCTGGTTTGAGGCCACATGTGCTGGGTTCCGCAACTTTCTTTGATGTGGCCCCACTGGTGTGAGGACACTCCTGCCTGGTTCCCATCCCCTTGGTGATGTGGGCCTTCTGGTGACAGTCTTATCCTGGCTGGGTTCCTCACTCTTCTGTGAGGTAGGCCCTCTGCTGTGAGGTCAATCCTGCCTGACTTGCACACATCACCTTGGCGACGTGGGCCCTCTGTTGGCACATGGAACATGCTGGGAGCCTCCGGCCCTCGGTGATGATGGCCCTCTAGCATCAGGCCCTAACTGCTGGGCTCCCCACGTTTTCTGATGTGAGCCCAGTGATGCCAGGACACTCCTGTCAGGTTCCCATCCCCATGGGGATGTGGGCTTTCTGCTCTGAGGTCCCAACGCCTGGGTTGCTCACAGTTTCATGATGTGGGCTCTCTGCTGTTAGTTCACTCCTGCCTGCATCCCATAGCTTCTGTGCTCTCGGCCACCTGCTGGGAGGTTCCAAATGCTGGATTCCTCACCTTTTTTATTCTTTGGGCCCTCTGATTTTAGGCTACTCCTACCTGCCTCACTCCCATCCCCTTTGTGATGTATGTCCTCTGATATGAGGCCACATGTGCTGGGTTCCTCACCTTTCGATGATGTGGCCCCACTGGTGGGAGGACAGTCCTGACTGGTTCCCATCCCCTTGGTGTTGTGGGCCCTCTGGTGAGAGTCTCATCCTGCCTCGGTTCCTCACCCTTCTGTGAGATAGGCCCTCTGCTGTGAGGTCACTACTGCCTGGCTGGCGCATGCCACCTTGTAGACGTGGGCCCTCTGTTGGCAGTTGGAACCTGCTGGGAGTCTCCTCCCCTCAGTTATGAGGGTCCCCTGGCGTCAGGCCCTAACTGCTGGGCTCCTAACATTTTCTGATATGTGCTAAGTTGTGCGAAGCCACTCCTGCCAGGTTCCCATCCCAATGGGGATGTGGACCTTCTGTTCTGAGGTCCCAACGGCTGGGCTGCTCACAGGTTCATGATGTGGGCCCTCTGCTGTGAGTTCACTGCGGCCTGGATCCCATAGCCTCGGTGCTCTGGGCCACTTGCTGGGAGGTTCCAACTGCTGGATTCCTCAACTTTTATATTCTATGGACCCTGTGTTGTGAGGCCGGTCCTGCCAGCCTCATTCCGAACCCCTTGGTGATGTGGTTCCTCTGGTTTGAGGCTACATGTGCTGGGATCCTCACCTTTCGATGATGTTGTCCCACTGGTGTGGGGACACTCCTGCCTGGTTCCCATCCCCTTGGTGATGTGGGCCCTCTGGTGAGAGTCTGATCCTGGCTGTGTTCCTCACCCTTCTGTGAGGGGGGCCCTCTGCTGTGAGGTCACTCCTGCCGGGCTGGCACACATCGCCTTGGCGACGTTGGCCCTCTGGTGGCAGCTGGAGCCTGCTGGGAGCCTCCTCCTCTCGGTGATGAGTGCCCTCTAGCGTCAGGCCCTAACTTCTGAGCACCTCACGTTTTCTGATGTGAGCCCAGTGATGCCAGGACACTCCTGTCATGTTCCCATCACCATGGGGATGTGGGCCTTCTGCTCTGAGGTCCCAATGTCTGGGTTGCTCACAGTTTCATGATGTGGGCTGTCTGGTGTTAGTTCACTCCGGCCTGCATCCCCTAGCCTCTGTGCTCTGGGCCGCCTGCTGGGAGGTTCCAAATGCTGGATTCCTCACCTTTCTTATTTTGGGGCCCTCTATTATGAGGCTCCTCCTGCCTGCCTCACTCCCAGCCCCTTGGTGATGGGTGTCCTATGGTTTGAAGCCACATGTTCTGGGTTCCTCACCTTTAGATGATGTGGCCCTACTCATGTGAGGACACTCCTGCCTGGTTCCAATCCATTTGGTGATGTGGGCCCTCTGGTGCGAGTCTGATCCTGACTGGGTTCGTCACACTTCTCTGAGGTGGGCCCTCTGCTGTGAGGTCATTCGTGCCTGGTTGGCACACATCGCCTTGGCGACGTCAGCCCTCTGGTGGCAGTTGGAGCCTGCTGGGAGCCTCCTTCCCTTGGTGATGAGGGTCCTCTGGCGTCAGGCCCTAACTGCTGGTCGCCCAAAATTTTCTGATATGTTCTCAGTGGTGCGAGGACACTCCTACCAGATTTCCATCCCCATGGGGATGTGGGCCTCCTGCTCTGAGGTCCCAATGGCTGGGTTGCTCAGTTTCATGACATGGGCCCTCTTCTGTGAGTTCACTGTGGCCTGGATCCCATAGCCTCGGTGCACCGGGCTGCCTGCTAGGAGGTTCCAACTGCTGGATTCCTCACTTTTTTATTCTATGGGCCCAGGGTTGTGAGGCTACTCCTGCCTGCCTCACTCCGAGGTCCTTGGTGATGTGGGTCCTCTGGTTTGAGGACACATGTGCTGAGTACCTCACCTTTCGATGATGTGGCCCCACTGGTGTGAAGACACTCCTGCCTGGTTCCCATCCCCTTGGTGATGTGGGCCCTCTGGTGAGAGTCTGATGTTGGCTGGGATTCTCACCCTTCTGTGAGGTGGGACCTCTGCTGTGAGGTAACTCCTGCCTGGCCTGCTCACGTTGCCTGGCAATGTGAGCCCTCAGGTGGCAGTTGGTGCCTGCTGGGAATCTCCTCCCCTCAGTTATGAGAGCTCTGGATAAAACACATATGCCCTTTTTTGCCAAGTGCATTATTTTCCAAGTTCTGTGTCTTTTCCTATGCTTTAAGAATGACTCCCGTGTACCTTCTGAAATCGGATTCCAGGAATTCTGACCCGTTTTCAACTCCTCTTGGCAGCCTTACTTCAATATATTTGTGGACGATAGCTGTCATTTATCACGCTGCAGGTTTGTGAATTACAGTGCCCCTGAGCTCCTTTCTTCAACTCGCTTACTTGTGAGCTGGACGCAACACCGCAGGATTGCTTCAGGCCCTAGTGTGGTTACGGCACGGCATGATGAGCCTTTGGTTAATTCCTCTTCCTGGTGGGAAATGAGAGTTAAATTTGCCCGTCCAGACACCTCCAGCTAGTCTCTCATTGGTTCTCCCTATTCCTGTTCATCTTACGCAGAAATTGCAAACTGGGCCAAATAGCAGGTTAAAGGCACTGACTCTCCAAGTGAGGAGAGTGTTAGTAAAGCGTCTGGAATGTTGCACCCGAGTACCAGGGGACGAAAACTGAGACACATTTGAACACGTTTCCCGATCACACTGTGGATCATACTCTGGGTTCCACATGCATGTTTTAGCTGAAGGAAGAATCCCTTAAACCTGGAGAGTTGAGACCCATGGAATGGGTACCATGCAATATGACTTCAAAGGGTCTGCATTTGCTCACCGAACCTCACCAATCCTATCACTGCTGCGTTTATGCCGCTGTACACACGTTTGATTCTCTTTCGGAGACATATAAATCCATAGGATTTAAGATTCTTACCAGTCAGGTATATTCTTAGGCATTTAATATGGGAGGATGAGTCCACTTCGTTGAGCAAGGAGTAGCTCTTCTCTATTACATATTTGGCTTATGGAACGGTATCTGTGCTAATTTCAATCTCTGGTTTTATGTAGCACCTTTCCCCTTAAGCAAGCATAAGTTGGTCTTCTACATTTGAGACAGTGTTCTGTTTTGTAATTCAGTTCCTGTATAGCCAAGTTTACATTCCGTGTAGTAGTGATATCTTATGATGTTTCTTTTTCTGTGTGACTTATTTCACTTAGAATCAGCGTACCTGAATCCACTCATCATGCTGCTATGGGCCTCATGACATAGATTTCATTGCTGAATGACATTGCATTGTACGTAAGTACCACAACTTCTTTATGCATTTTTCGCTTTCTGTGATATTGAACTTATACCATAAAGGAGGTTCTTGTAAACAGAGCCGTCCCAAACATTGGGGTGGCTGTGTCATTTTGATTTTAATTTCCCTAAACTATAGGACCATAAGTGGAAGTGCCCTAGGCTCTGTTGCTTTGTTTTTTAGATGTTTCAGAAAACACCATACACTTCTCCAGAGTGGCTGTTGGCAATTTACATCCTGCCAATCAGCATAACAAGGCTCCCAGTTCTCCATGGCCTGTCCTGCCTTTCTGGCTTTTACACTTTTTTCAGATGGCCGTTTTGACCCAGGGGCAGTGAGACTTCATTGTAGTGCAGATTTCCTTTGCAAGCTTGCTTGGTTGGCCAAAAAGGGCATATGCGTTTTGTCCTGAATATATTCAGGAGAAAACGCATATGCCCTTTTTGGCCAAGTGCATCATTGTGGACGTTCTGCCTCTTTTCCTGTACTTTACATGCAATTCCTGTCTACCTCCTGAAATCGGTTTCCTGCAATTCTGCCCCGCTTTCAAGTCCTCTTGGCAGCCTTCCTTCAATATATTTTTGGACGATAGCTGTCATTTATAACTCTGCAGGTTTGTGAATGACAGTGCCCCTGAGCTCCTTTCTTCAACTCGCTTTCTTGTGAGCTGGCCGCAACACCGCAGGATTGCATCAGGCCCTAGTGTGGTTCCGGCCCGGCACGCTGAGCCTTTGGTTAATTCCTCTTCCTGTTGGGAAATGAGAGTTAAATTTGCCCGTCCAGACACCTCCAGCTAGTCTCTCATTGGTTCTCCCTATTCCTGTTCATTTTCCGCAGAAATTGCAAACTGGGCCAAACAGGAGGTTAAAGGCACTGACTCTCCAAGTGGGGAGAGTGTTAGTAAAGCGTCTGAAATGTTGCACCTGAGTACCAGGCGACAAAATCTGAGACACATTTGAACACGTTTCCCGATCACACGTTTGATCATACTCTGGGTTCCACATGCATGTTTTAGCTAAAGGAAGAATCCCTTAAACCTGGAGAGTTGAGACCCATGGAACGGGTACCAACATTATGAATTCAAAGGGTCTGCATTTGCTCAGCGAACCTCACCAATCCTATCACTGCTGCATTTATGCCGCTGTACACACGCTTGATTCTCTTTCGGAGACATATAAATCCATAGGTTTTAAGATTCTTACTAGTCAGGTATATTCTTAGGCGTTTAATATGGGGTGTTGAGTCCACTTCGTTGAGCAAGGAGTAGCTCTTGTCTATTACATATTTGGCTTATGGAACGGTATCTGTGCTAATTTCAATCTCTGGTTTATGCATCACCCCAACTCACCTTTCCCCTTAAGCAAGCATAAGTTGGTTTTCTACATTTGAGACCCTGTTCTGTTTTGTAATTCAGTTCCTGTGTAGCCAAGTTTACATTCCGTGTAGTAGTGATATCTTATGATGTTTCTTTATCTGTGACTTATTTCACATAGAATCATCGTACCTGAATCCACTCATTATGCTGCTATGAGCCTGATGACATAGACTTCATTGCTGAGGGATATTGCATTGTACGTAAGTACCACAACTTCTTTATCCATTTTATGCTTTCTGTGATATTGAACTTAAACCGTAAACGAGGTTCTTGCAAAGAGAGCCGTCCCAAAGTTTGGGGTGGCTATGTCTTTTTGATTTTAATTTCCCTAAGCTATAGGACCATAAGTGGAATTGCCCTAAGCTCTGCTTCTTTGTTTTCTAGATGTTTCAGGAAACACCATACACTTCTCCAGAGTGGCTATTGGCAATTTACGTCCCGCCCATCAGCATAACAAGGCTCCCAGGTCTCCATGGCCTGTCCTGCATTTCTGGAGTTTACACGTTTTTCAGATCGCTCTTTTGACCGGGGGGCAGTGAGACTTCGTTGTACTGCAGATTTCCTTTGCAAGCTTGCTTGGTTGGCCAAAAAGAGCGTATGCGTTTTTTCCTGAATATATTCAGGAAAAAACGCATACGTCCGTTTTGGCCAAGTGCATCATTGTGGACGTTCTGCCTCTTTTCCTATGCTTTACATGCAATTCCAGTCTACCTCGTGAAATCGGTTTCCTGCAATTCTGCCCCGCTTTCAAGTCCTCTTGGCAGCCTTACTTCAATATATTTTTGGACGATAGCTGTCATTTATAACTCTGCAGGGTTGTGAATGACAGTGCCTCTGAGCTCCTTTCTTCAACTCGCTTTCTTGTGAGCTTGCCGCAACACCGCAGGATTGCTTCAGGCCCTAGTGTGGTTCCGGCACGGCACGCAGAGCCTTTGGTTAATTCCTCTTCTTGTTGGGAAATGATAGTTAAATTTGCCCGTCCAGACACCTCCAGCAGTCTCTCATTGGTTCTCCCTATTCCTGTTCATTTTCCGTACAAATTGCAAACTGGGCCAAACAGGAGGTTAAAGGCACTGACTCTCCAAGTCGGGAAAGTGTTAGTAAAGCGTCTGGAATGTTGCTCCTGAGTACCAGGGGACAAAAACTGAGACACATTTGAACACGTTTCCCGATCACATGGTGGATCATACTCTGGGTTCCACATGCATGTTTTAGCTAAAGGAAGAATCCCTTAAACCTAGAGAATTGAGACCTATGGAATGGGTACCAGGCAATATGACTTCAAAGGGTCTGCATTTGCTCACCGAACCTCACCAATCCTATCACTGCTGCGTTTATGCTGCTGTTCACACGCTTGATTCTCTTTCGGAGACATATAAATCCATAGGTTTTAAGATTCTTACTAGTCAGGTATATTCTTAGGCGTTTAATATGGGGTGTTGAGTCCACTTCGTTGAGCAAGGAGTAGCTCTTGTCTATTACATATTTGGCTTATGGAACGGTATCTGTGCTAATTTCACTCTCTGGTTTTATGCAGCACCCCAACTCACCTTTCCCCTTAAGCAAGCATAAGTTGGTTTTCTACATTTGAGACCCTGTTCTGTTTTGTAATTCAGTTCCTGAGTAGCCAAGTTTACATTCCGTGTAGTAGTGATATCTTATGATGTTTTTTTTTCTGTGTGACTTATTTCACTTAGAATCATCATACCTGAATCCACTCATTATGCTGCTATGTGCCTGATGACATAGATTTCATTGCTGAGGGATATTGCATTTTACGTATGTACCACAACTTCTTTATCCATTTTTCGCTTTCTGTGATATTGAACTTGTACAGTAAACGAGGTTCTTGCAAACAGAGCCGTCCCAAAGTTTGGGGTGGCTGTGTCTCTTTGATTTTAATTTCCCTAAGCTATAGGACCATAAGCAGATTGCCCTAAGCTCTGCTTCTTTGTTTTTTAGATGTTTCAGGAAACACCATACACTTCTCCAGAGTGGCTGTTGGCAATTTACATCCCTCCCATCAGCATAACAAGGCTCCCAGTTCTCCATGGCCTGTCCTGCCTTTCTGGATTTTACACTTTTTCAGATCGCCCTTTTGACCGGGGGGCAGTGAGACTTCATTGTAGTGCAGATTTCCTTTGCAAGCTTGCTTGGTTGGCCAAAAAGGGCGTATGCGTTTTTTCCTGAATATATTCAGGAAAAAACGCATACGCCCTTTTTGGCCAAGTGCATCATTGTGGACGTTCTGCCTCTTTTCCTATGCTTTACATGCAATTCCAGTCTACCTCGTGAAATCGGTTTCCTGCAATTCTGCCCCGCTTTCAAGTCCTCTTGGCAGCCTTACTTCAATATATTTTTGGACGATAGCTGTCATTTATAACTCTGCAGGGTTGTGAATGACAGTGCCCGTGAGCTCCTTTCTTCAACTCGCTTTCTTGTGAGCTTGCCGCAACACCGCAGGATTGCTTCAGGCCCTAGTGTGGTTCCGGCACGGCACGCAGAGCCTTTGGTTAATTCCTCTTCTTGGTGGGAAATGAGAGTTAAATTTGCCCGTCCAGACACCTCCAGCTAGTCTCTCATTGGTTCTCCCTATTCCTGTTCATTTTCCGTAGAAATTGCAAACTGGGCCAAACAGGAGGTTAAACGCACTGACTCTCCAAGTCGGGAAAGTGTTAGTAAAGCGTCTGGAATGTTGCTCCTGAGTACCAGGGGACAAAAACTGAGACACATTTGAACACGTTTCCCGATCACATGGTGGATCATACTCTGGGTTCCACATGCATGTTTTAGCTAAAGGAAGAATCCCTTAAACCTGGAGAGTTGAGACCTATGGAATGGGTACCAGGCAATATGACTTCAAAGGGTCTGCATTTGCTCACCGAACCTCACCAATCCTATCACTGCTGCGTTTATGCTGCTGTTCACACACTTGATTCTCTTTTGGAGACATATAAATCCATAGGTTTTAAGATTCTTACTAGTCAGGTATATTCTTAGGCGTTTAATATGGGGTGTTGAGTCCACTTCGTTGAGCAAGGAGTAGCTCTTGTCTATTACATATTTGGCTTATGGAACGGTATCTGTGCTAATTTCAATCTCTGGTTTTATGCAGCACCCCAACTCACCTTTCCCCTTAAGCAAGCATAAGTTGGTTTTCTACATTTGAGACCCTGTTCTGTTTTGTAATTCAGTTCCTGTGTAGCCAAGTTTACATTCCCTGTATTAGTGATATCTTATGATGTTTCTTTTTCTGTGTGACTAATTTCACTTAGAATCATCGTACCTGAATCCACTCATTATGCTGCTACGGGCCTGATGACATAGATTTCATTGCTGAGTGATATTGCATTGTACGTAAGTACCACGACTTCTTTATCCATTTTTTGCTTTCTGCGACATTGAACTTGTACCGTAAACGAGGTTCTTGTAAACAGAGCCGGCCCAAACTTTGGGGTGGCTGTGTCTTTTTGATTTTAATTTCCCTAAGTTATAGGAGTATAAGAGGAAGTGCCCTAGGCTCTGTTTCTTTGTATTTTGGATGTTTCAGGAAACACCATACCCTTCTCCAGAGTGGCTGTTGGCAATTTACATCCCACCCATCAGCATAACAAGGCTGCCAGTTCTCCATGGCCTGTCCTGCCTTTCTGGATTTTACACTTTTTTCAGATGGCCCTTTTGACCGGGGGTCAGTGAGACTTCATTGTAGTGCAGATTACCTTTGCAAGCTTGCTGGGTTGGCCAAAAAGGGCATATGTGTTTTTTCCTGAATATATTGGTTTTCTATATTTGAGACGCTGTTCTGTTTTGTATTTCAGTTCCTGTGTAGCCAAGTTTACATTCCGTGTATTAGTGATATCTTATGATGTTTCTTTTTCTGTGTGACTTATTTCACTTAGAATCAGTGTACCTGAATCCACTCATCATGCTGCTATGGGCCTGATGACATAGATTTCATTGCTGAGTGATATTGCATTGTACGTAAGTACCACAACTTCTTTATCCATTTTTCGCTTTCTGTGATATTGAACTTATACCATAAAGGAGGTTCTTGTAAACAGAGCCGTCCGAAAATTTGGGGTGGCTGTGTCTTTTTGATTTTAATTTCCCTAAGCTCTAGGACCATAAGTGGAAGTGTCCTAGGCTCTGTTGCTTTGTTTTTTAGATGTTTCAGGAAACACCATACACTTCTCCAGAGTGGCTGTTGGCAATTTACATCCCAACCGTCAGCATAACAAGGCCTCCAGTTCTCCGTGGCCTGTCCTGCCTTTCTGGATTTTACACTTTTTTCAAATGGCCCTTTTGACCGGGGGGCAGTGAGACTTCATTGTAGTGCAGATTTCCTTTGCAAGCTTGCTTGGTTGGCCAAAAAGTGCCTATGCTTTTTTCCTGAATATATTCAGGAAGAAACACATACGCCCTTTTTGGCCAAGGGCATCATTGTGGACGTTCTGCCTCTTTTCCTATGCTTTACATGCAATTCCAGTCTACCTCCTGAAATCGGTTTCCTGCAATTCTGCCCCGCTTTAAAGTCCTCTTAGCAGCCTTACTTCAATATATTTTTGGACGATAGCTGTCATTTATAACTCTGCAGGTTTGTGAATGACAGTGCCCCTGAGCTCCTTTCTTCAACTCGCTTTCTTGTGAGCTGGCCGCAACACCGCAGGATTGCATCAGGCCCTAGTGTGGTTCCGGCCCGGCACGCTGAGCCTTTGGTTAATTCCTCTTCCTGGTGGGAAATGAGAGTTAAATTTGCCCGTCCAGACACCTCCAGCTAGTCTCTCATTGGTTCTCCCTATTCCTGTTCATTTTCCGCAGAAATTGCAAACTGGGCCAAACAGGAGGTTAAAGGCACTGACTCTCCAAGTGGGGAGAGTGTTAGTAAAGCGTCTGAAATGTTGCACCTGAGTACCAGGCGACAAAATCTGAGACACATTTGAACACGTTTCCCGATCACACGTTTGATCATACTCTGGGTTCCACATGCATGTTTTAGCTAAAGGAAGAATCCCTTAAACCTGGAGAGTTGAGACCCATGGAACGGGTACCAACATTATGAATTCAAAGGGTCTGCATTTGCTCAGCGAACCTCACCAATCCTATCACTGCTGCATTTATGCCGCTGTACACACGCTTGATTCTCTTTCGGAGACATATAAATCCATAGGTTTTAAGATTCTTACTAGTCAGGTATATTCTTAGGCGTTTAATATGGGGTGTTGAGTCCACTTCGTTGAGCAAGGAGTAGCTCTTGTCTATTACATATTTGGCTTATGGAACGGTATCTGTGCTAATTTCAATCTCTGGTTTATGCATCACCCCAACTCACCTTTCCCCTTCAGCAAGCATAAGTTGGTTTTCTACATTTGAGACCCTGTTCTGTTTTGTAATTCAGTTCCTGTGTAGCCAAGTTTACATTCCGTGTAGTAGTGATATCTTATGATGTTTCTTTATCTGTGACTTATTTCACATAGAATCATCGTACCTGAATCCACTCATTATGCTGCTATGAGCCTGATGACATAGACTTCATTGCTGAGGGATATTGCATTGTACGTAAGTACCACAACTTCTTTATCCATTTTATGCTTTCTGTGATATTGAACTTAAACCGTAAACGAGGTTCTTGCAAAGAGAGCCGTCCCAAAGTTTGGGGTGGCTATGTCTTTTTGATTTTAATTTCCCTAAGCTATAGGACCATAAGTGGAATTGCCCTAAACTCTGCTTCTTTGTTTTCTAGATGTTTCAGGAAACACCATACACTTCTCCAGAGTGGCTATTGGCAATTTACGTCCCGCCCATCAGCATAACAAGGCTCCCAGGTCTCCATGGCCTGTCCTGCATTTCTGGAGTTTACACGTTTTTCAGATCGCTCTTTTGACCGGGGGGCAGTGAGACTTCGTTGTACTGCAGATTTCCTTTGCAAGCTTGCTTGGTTGGCCAAAAAGAGCGTATGCGTTTTTTCCTGAATATATTCAGGAAAAAACGCATACGCCCGTTTTGGCCAAGTGCATCATTGTGGACGTTCTGCCTCTTTTCCTATGCTTTACATGCAATTCCAGTCTACCTCGTGAAATCGGTTTCCTGCAATTCTGCCCCGCTTTCAAGTCCTCTTGGCAGCCTTACTTCAATATATTTTTGGACGATAGCTGTCATTTATAACTCTGCAGGGTTGTGAATGACAGTGCCTCTGAGCTCCTTTCTTCAACTCGCTTTCTTGTGAGCTTGCCGCAACACCGCAGGATTGCTTCAGGCCCTAGTGTGGTTCCGGCACGGCACGCAGAGCCTTTGGTTAATTCCTCTTCTTGTTGGGAAATGAGAGTTAAATTTGCCCGTCCAGACACCTCCAGCAGTCTCTCATTGGTTCTCCCTATTCCTGTTCATTTTCCGTACAAATTGCAAACTGGGCCAAACAGGAGGTTAAACGCACTGACTCTCCAAGTCGGGAAAGTGTTAGTAAAGCGTCTGGAATGTTGCTCCTGAGTACCAGGGGACAAAAACTGAGACACATTTGAACACGTTTCCCGATCACATGGTGGATCATACTCTGGGTTCCACATGCATGTTTTAGCTAAAGGAAGAATCCCTTAAACCTGGAGAGTTGAGACCTATGGAATGGGTACCAGGCAATATGACTTCAAAGGGTCTGCATTTGCTCACCGAACCTCACCAATCCTATCACTGCTGCGTTTATGCTGCTGTTCACACGCTTGATTCTCTTTCGGAGACATATAAATCCATAGGTTTTAAGATTCTTACTAGTCAGGTATATTCTTAGGCGTTTAATATGGGGTGTTGAGTCCACTTCGTTGAGCAAGGAGTAGCTCTTGTCTATTACATATTTGGCTTATGGAACGGTATCTGTGCTAATTTCACTCTCTGGTTTTATGCAGCACCCCAACTCACCTTTCCCCTTAAGCAAGCATAAGTTGGTTTTCTACATTTGAGACCCTGTTCTGTTTTGTAATTCAGTTCCTGAGTAGCCAAGTTTACATTCCGTGTAGTAGTGATATCTTATGATGTTTTTTTTTCTGTGTGACTTATTTCACTTAGAATCATCATACCTGAATCCACTCATTATGCTGCTATGTGCCTGATGACATAGATTTCATTGCTGAGGGATATTGCATTTTACGTATGTACCACAACTTCTTTATCCATTTTTCGCTTTCTGTGATATTGAACTTGTACAGTAAACGAGGTTCTTGCAAACAGAGCCGTCCCAAAGTTTGGGGTGGCTGTGTCTCTTTGATTTTAATTTCCCTAAGCTATAGGACCATAAGCAGATTGCCCTAAGCTCTGCTTCTTTGTTTTTTAGATGTTTCAGGAAACACCATACACTTCTCCAGAGTGGCTGTTGGCAATTTACATCCCTCCCATCAGCATAACAAGGCTCCCAGTTCTCCATGGCCTGTCCTGCCTTTCTGGATTTTACACTTTTTTCAGATCGCCCTTTTGACCGGGGGGCAGTGAGACTTCATTGTAGTGCAGATTTCCTTTGCAAGCTTGCTTGGTTGGCCAAAAAGGGCGTATGCGTTTTTTCCTGAATATATTCAGGAAAAAACGCATACACCCTTTTTGGCCAAGTGCATCATTGTGGACGTTCTGCCTCTTTTCCTATGCTTTACATGCAATTCCAGTCTACCTCCTGAAATCGGTTTCCTGCAATTCTGCCCCGCTTTCAAGTCCTCTTGGCAGCCTTACTTCAATATATTTTTGGACGATAGCTGTCATTTATAACTCTGCAGGGTTGTGAATGACAGTGCCCGTGAGCTCCTTTCTTGAACTCGCTTTCTTGTGAGCTTGCCGCAACACCGCAGGATTGCTTCAGGCCCTAGTGTGGTTCCGGCACGGCACGCAGAGCCTTTGGTTAATTCCTCTTCTTGGTGGGAAATGAGAGTTAAATTTGCCCGTCCAGACACCTCCAGCTAGTCTCTCATTGGTTCTCCCTATTCCTGTTCATTTTCCGTAGAAATTGCAAACTGGGCCAAACAGGAGGTTAAACGCACTGACTCTCCAAGTCGGGAAAGTGTTAGTAAAGCGTCTGGAATGTTGCTCCTGAGTACCAGGGGACAAAAACTGAGACACATTTGAACACGTTTCCCGATCACATGGTGGATCATACTCTGGGTTCCACATGCATGTTTTAGCTAAAGGAAGAATCCCTTAAACCTGGAGAGTTGAGACCTATGGAATGGGTACCAGGCAATATGACTTCAAAGGGTCTGCATTTGCTCACCGAACCTCACCAATCCTATCACTGCTGCGTTTATGCTGCTGTTCACACGCTTGATTCTCTTTCGGAGACATATAAATCCATAGGTTTTAAGATTCTTACTAGTCAGGTATATTCTTAGGCGTTTAATATGGGGTGTTGAGTCCACTTCGTTGAGCAAGGAGTAGCTCTTGTCTATTACATATTTGGCTTATGGAACGGTATCTGTGCTAATTTCACTCTCTGGTTTTATGCAGCACCCCAACTCACCTTTCCCCTTAAGCAAGCATAAGTTGGTTTTCTACATTTGAGACCCTGTTCTGTTTTGTAATTCAGTTCCTGAGTAGCCAAGTTTACATTCCGTGTAGTAGTGATATCTTATGATGTTTTTTTTTCTGTGTGACTTATTTCACTTAGAATCATCATACCTGAATCCACTCATTATGCTGCTATGTGCCTGATGACATAGATTTCATTGCTGAGGGATATTGCATTTTACGTATGTACCACAACTTCTTTATCCATTTTTCGCTTTCTGTGATATTGAACTTGTACAGTAAACGAGGTTCTTGCAAACAGAGCCGTCCCAAAGTTTGGGGTGGCTGTGTCTCTTTGATTTTAATTTCCCTAAGCTATAGGACCATAAGCAGATTGCCCTAAGCTCTGCTTCTTTGTTTTTTAGATGTTTCAGGAAACACCATACACTTCTCCAGAGTGGCTGTTGGCAATTTACATCCCTCCCATCAGCATAACAAGGCTCCCAGTTCTCCATGGCCTGTCCTGCCTTTCTGGATTTTACACTTTTTTCAGATCGCCCTTTTGACCGGGGGGCAGTGAGACTTCATTGTAGTGCAGATTTCCTTTGCAAGCTTGCTTGGTTGGCCAAAAAGGGCGTATGCGTTTTTTCCTGAATATATTCAGGAAAAAACGCATACGCCCTTTTTGGCCAAGTGCATCATTGTGGACGTTCTGCCTCTTTTCCTATGCTTTACATGCAATTCCAGTCTACCTCCTGAAATCGGTTTCCTGCAATTCTGCCCCACTTTCAAGTCCTCTTGGCAGCCTTACTTCAATATATTTTTGGACGATAGCTGTCATTTATAACTCTGCAGGTTTGTGAATTACAGTGCCCCTGAGATCCTTTCTTCAACTCGCTTTCTTGTGAGCTGGCCGCAACACCACAGGATTGCTTCAGGCCCTAGTGTGGTTCCGGCACGGCACGCTGAGCCTTTGGTTAATTCCTCCTCCTGGTTGGAAATGAGAGTTAAATTTGCCCGTCCAGACACCTCCAGCTAGTCTCTCATTGGTTCTCCCTATTCCTGTTCATCTTACGCAGAAATTGCAAACTGGGCCAAACAGGAGGTTAAAGGCACTGACTCTCCAAGTGGGGAGAGTGTTAGTAAAGCGTCTGGAATGTTGCACCCGAGTACCAGGGGACGAAAACTGAGACACATTTGAACACGTTTCCCGATCACACTGTGGATCATACTCTGGGTTCCACATGCATGTTTTAGCTGAAGGAAGAATCCCTGAAACCTGGAGAGTGGAGACCCATGGAATGGGTACCATGCAATATGACTTCAAAGGGTCTGCATTTGCTCACAGAACCTCACCAATCCTATCACTGCTGCGTTTATGCCGCTGTACACACGCTTGGTTCTCTTTCGGAGACTTATAAATCCATAGGTTTTAAGATTCTTACTAGTCAGGTATATTCTTAGGCGTTTAATATGGGGTGTTGAGTCCACTTCGTTGAGCAAGGAGTAGCTCTTGTCTATTACATATTTGGCTTATGGAACGGTATCTGTGCTAATTTCAATCTCTGGTTTTATGCAGCACCCCAACTCACCTTTCCCCTTAAGAAAGCATAAGTTGGTTTTCTACATTTGAGACCCTGTTCTGTTTTGTAATTCAGTTCCTGAGTAGCCAAGTTTACATTCCGTGTAGTAGTGATATCTTATGATGTTTCTTTTTCGGTGTGACTTATTTCACTTAGAATCATCGTACCTGAATCCACTCATTATGCTGCTACGGGCCTGATGACATAGATTTCATTGCTGAGTGATATTGCATTGTACGTAAGTACCACAACTTCTTTATCCATTGTTCGCTTTCTGTGATATTGAACTTGTACCGTAAACGAAGTTCTTGTAAACAGAGCCGTCCCAAACTTTGGGGTGGCTGTGTCTTTTTGAATTTAATTTCCCTAAGCTATAGGACCATAAGTGGAAGTGCCCTAGGCTCTGTTGCTTTGTTTTTTGGATGTTTCAGGAAACACCATACACTTCTCCAGAGTGGCTGTTGGCAATTTACATCCCACCCGTCAGCATAACAAGGCCTCCAGTTCTCCGTGGCCTGTCCTGCCTTTCTGGATTTTACACTTTTCTCAGATGGCCCTTTTGACCGGGGGGCAGTGAGACTTCATTGTAGTGCAGATTTCCTTTGCAAGCTTGCTTGGTTGGCCAAAAAGTGCCTATGCTTTTTTCCTGAATATATTCAGGAAGAAACACATACGCCCTTTTTGGCCAAGGGCATCATTGTGGACGTTCTGCCTCTTTTCCTATGCTTTACATGCAATTCCAGTCTACCTCCTGAAACCGGTTTCCTGAAATTCTGCCCCGCTTTAAAGTCCTCTTAGCAGCCTTACTTCAATATATTTTTGGAATATATCTGTCATTTATAACTCTGCAGGTTTGTGAATTACAGTGCCCCTGAGCTCCTTTCTTCAACTCGCTTACTTGTGTGCCTGCCGCAACACCGCAGGATTGCTTCAGGCCCTAGTGTGGTTATGGCACGGCACGCTGAGCCTTTGGTTAATTCCTCCTCCTGGTTGGAAATGAGAGTTAAATTTGCCCGTCCAGACACCTCCAGCTAGTCTCTCATTGGTTCTCCCTATTCCTGTTCATTTTCCGCAGAAATTGCAAACTGGGCCAAACAGGAGGTTAAAGGCACTGACTCTCCAAGTGGGGAGAGTGTTAGTAAAGCGTCTGGAATGTTGCACCCGAGTACCAGGGGACGAAAACTGAGACACATTTGAACACTTTTCCCGATCACACCGTGGATCATACTCTGGGTTCCACATGCATGTTTTAGCTGAAGGAAGAATCCCTTAAACCTGGAGAGTTCAGAACCATGGAATGGGTACCATGCAATATAACTTCAAAGGGTCTGCATTTGCTCACCTATCCTCACCAATCCTATCACTGCTGCGTTTATACTCCTGAGCATACGCTCAATTCTCTTTCGGAGACATATAAATCCATAGGTTTTAAGATCCTTACTAGTCAGTTATATTCTTAGCCGTTTAATATGGGCTGTTGAGTCCACTTCGTTGAGCAAGGAGTAGCTCTTGTCTATTACATATTTGGCTTATGGAACGGTATCTTTGCTAATTTCAATATCTGGTTTTATGCAGCACCCCAACTCACCTTTCCCCTTAAGCAAGCTTAAGGTGGTTTTCTACATTTGAGACCTTGTTTTGTTTTGTAATTCAGTTCCTATGTAGCCTAGTTTACATTCCGTGTAGTAGTGATATCTTATGATGTTTCTTTTTCTGTGTGACTTATTTCACTTGGAATCATCGTACCTGAATCCACTCATTATGCTGCTACGGGCCTGATGACATAAATTTCATTGCTGAGTGATATTGCATTATACGTAAGTACCACAACTTCTTTATCCATTTTTCGCTTTGTTCGATATTGAACTTGTACCATAAACGAGGTTCCTGTAAACAGAGCCGTCCCAAACTTTGGGGTGGCTGTGTCTTTTTGAGTTTAATTTCCCTAAGCTATAGGACCATAAGTGGAAGTGCCCTAGGCTCTGTTGCTTTGTATTTTAGATGTTTCAGGAAACACCATACACTTCTCCAGAGTGGCTGTTGGCAATTTACATCCCGCCCATCAGCATAACAAGGCTCCCAGTTCTCCATGGCCTGTCCTGCCTTTCTGGATGTTACACTTTTTTCAGATGGCCCTTTTGACCGGGTGGCAGTGAGACTTCATTGTAGTGCAGATTTCCTTTGCAAGCTTGCTTGGTTGGCCAAAAAGGGCATATGCGTGTTTTCCTGAATATATTCAGGAAAAAATTCATACCCACTTTGTGGCCAACTGCATCATTGTGGACGTTCTGCCTCTTTTCCTATGCCTACCTGCAATTCCAGTCTACCTCCTGAAATTGGTGTCCTGCAATTCTGCCCCGCTTTCAAGTCCTCTTGGCAGCCTTACTTCAATATATTTTTGGACGATAGCTGTCATTTATAACTCTGCAGGTTTGTGAATGACAGTGCCCGTGAGCTCCTTTCTTCAAATCGCTTTCTTGTGAGCTGGCCGCAACACTGCAGGATTACTTCAGGCCCTAGTGTGGTTCCAGCATGGCACGCTGAGCCTTTGGTTAATTCCTCTTCCTGGTGGGAAATGAGAGGTAAATTTGCCCGTCCAGACACCTCCAGCTAGTGTCTCATTGGTTCTCCCTATTCCTGTTCATTTTCCGCAGATATTGCAAACTGGGCCAAACAGGAGGTTAAAGGCACTGACTCTCCAAGTGGGGAGAGTGTTAGTAAAGTGTCTGGAATGTTGCGCCCGTGTACCAGGGGACGAAAACTGAGACACATTGAACACGTTTCCCGATCACACCGTGGATCATACTCTGGGTTCCACATGCATGTTTTAGCTGAAGGAAGAATCCCTTAAACCTGGAGAGTTGAGACCCATCGAATGGATACCATGCAATATGACTTCAAAGGGTTTGCATTTGGTCACCGAACCTCACCAATCCTATCACTGCTGCCTTTATGCTGCTGTACACATGCTTGATTCTTTTCGGAGACATATAAATCCATAGGTTTTAAGATTCTTACTAGTCAGGTATATTCTTAGGCTTTTAATATGGGATGTTGAGTCCACTTCGTTGAGCAAGGAGTAGCTCTTGTGTATTACATATTTGGCTTATGGAATGGTATCTGTGCTAATTTTAATCTCTGGTTTTATGCAGCAACCCAACTCACCTTTCCCCTTAAGCAAGCATAAGTTGGTTTTCTACATTTGAGACCCTGTTCTGTTTTGTAATTCAGTTCCTATGTAGCCAAGTTTACACTCCGTGTAGTAGTGATATCTTATGATGTTTCATTTTCTGTGTGACTTATTTCACTTAGAATCATCGTACCTGAATCCACTCATTATGGTGCTACGGGCCTGATGACATAGATTTCATTGCTGAGTGATATTGCATTGTACGTAAGTACCACAACTTCTTTTTCCATTTTTCGCTTACTGTGATATTGAACTTGTACCGTAAACGAGGTTCTTGTAAACAGAGCCGTCCCAAACTTTGGGGTGGCTGTGTCTTTTTGAGTTTAAATTCCCTAAGCTATAGGACCATAAGTGGAAGTGCCCCAGGCTCTGTTGCTTTGTTTTTTAGATGTTTCAGGAAACACCATACACTTCTCCAGAGTGGCTGTTGGCAATTTACATCCCGCCCATCAGCATAACAAGGCTCCCAGTTCTCCATGGCCTGTACTGCCTTTCTGGATGTTACACTTTTTTCAGATGGCCCTTTTGACCAGGGGGCAGTGAGACTTCATTGTAGTGCAGATTTCCTTTGCAAGCTTGCTTGGTTGGCCAAAAAGGGCGTATGCATTTCTTCCTGAATGTATTCAGGAAAAAAGGCATACGCACTTGTTGGCCAAGTGCATCATTGTGGACGTTCTGCCTCTTCTCCTATGCTTTACCTGCAATTCCAGTCTACCTCCTGAAATCGGTTTCCTGCAATTCTGACCCTCTTTCAAGTCCTCTTGGCAGCCTTACTTCAATATATTTTTGGACGATAGCTGTCATTTATAACTCTGCAGGTTTGTGAATGACAGTGCCCCTGAGCTCCTTTCTTCAACTCGCTTTCTTGTGAGCTGGCCGCAACCCCGCAGGATTGCTTCAGGCCCTAGTGTGGTTCCGGCATGGCACGCTGAGCCTTTGGTTAATTCCTCTTCCTGGTGGGAAATGAGAGTTAAATTTGCCCATCCAGACACCTCCAGCTAGTCTCTCATTGGTTCTCCCTACTCCTGTTCATTTTCCGCAGAAATTGCAAACTGTGTGAAACAGGAGGGTAAACGCAGTGACTCTCCGAGTGGGGAGAGTGTTAGTGAAGCATCTGGAATGTTGCGCCCGAGTACCAGGGGATGAAAACTGAGACACATTTGAACACGTTTCCCGATCACACGGTGGATCATACTCTGGGTTCCACATGCATGTTTTAGCTGAAGGAAGAATCTCTTAAAACTGGAGAGTTGAGACCCATGGAATGGGTACCATGCAATATGACTTCAAAGGGTTTGCATTCGGTCACCGAACATCACCAATCCTATCACTGCTGCCTTTATGCTGCTGTACACATGCTTGATTCTTTTCGGAGACATATAAATACATAGGTTTTAAGATTCTTACTAGTCAGGTATATTCTTAGGTGTTTAATATAGGGTGTTGAGTCCACTTCGTTGAGCAAGGAGTAGCTCTTGTCTATTACATATTTGTCTTATGGAACGGTATCTGTGCTAATTTCAATCTCTGGTAATGCAGCATCCCAACTCACCTTTCCCCTTAAACAAGCATAAGTTGGTTTTCTACATTTGAGACCCTGTTGTGTTTTGCAATTCAGTTCCTGTGTAGCCAAGTTTATATGCCGTGTATTAGTGATATCTTATGATGTTTCTTTTTCTGTGTGACTTATTTCACTTAGAATCATCGTACCTGAATCCACTCATTATGCTGCTACGAGCCTGATGACATAGATTTCATAGCTGAGTGATATTGCATTGTACGTAAGTACCACAACTTCTTTATCCATTTTTCGCTTTCTGCGATATT
Source organism: Lagenorhynchus albirostris (assembly GCF_949774975.1). Classification (NCBI taxonomy): domain Eukaryota; kingdom Metazoa; phylum Chordata; class Mammalia; order Artiodactyla; family Delphinidae; genus Lagenorhynchus; species Lagenorhynchus albirostris. The sequence goes on along the minus strand of NW_026783569.1, from coordinate 642,695 downwards.
GAACTTGTACCGTAAACAAGGTTCTTGTAAACAGAGCCGTCCCAAATTTTGCGGTGGCTGTGTCTTTTTGATTTTAAATTCCCTAAGCTATAGGACCATAAGATGAGGTGCCCTAGGCTCTGTTGCTTTGTTTTTTAGATGTTTCAGGAAACACCATACACTTCTTCAGCATGGCTGTTGGCAATTTACATCCCGCTCATCAGCATAACAAGGCTCCCAGTTCTCCATGGCCTGTCCTGCCTTTCTGGATGTTACACTTTTTTCAGATGGCCCTTTTGACCGGGTGGCAGTGAGACTTCATTGTAGTGCAGATTTCCTTTTCAAGCTTGCTTGGTTGGCCAAAAAGGGCTTATGCGTGTTTTCCTGAATATATTCAGGAAAAAATTCATACCCACTTTTTGGCCAACTGCATCATTGTGGACGTTCTGCCTCTTTTCCTATGCCTACCTGCAATTCCAGTCTACCTCCTGAAATTGGTGTCCTGCAATTCTGCCCCGCTTTCAAGTCCTCTTGGCAGCCTTACTTCAATAAATTTTTGGACGATAGCTGTCATTTATAACTCTGCAGGTTTGTGAATGACAGTGCCCCTGAGCTCCTTTCTTCAAATCGCTTTCTTGTGAGCTGGCCGCAACACTGCAGGATTACTTCAGGCCCTAGTGTGGTTCCAGCATGGCACGCTGAGCCTTTGGTTAATTCCTCTTCCTGGTGGGAAATGAGAGGTAAATTTGCCCGTCCAGACACCTCCAGCTAGTCTCTCATTGGTTCTCCCTATTCCTGTTCATTTTCCGCAGAAATTGCAAACTGGGCCAAACAGGAGGTTAAAGGCACTGACTCTCCAAGTGGGGAGAGTGTTAGTAAAACGTCTGGAATGTTGCACCCGAGTACCAGGGGACGAAAACTGAGACACATTTGAACACTTTTCCCGATCACACCGTGGATCATACTCTGGGTTCCACATGCATGTTTTAGCTGAAGGAAGAATCCCTTAAACCTGGAGAGTTCAGAACCATGGAATGGGTACCATGCAATATAACTTCAAAGGGTCTGCATTTGCTCACCTATCCTCACCAATCCTATCACTGCTGCGTTTATACTCCTGAGCATACGCTCAATTCTCTTTCGGAGACATATAAATCCATAGGTTTTAAGATCCTTACTAGTCAGTTATATTCTTAGCCGTTTAATATGGGCTGTTGAGTCCACTTCGTTGAGCAAGGAGTAGCTCTTGTCTATTACATATTTGGCTTATGGAACGGTATCTTTGCTAATTTCAATATCTGGTTTTATGCAGCACCCCAACTCACCTTTCCCCTTAAGCAAGCTTAAGGTGGTTTTCTACATTTGAGACCTTGTTTTGTTTTGTAATTCAGTTCCTATGTAGCCTAGTTTACATTCCGTGTAGTAGTGATATCTTATGATGTTTCTTTTTCTGTGTGACTTATTTCACTTGGAATCATCGTACCTGAATCCACTCATTATGCTGCTATGGGCCTGATGACATAAATTTCATTGCTGAGTGATATTGCATTATACGTAAGTACCACAACTTCTTTATCCATTTTTCGCTTTCTTCGATATTGAACTTGTACCATAAACGAGGTTCCTGTAAACAGAGCCGTCCCAAACTTTGGGGTGGCTGTGTCTTTTTGAGTTTAATTTCCCTAAGCTATAGGACCATAAGTGGAAGTGCCCTAGGCTCTGTTGCTTTGTATTTTAGATGTTTCAGGAAACACCATACACTTCTCCAGAGTGGCTGTTGGCAATTTACATCCCGCCCATCAGCATAACAAGGCTCCCAGTTCTCCATGGCCTGTCCTGCCTTTCTGGATGTTACACTTTTTTCAGATGGCCCTTTTGACCGGGTGGCAGTGAGACTTCATTGTAGTGCAGATTTCCTTTGCAAGCTTGCTTGGTTGGCCAAAAAGGGCGTATGCGTGTTTTCCTGAATATATTCAGGAAAAAATTCATACCCACTTTTTGGCCAACTGCATCATTGTGGACGTTCTGCCTCTTTTCCTATGCCTACCTGCAATTCCAGTCTACCTCCTGAAATTGGTGTCCTGCAATTCTGCCCCGCTTTCAAGTCCTCTTGGCAGCCTTACTTCAATATATTTTTGGACGATAGCTGTCATTTATAACTCTGCAGGTTTGTGAATGACAGTGCCCCTGAGCTCCTTTCTTCAAATCGCTTTCTTGTGAGCCGGCCGCAACACTGCATGATTACTTCAGGCCCTAGTGTGGTTCCAGCATGGCACGCTGAGGCTTTGGATAATTCCTCTTCCTGGTGGGAAATGAGAGTTAAATTTGCCCGTCCAGACACCTCCAGCTAGTCTCTCATTGGTTCTCCCTATTCCTGTGCATCTTACGCAGAAATTGCCAACAGGAGGTTAAAGGCACTGACTCTCCAAGTGGGGAGAGTGTTAGTAAAGTGTCTGGAATGTTGCACCGGAGTACCAGGGGACGAAAACTGAGACACATTTGAACATGTTTCCCGATCACACGGTGTATCAAACTCTGGGTTCCACATGCACGTTTTAGCTGAAGGAAGAATCCCATAAACCTGGAGAGTTGAGACCCGTGAAATGGGTACCATGCAATATGACTTCAAAGGGTCTGCATTTGCTCACCGAACCTCACCAATCCTATCACTGCTGCGTTTATGCCGCTGTCCACACGCTTGATTCTCTTTCAGAGACATATAAATCCATAGGCTTTAAGATTCTTACTAGTCAGGTATATTCTTAGGCGTTTAATATGGGGTGTTGAGTCCACTTCGTTGAGGAAGGAGTAGCTCTTGTCTATTACATATTTGGCTTATGGAACGGTATCTGTGCTAATTTCAATCTCTGGTTTTAGGCAGCACCCCAACTCACCTTTCCCCTTAAGCAAGCATAAGTTGGTTTTCAACATTTGAGACCCTGTTCTGTTTTGTAATTCAGTTCCTGTGTAGCCAAGTTTACATTCCGTGTAGTAGTGATATCTTATGATGTTTCTTTTTCTGTGTGACTTATTTCACTTAGAATCATCGTACCTGAATCCACTCATTATGCTGCTATGGGCCTGATGACATAGATTTCATTGCCTAGTGATATTGCATTGTACGTAAGTACCACAACATCTTTATCCATTTTTCGCTGTCTGCGACCTTGAACTTGTACTGTAAACGAGGTTCTTGTAAACAGAGCCGTCCCAAACTTTGGGGTGGCTGTGTCTTTTTGATTTTAATTTCCCTAAGTTATAGGACTATAAGACGAAGTGCCCTAGGCTCTGTTGCTTTGTTTTTTGGATGTTTCAGGAAACACCATACACTTCTCCAGAGTGGCTGTTGGCAATTTACATCCCGCCCATCAGCATAACAAGGCTCCCAGTTCTCCATGGCCTGTCCTGCCTTTCTGGATGTTACACTTTTTTCAGATGGCCCTTTTGACCGGGTGGCAGTGAGACTTCATTGTAGTGCAGATTTCCTTTGCAAGCTTGCTTGGTTGGCCAAAAAGGGCGTATGCGTGTTTTCCTGAATATATTCAGGAAAAAATTCATACCCACTTTTTGGCCAACTGCATCATTGTGGACGTTCTGCCTCTTTTCCTATGCCTACCTGCAATTCCAGTCTACCTCCTGAAATTGGTGTCCTGCAATTCTGCCCCGCTTTCAAGTCCTCTTGGCAGCCTTACTTCAATATATTTTTGGACGATAGCTGTCATTTATAACTCTGCAGGTTTGTGAATGACAGTGCCCCTGAGCTCCTTTCTTCAAATCGCTTTCTTGTGAGCTGGCCGCAACACTGCAGGATTACTTCAGGCCCTAGTGTGGTTCCAGCATGGCACGCTGAGCCTTTGGTTAATTCCTCTTCCTGGTGGGAAATGAGAGGTAAATTTGCCCGTCCAGACACCTCCAGCTAGTCTCTCATTGGTTCTCCCTATTCCTGTTCATTTTGCGCAGAAATTGCAAACTGGGCCAAACAGGAGGTTAAAGGCACTGACTCTCCAAGTGGGGAGAGTGTTAGTAAAGCGTCTGGAATGTTGCACCCGAGTACCAGGGGACGAAAACTGAGACACATTTGAACACTTTTCCCGATCACACCGTGGATCATACTCTGGGTTCCACATGCATGTTTTAGCTGAAGGAAGAATCCCTTAAACCTGGAGAGTTCAGAACCATGGAATGGGTACCATGCAATATAACTTCAAAGGGTCTGCATTTGCTCACCTATCCTCACCAATCCTATCACTGCTGCGTTTATACTCCTGAGCATACGCTCAATTCTCTTTCGGAGACATATAAATCCATAGGTTTTAAGATCCTTACTAGTCAGTTATATTCTTAGCCGTTTAATATGGGCTGTTGAGTCCACTTCGTTGAGTAAGGAGTAGCTCTTGTCTATTACATATTTGGCTTATGGAACGGTATCTTTGCTAATTTCAATATCTGGTTTTATGCAGCACCCCAACTCACCTTTCCCCTTAAGCAAGCTTAAGGTGGTTTTCTACATTTGAGACCTTGTTTTGTTTTGTAATTCAGTTCCTATGTAGCCTAGTTTACATTCCGTGTAGTAGTGATATCTTATGATGTTTCTTTTTCTGTGTGACTTATTTCACTTGGAATCATCGTACCTGAATCCACTCATTATGCTGCTACGGGCCTGATGACATAAATTTCATTGCTGAGTGATATTGCATTATACGTAAGTACCACAACTTCTTTACCCATTTTTCGCTTTCTTCGATATTGAACTTGTACCATAAACGAGGTTCCTGTAAACAGAGCCGTCCCAAACTTTGGGGTGGCTGTGTCTTTTTGAGTTTAATTTCCCTAAGCTATAGGACCATAAGTGGAAGTGCCCTAGGCTCTGTTGCTTTGTATTTTAGATGTTTCAGGAAACACCATACACTTCTCCAGAGTGGCTGTTGGCAATTTACATCCCGCCCATCAGCATAACAATGCTCCCAGTTCCCCCTGGCCTGTCCTGCCTTTCTGGATGTTACACTTTTTTCAGATGGCCCTTTTGACCGGGTGGCAGTGAGACTTCATTGTAGTGCAGATTTCCTTTGCAAGCTTGCTTGGTTGGCCTAAAAGGGCGTATGCGTGTTTTCCTGAATATATTCAGGAAAAAATTCATACCCATTTTTGGCCAACTGCATCATTGTGGACGTTCTGCCTCTTTTCCTATGCTTTACATGCAATTCCAGTCTACCTCCTAAAATCGGTTTCCTGCAATTCTGCCCCTCTTTCAAGTCCTCTTGGCAGCCTTACTTCAATATATTTTTGGACGATAGCTGTCATTTATAACTCTGCAGGTTTGTGAATTACACTGCCCCTGAGCTCCTTTCTTCAACTCGCTTTCTTGTGAGCTAGCGGCAACACAGCAGGATTACTTCAGGCCCTAGTGTGGTTCCGGCATGGCACGCAGAGCCTTTGGTTAATTCCTCTTCCTGGTGGGAAATGAGAGTTAAATTTGCCCGGCAAGACACCTACAGCTAGTCTCTCATTGGTTCTCCCTATTCCTGTTCATTTTGCGCAGAAATTGCAAACTGGGCCAAACAGGAGGTTAAAGGCACTAACTCTCCAAGTGGGGAGAGTGTTAGTAAAGCGTCTGGAATGTTGCGCCCATGTACCAGGGGACGAAAACTGAGACACATTTGAACACGTTTGCCGATCACACTGTGGATCATACTCTGGGTTCCACATTCATGTTTTAACTGTAGGAAGAATCCCTGAAACTTGGAGAGTTGAAACCCATGGAATGGGTACCATGCAATATGATTTCAAAGGGTCTGCATTTGCTCACCGAACCTCACCAATCCTATCACTGCTGCGTTTATGCCGCTGTACACACGCTTGATTCTCTTTCGGAGACATATAAATCCATAGGTTTTAAGATTCTTACTAGTCAGGTATATTCTTAGGCGTTTAATATGGGGTGTTGAGTCCACTTCGTTGAGCAAGGAGTAGCTCTTGTCTATTACATATTTGGCTTATGGAACGGTATCTGTGCTAATTTCAATCTCTGTTTTTATGCAGCACCCCAAATCACCTTTCCCCTTAAGCAAGCATAAGTTGGTTTTCTACATTTGAGACCCTGTTCTGTTTTGTAATTCAGTTCCTCTGTAGCCAAGTTTACATTCCGTGTAGTAGTCATATCTTATGATGTTTCTTTTTCTCTGTGACTTATTTCACTTAGAATCATAGTGCCTGAATCCACTCATTATGCTGCTATGGGCCTGATGACATAGATTTCATTGCTGAGTGATATTGCATTGTACGTAAGTACCACACCTTCTTTATCCATTTTTCGCTCTCTGTGATATTGAACTTGTACCGTAAGCGAGGTTGCTGTAAACAGAGCTGTCCCAAACTTTCGGGTGGCTGTGTCTTTTTGAATTTAATTTCCCTAAACTATAGGACCATAAGTGGAAGTGCCCTAGGCTCTGTTGCTTTGTTTTTTAGATGTTTCAGGAAACACCATACACTTCCCAAGATTGGCTATTGGCAATTACATCCCACCCATCAGCATAACAAGGCTCCCAGTTCTACATGGCCTGTCCTGCTTTTCTGGATTTTACACTTTTTTCAGATGGCCCTTTTGCCTGGGGGGCAGTGAGACTTCATTGTAGTGCAGATTTCCTTTGCAAGCTCTTGGTTGGTCAAAAGGGACATATGTATTTTTTCCTGAATATATTCAGGAAAAAACGCATATGCACTTTTTGGCCAAGTGCATCATTGTGGACGTTCTGCCTCTTTTCCTATGCTTTACATGCAATTCCGGTCTACCTCCTGAAATCAGATTCCTGCAATTCTGCCCCGCTTTCAAGTCATCTTGGCAGCCTTACTTCAATATATTTTTGGAGGATAGCTGTCATTTATAACTCTGCAGGTTTGTGAATTACCGTGCCCCTGAGCTCCTTTCTTCAACTCGCTTTCTTGTGAGCTGGCCGCAACACCGCAGGATTGCTTCAGACCCTAGTGTGGTTCCGGCATGGCATGCTGAGCCTTTGGTTAATTCCTCTTCCTGGTGGGAAATGAGAGTTAAATTTGCCCGTCCAGACACCTCCAGCTAGTCTCTCATTGGTTCTCCCTATTCCTGTGCATCTTACGCAGAAATTGCCAACAGGAGGTTAAAGGCACTGACTCTCCAAGTGGGGAGAGTGTTAGGAAAGCGTCTGGAATGTTGCACCGGAGTAACAGGGGACGAAAACTGAGACGCATTTGAACATGTTTCCCGATCACACGGTGGATCATACTCTGGGTTCCACATGCACGTTTTAGCTTAAAGAAGAATCCCATAAACCTGGAGAGTTGAGACCCGTGGAATGGGTACCATGCAATATGACTTCAAAGGGTCTGCATTTGCTCACCGAACCTCACCAATCCTATCACTGTTGCGTTTATGCTGCTGTCCACACGCTTGATTCTCTTTCGGAGACATATAAATCCATAGGTTTTAAGATTCTTACTAGTCAGGTATATTCTTAGGCGTTTAATATGGGGTGTTGAGTCCACTTCGTTGAGGAAGGAGTAGCTCTTGTCTATTACAAATTTGGCTTATGGAACGGTATCTGTGCTAATTTCAATCTCTGGTTTTAGGCAGCACCCCAACTCACCTTTCCCCTTAAGCAAGCAGAAGTTGGTTTTCAACATTTGAGACCCTGTTCTGTTTTGTAATTCAGTTCCTGTGTAGCCAAGTTTACATTCCGTGTAGTAGTGATATCTTATGATGTTTCTTTTTCTCTGTGACTTATTTCACTTAGAATCATCGTACCTGAATCCACTCATTATGCTGCTACGGGCCTGATGACATAGATTTCATTGCTGAGTGATATTGCATTGTACGTAAGTACCACACCTTCTTTATCCATTTTTCGCTCTCTGTGATATTGAACTTGTACCGTAAACGAGGTTGCTGTAAACAGAGCAGTCCCAAACTTTCGGGTGGCTGTGTCTTTTTGAATTTAATTTCCCTAAACTATAGGACCATAAGTGGAAGTGCCCTAGGCTCTGTTGCTTTGTTTTTTAGATGTTTCAGGAAACACCATACACTTCCCAAGATTGGCTATTGGCAATTACATCCCACCCATCAGCATAACAAGGCTCCCAGTTCTACATGGCCTGTCCTGCTTTTCTGGATTTTACACTTTTTTCAGATGGCCCTTTTGACTGGGGGGCAGTGAGACTTCATTGTAGTGCAGATTTCCTTTGCAAGCTCTTGGTTTGTCAAAAGGGGCATATGTCTTTTTTCCTGAATATATTCAGGAAAAAACGCATATGCACTTTTTGGCCAAGTGCATCATTGTGGACGTTCTGCCTCTTTTCCTATGCTTTACATGCAATTCCGGTCTACCTCCTGAAATCGGATTCCTGCAATTCTGCCCCGCTTTCAAGTCATCTTGGCAGCCTTACTTCAATATATTTTTGGAGGATAGCTGTCATTTATAACTCTGCAGGTTTGTGAATTACCGTGCCCCTGAGCTCCTTTCTTCAACTCGCTTTCTTGTGAATTGGCCGCAACACCGCAGGATTGCTTCAGACCCTAGTGTGGTTCCGGCATGGCATGCTGAGCCTTTGGTTAATTCCTCTTCCTGGTGGGAAATGAGAGTTAAATTTGCCCGTCCAGACACCTCCAGCTAGTCTCTCATTGGTTCTCCCTATTCCTGTGCATCTTACGCAGAAATTGCCAACAGGAGGTTAAAGGCACTGACTCTCCAAGTGGGGAGAGTGTTAGTAAAGCGTCTGGAATGTTGCACCGGAGTAACAGGGGACGAAAACTGAGACGCATTTGAACATGTTTCCCGATCACACGGTGGATCATACTCTGGGTTCCACATGCACGTTTTAGCTTAAAGAAGAATCCCATAAACCTGGAGAGTTGAGACCCGTGGAATGGGTACCATGCAATATGACTTCAAAGGGTCTGCATTTGCTCACCGAACCTCACCAATCCTATCACTGCTGCGTTTATGCCGCTGTCCACACGCTTGATTCTCTTTCAGAGACATATAAATCCATAGGCTTTAAGATTCTTACTAGTCAGGTATATTCTTAGGCGTTTAATATGGGGTGTTGAGTCCACTTCGTTGAGGAAGGAGTAGCTCTTGTCTATTACATATTTGGCTTATGGAACGGTATCTGTGCTAATTTCAATCTCTGGTTTTAGGCAGCACCCCAACTCACCTTTCCCCTTAAGCAAGCATAAGTTGGTTTTCAACATTTGAGACCCTGTTCTGTTTTGTAATTCAGTTCCTGTGTAGCCAAGTTTACATTCCGTGTAGTAGTGATATCTTATGATGTTTCTTTTTCTGTGTGACTTATTTCACTTAGAATCATCGTACCTGAATCCACTCATTATGCTGCTATGGGCCTGATGACATAGATTTCATTGCCTAGTGATATTGCATTGTACGTAAGTACCACAACATCTTTATCCATTTTTCGCTGTCTGCGACCTTGAACTTGTACTGTAAACGAGGTTCTTGTAAACAGAGCCGTCCCAAACTTTGGGGTGGCTGTGTCTTTTTGATTTTAATTTCCCTAAGTTATAGGACTATAAGACGAAGTGCCCTAGGCTCTGTTGCTTTGTTTTTTGGATGTTTCAGGAAACACCATACACTTCTCCAGAGTGGCTGTTGGCAATTTACATCCCGCCCATCAGCATAACAAGGCTCCCAGTTCTCCATGGCCTGTCCTGCCTTTCTGGATTTTACACTTTTTTCAGATGGCCCTTTTGACCGGGGGGCAGTGAGACTTCATTGTAGTGCAGATTTCCTTTGCAAGCTTGCTTGGTTGGCCAAAAACTGCGTATGCGTTTTTTCCTGAATATATTCAGGAAAAAACGCATACGCCCTTTTTGGCCAAGTGCATCATTGTGGACGTTCTGCCTCTTTTCCTATGCTTTACATGCAATTCCAGTCTACCTCCTGAAATCGGTTCCCTGCAATTCTGCCCCGCTTTCAAGTCCTCTTGGCAGCCTTACTTCAATATATTTTTGGAGGATAGCTGTCATTTATAACTCTGCAGGTTTGTGAATTACAGTGCCCCTGAGCTCCTTTCTTCATCTCGCTTTCTTGTGAGCTGGCCGCAACACCGCAGGATTGCTTCAGGCCCTAGTGTGGTTCTGGCACGGCACGCTGAGCCTTTGGTTAATTCCTCTTCCTGGTGGGAAATGAGAGATAAATTTGCCCGTCCAGACACCTCCAGCTAGTCTCTCATTGGTTCTCCCTATTCCTGTTCACCTTACGCAGAAATTGCCAACAGGAGGTTAAAGGCACTGACTCTCCTAGTGGGGAGAGTGTTAGTAAAGCGTCTGGAATGTTGCACCGGAGTACCAGGGGACGAAAACTGAGACACATTTGAACATGTTTCCCGATCACACGGTGGATCATACTCTGGGTTCCACATGCACGTTTTAGCTTAAAGAAGAATCCCATAAACCTGGAGAGTTGAGACCCGTGGAATGGGTACCATGCAATATGACTTCAAAGGGTCTGCATTTGCTCACAGAACCTCACCAATCCTATCACTGTTGCGTTTATGCCGCTGTCCACATGCTTGATTCTCTTTCGGAGACATATAAATCCATAGGTTTTAAGATTCTTACTAGTCAGGTATATTCTTAGGCGTTTAATATGGGGTGTTGAGTCCACTTCGTTGAGCAAGGAGTAGCTCTTGTCTATTACATATTTGGCTTATGGAACGGTATCTGTGCTAATTTCAATCTCTGGTTTTAGGCAGCACCCCAACTCACCTTTCCCCTTAAGCAAGCAGAAGTTGGTTTTCAACATTTGAGACCCTGTTCTGTTTTGTAATTCAGTTCCTGTGTAGCCAAGTTTACATTCCGTGTAGTAGTGATATCTTATGATGTTTCTTTTTCTCTGTGACTTATTTCACTTAGAATCATCGTACCTGAATCCACTCATTATGCTGCTACGGGCCTGATGACATAGATTTCATTGCTGAGTGATATTGCATTGTACGTAAGTACCACAACTTCTTTATCGTTTTTCGCTTTCTGCGACATTGAACTTGTACCGTAAATGAGGTTCTTGTAAACAGAGTCGTCCCAAACTTTGGGGTGGCTGTGTCTTTTTGATTTTAATTTCCCTAAGATATACGACTATAAGGGGAAGTGCCCTAGGCTCTGTTGCTTTGTTTTTTGGATGTTTCAGGAAACACCTACACTTCTCCAGAATGGCTGTTGGCAATTTACATCCCGCCCATCAGCATAACAAGGCTCCCAGTTCTCCATGGCCTGTCCTGCCTTTCTGGATTTTACACTTTTTTCAGATGGCCCTTTTGACCGGGGGGCAGTGAGACTTCATTGTAGTGCAGATTTCCTTTGCAAGCTTGCTTGGTTGGCCAAAAAGGGCGTATGCGTTTTTTCCTGAATATATTCAGGAAAAAACGCATACGCCCTTTTTGGCCAAGTGCATCATTGTGGACGTTCTGCCTCTTTTCCTATGCTTTACATGCAATTCCAGTCTACCTCCAGAAATCGGTTTCCTGCAATTCTGCCCCGCATTCAAGTGCTCTTGGCAGCCTTACTTCAATATATTTTTGGAGGATAGCTGTCATTTATAACTCTGCAGGTTTGTGAATGACAGTGTCCCTGAGCTCCTTTCTTCAACTCGCTTTCTTGTGAGCTGGCCGCAACACCGCAGGATTGCTTCAGGCCCTAGTGTGGTTCCGGCACGGCACGCTGAGCCTTTGGTTAATTCCTCTTCCTGGTGGGAAATGAGAGTTAAATTTGCCCGTCCAGACACCTCCAGCTAGTCTCTCATTGGTTCTCCCTATTCCTGTGCATCTTACGCAGAAATTGCCAACAGGAGGTTAAAGGCACTGACTCTCCAAGTGGGGAGAGTGTTAGTAAAGTGTCTGGAATGTTGCACCGGAGTACCAGGGGACGAAAACTGAGACACATTTGAACATGTTTCCCGATCACACGGTGGATCAAACTCTGGGTTCCACATGCACGTTTTAGCTGAAGGAAGAATCCCATAAACCTGGAGAGTTGAGACCCGTGAAATGGGTACCATGCAATATGACTTCAAAGGGTCTGCATTTGCTCACCGAACCTCACCAATCCTATCACTGCTGCGTTTATGTCGCTGTCCACACGCTTGATTCTCTTTCAGAGACATATAAATCCATAGGCTTTAAGATTCTTACTAGTCAGGTATATTCTTAGGCGTTTAATATGGGGTGTTGAGTCCACTTCGTTGAGGAAGGAGTAGCTCTTGTCTATTACATATTTGGCTTATGGAACGGTATCTGTGCTAATTTCAATCTCTGGTTTTAGGCAGCACCCCAACTCACCTTTCCCCTTAAGCAAGCATAAGTTGGTTTTCAACATTTGAGACCCTGTTCTGTTTTGTAATTCAGTTCCTGTGTAGCCAAGTTTACATTCCGTGTAGTAGTGATATCTTATGATGTTTCTTTTTCTGTGTGACTTATTTCACTTAGAATCATCGTACCTGAATCCACTCATTATGCTGCTATGGGCCTGATGACATAGATTTCATTGCCTAGTGATATTGCATTGTACGTAAGTACCACAACATCTTTATCCATTTTTCGCTGTCTGCGACCTTGAACTTGTACTGTAAACGAGGTTCTTGTAAACAGAGCCGTCCCAAACTTTGGGGTGGCTGTGTCTTTTTGATTTTAATTTCCCTAAGTTATAGGACTATAAGACGAAGTGTCTTAGGCTCTGTTGCTTTGTTTTTTGGATGTTTCAGGAAACACCATACACTTCTCCAGAGTGGCTGTTGGCAATTTACATCCCGCCCATCAGCATAACAAGGCTCCCAGTTCTCCATGGCCTGTCCTGCCTTTCTGGATTTTACACTTTTTTCAGATGGCCCTTTTGACCGGGGGGCAGTGAGACTTCATTGTAGTGCAGATTTCCTTGCAAGCTTGCTTGGTTGGCCAAAAACTGCGTATGCGTTTTTTCCTGAATATATTCAGGAAAAAACGCATACGCCCTTTTTGGCCAAGTGCATCATTGTGGACGTTCTGCCTCTTTTCCTATGCTTTACATGCAATTCCAGTCTACCTCCTGAAATCGGTTCCCTGCAATTCTGCCCCGCTTTCAAGTCCTCTTGGCAGCCTTACTTCAATATATTTTTGGAGGATAGCTGTCATTTATAACTCTGCAGGTTTGTGAATTACAGTGCCCCTGAGCTCCTTTCTTCATCTCGCTTTCTTGTGAGCTGGCCGCAACACCGCAGGATTGCTTCAGGCCCTAGTGTGGTTCTGGCACGGCACGCTGAGCCTTTGGTTAATTCCTCTTCCTGGTGGGAAATGAGAGATAAATTTGCCCGTCCAGACACCTCCAGCTAGTCTCTCATTGGTTCTCCCTATTCCTGTTCACCTTACGCAGAAATTGCCAACAGGAGGTTAAAGGCACTGACTCTCCAAGTGGGGAGAGTGTTAGTAAAGCGTCTGGAATGTTGCACCGGAGTACCAGGGGACGAAAACTGAGACACATTTGAACATGTTTCCCGATCACACGGTGGATCATACTCTGGGTTCCACATGCACGTTTTAGCTTAAAGAAGAATCCCATAAACCTGGAGAGTTGAGACCCGTGGAATGGGTACCATGCAATATGACTTCAAAGGGTCTGCATTTGCTCACAGAACCTCACCAATCCTATCACTGTTGCGTTTATGCCGCTGTCCACATGCTTGATTCTCTTTCGGAGACATATAAATCCATAGGTTTTAAGATTCTTACTAGTCAGGTATATTCTTAGGCGTTTAATATGGGGTGTTGAGTCCACTTCGTTGAGCAAGGAGTAGCTCTTGTCTATTACATATTTGGCTTATGGAACGGTATCTGTGCTAATTTCAATCTCTGGTTTTAGGCAGCACCCCAACTCACCTTTCCCCTTAAGCAAGCATAAGTTGGTTTTCAACATTTGAGACCCTGTTCTGTTTTGTAATTCAGTTCCTGTGTAGCCAAGTTTACATTCCGTGTAGTAGTGATATCTTATGATGTTTCTTTTTCTGTGTGACTAATTTCACTTAGAATCATCGTACCTGAATCCACTCATTATGCTGCTACGGGCCTGATGACATAGATTTCATTGCTGAGTGATATTGCATTGTACGTAAGTACCACAACTTCTTTATCGTTTTTCGCTTTCTGCGACATTGAACTTTTACCGTAAATGAGGTTCTTGTAAACAGAGTCGTCCCAAACTTTGGGGTGGCTGTGTCTTTTTGATTTTAATTTCCCTAAGATATACGACTATAACGGGAAGTGCCCTAGGCTCTGTTGCTTTGTTTTTTGGATGTTTCAGGAAACACCTACACTTCTCCAGAATGGCTGTTGGCAATTTACATCCCGCCCATCAGCATAACAAGGCTCCCAGTTCTCCATGGCCTGTCCTGCCTTTCTGGATTTTACACTTTTTTCAGATGGCCCTTTTGACCGGGGGGCAGTGAGACTTCATTGTAGTGCAGATTTCCTTTGCAAGCTTGCTTGGTTGGCCAAAAACTGCGTATGCGTTTTTTCCTGAATATATTCAGGAAAAAACGCATACGCCCTTTTTGGCCAAGTGCATCATTGTGGACGTTCTGCCTCTTTTCCTATGCTTTACATGCAATTCCAGTCTACCTCCTGAAATCGGTTCCCTGCAATTCTGCCCCGCTTTCAAGTCCTCTTGGCAGCCTTACTTCAATATATTTTTGGAGGATAGCTGTCATTTATAACTTTGAAGGTTTGTGAATGACAGTGCCCCTGAGCTCCTTTCTTCAACTCGCTTTCTTGTGAGCTGGCCACAACACCGCAGGACTGCTTCAGGCCCTAGTGTGGTTCCGGCACGGCACGCTGAGCCTTTGGTTAATTCCTCTTCCTGGTGGGAAATGAGAGATAAATTTGCCCGTCCAGACACCTCCAGCTAGTCTCTCAATGGTTCTCCCTATTCCAGTTCATCTTACGCAGAAATTGCAAACTGGGCCAAACAGGAGGTTAAAGGCACTGACTCTCCAAGTGGGGAGAGTGTTAATAAAGCGTCTGGAATGTTGCACCCGAGTACCAGGGGACGAAAACTGAGACACATTTGAACACGTTTCCCAATCACATGGTGGATCATACTCTGGGTTATACATGGATGTTTTATCTGAAGGAAGAATCCCTTAAACCTGGAGAGTTGAGACCCATGGAATGGGTACCATGCAATATGACTTCAAAGGGTCTGCATTTGCTCACAGAACCTCACCAATCCTATCACTGCTGCGTTTATGCCGCTGTCCACACGCTTGATTCTCTTTTGGAGACATATAAATCCATAGGTTTTAAGATTCTTACTAGTCAGGTATATTCTTAGGCGTTTAATATGGGGTGTTGAGTCCACTTCGTTGAGCAAGGAGTAGATCTTCTCTATTACATATTTGGCTTATGGAACGGTATCTGTGCTAATTTCAATCTCTGGTTTTATGCAGCACCCCAACACACCTTTCCCCTTAAGCAAGCATAAGTTGGTTTTCGACATTTGAGACCCTGTTCTGTTTTGTAATTCAGTTCCTGTGTAGCCAAGTTTACATTCCGTGTAGTAGTGATATCTTATGATGTTTCATTTTCTGTGTGACTTATTTCACTTAGAATCATCGTACCTGAATCCACTCATTATGCTGCTACGGACCTGATGACATAGATTTCATTGCTGATTGATATTGCATTGTACGTAAGTACCACAACATCTTTATCCATTTTTCGCTTTCTGCGACATTGAACTTATACCGTAAACGAGGTTCTTGTAAACAGAGCCGGCCCAAACTTTGGGGTGGCTGTGTCTTTTTGATTTTAATTTCCCTAAGTTATAGGACTATAAGACGAAGTGCCCTAGGCTCTGTTGCTTTGTTTTTTGGATGTTTCAGGAAACACCATACACTTCTCCAGAGTGGCTGTTGGCAATTTACATCCCGCCCATCAGCATAACAAGGCTCCCAGTTCTCCATGGCCTGTCCTGCCTTTCTGGATGTTACACTTTTTTCAGATGGCCCTTTTTACCGGGTGGCAGTGAGACTTCATTGTAGTGCAGATTTCCTTTGCAAGCTTGCTTGGTTGGCCAAAAAGGGCGTATGCGTGTTTTCCTGAATATATTCAGGAAAAAATTCATACCCACTTTTTGGCCAACTGCATCATTGTGGACGTTCTGCCTCTTTTCCTATGCCTACCTGCAATTCCAGTCTACCTCCTGAAATTGGTGTCCTGCAATCTGCCCCGCTTTCAAGTCCTCTTGGCAGCCTTACTTCTATATATTTTTGGACGATAGCTGTCATTTATAACTCTGCAGGTTTGTGAATGACAGTGCCCCTGAGCTCCTTTCTTCAAATCGCTTTCTTGTGAGCTGGCCGCAACACTGCAGGATTACTTCAGGCCCTAGTGTGGTTCCAGCATGGCACGCTGAGCCTTTGGTTAATTCCTCTTCCTGGTGGGAAATGAGAGGTAAATTTGCCCGTCCAGACACCTCCAGCTAGTCTCTCATTGGTTCTCCCTATTCCTGTTCATTTTCCGCAGAAATTGCAAACTGGGCCAAACAGGAGGTTAAAGGCACTGACTCTCCAAGTGGGGAGAGTGTTAGTAAAGCGTCTGGAATGTTGCACCCGAGTACCAGGGGACGAAAACTGAGACACATTTGAACACTTTTCCCGATCACACCGTGGATCATACTCTGGGTTCCACATGCATGTTTTAGCTGAAGGAAGAATCCCTTAAACCTGGAGAGTTCAGAACCATGGAATGGGTACCATGCAATATAACTTCAAAGGGTCTGCATTTGCTCACCTATCCTCACCAATCCTATCACTGCTGCGTTTATACTCCTGAGCATACGCTCAATTCTCTTTCGGAGACATATAAATCCATAGGTTTTAAGATCCTTACTAGTCAGTTATATTCTTAGCCGTTTAATATGGGCTGTTGAGTCCACTTCGTTGAGCAAGGAGTAGCTCTTGTCTATTACATATTTGGCTTATGGAACGGTATCTTTGCTAATTTCAATATCTGGTTTTATGCAGCACCCCAACTCACCTTTCCCCTTAAGCAAGCTTAAGGTGGTTTTCTACATTTGAGACCTTGTTTTGTTTTGTAATTCAGTTCCTATGTAGCCTAGTTTACATTCCGTGTAGTAGTGATATCTTATGATGTTTCTTTTTCTGTGTGACTTATTTCACTTGGAATCATCGTACCTGAATCCACTCATTATGCTGCTACGGGCCTGATGACATAAATTTCATTGCTGAGTGATATTGCATTATACGTAAGTACCACAACTTCTTTATCCATTTTTCGCTTTCTTCGATATTGAACTTGTACCATAAACGAGGTTCCTGTAAACAGAGCCGTCCCAAACTTTGGGGTGGCTGTGTCTTTTTGAGTTTAATTTCCCTAAGCTATAGGACCATAAGTGGAAGTGCCCTAGGCTCTGTTGCTTTGTATTTTAGATGTTTCAGGAAACACCATACACTTCTCCAGAGTGGCTGTTGGCAATTTACATCCCGCCCATCAGCATAACAAGGCTCCCAGTTCCCCCTGGCCTGTCCTGCCTTTCTGGATGTTACACTTTTTTCAGATGGCCCTTTTGACCGGGTGGCAGTGAGACTTCATTGTAGTGCAGATTTCCTTTGCAAGCTTGCTTGGTTGGCCAAAAAGGGCGTATGCGTGTTTTCCTGAATATATTCAGGAAAAAATTCATACCCATTTTTGGCCAACTGCATCATTGTGGACGTTCTGCCTCTTTTCCTAGGCTTTACATGCAATTCCAGTCTATCTCCTAAAATCGGTTTCCTGCAATTCTGCCCCTCTTTCAAGTCCTCTTGGCAGCCTTACTTCAATATATTTTTGGACGATAGCTGTCATTTATAACTCTGCAGGTTTGTGAATTACACTGCCCCTGAGCTCCTTTCTTCAACTCGCTTTCTTGTGAGCTAGCGGCAACACAGCAGGATTACTTCAGGCCCTAGTGTGGTTCCGGCATGGCACGCTGAGCCTTTGGTTAATTCCTCTTCCTGGTGGGAAATGAGAGTTAAATTTGCCCGGCAAGACACCTCCAGCTAGTCTCTCATTGGTTCTCCCTATTCCTGTTCATTTTGCGCAGAAATTGCAAACTGGGCCAAACAGGAGGTTAAAGGCACTAACTCTCCAAGTGGGGAGAGTGTTAGTAAAGCGTCTGGAGTGTTGCGCCCATGTACCAGGGGACGAAAACTGAGACACATTTGAACACGTTTGCCGATCACACGGTGGATCATACTCTGGGTTCCACATTCATGTTTTAACTGAAGGAAGAATCCCTGAAACTTGGAGAGTTGAAACCCATGGAATGGGTACCATGCAATATGACTTCAAAGGGTCTGCATTTGCTCACCGAACCTCACCAATCCTATCACTGCTGCGTTTATGCCGCTGTACACACGCTTGATTCTCTTTCGGAGACATATAAATCCATAGGTTTTAAGATTCTTACTAGTCAGGTATATTCTTAGGCGTTTAATATGGGGTGTTGAGTCCACTTCGTTGAGCAAGGAGTAGCTCTTGTCTATTACATATTTGGCTTATGGAACGGTATCTGTGCTAATTTCAATCTCTGGTTTTAGGCAGCACCCCAAATCACCTTTCCCCTTAAGCAAGCATAAGTTGGTTTTCTACATTTGAGACCCTGTTCTGTTTTGTAATTCAGTTCCTCTGTAGCCAAGTTTACATTCCGTGTAGTAGTCATATCTTATGATGTTTCTTTTTCTCTGTGACTTATTTCACTTAGAATCATAGTGCCTGAATCCACTCATTATGCTGCTATGGGCCTGATGACATAGATTTCATTGCTGAGTGATATTGCATTGTACGTAAGTACCACACCTTCTTTATCCATTTTTCGCTCTCTGTGATATTGAACTTGTACCGTAAGCGAGGTTGCTGTAAACAGAGCTGTCCCAAACTTTCGGGTGGCTGTGTCTTTTTGAATTTAATTTCCCTAAACTATAGGACCATAAGTGGAAGTGCCCTAGGCTCTGTTGCTTTGTTTTTTAGATGTTTCAGGAAACACCATACACTTCCCAAGATTGGCTATTGGCAATTACATCCCACCCATCAGCATAACAAGGCTCCCAGTTCTACATGGCCTGTCCTGCTTTTCTGGATTTTACACTTTTTTCAGATGGCCCTTTTGACTGGGGGGCAGTGAGACTTCATTGTAGTGCAGATTTCCTTTGCAAGCTCTTGGTTGGTCAAAAGGGGCATATGTCTTTTTTCCTGAATATATTCAGGAAAAAACGCATATGCACTTTTTGGCCAAGTGCATCATTGTGGACGTTCTGCCTCTTTTCCTATGCTTTACATGCAATTCCGGTCTACCTCCTGAAATCAGATTCCTGCAATTCTGCCCCGCTTTCAAGTCATCTTGGCAGCCTTACTTCAATATATTTTTGGAGGATAGCTGTCATTTATAACTCTGCAGGTTTGTGAATTACCGTGCCCCTGAGCTCCTTTCTTCAACTCGCTTTCTTGTGAGCTGGCCGCAACACCGCAGGATTGCTTCAGACCCTAGTGTGGTTCCGGCATGGCATGCTGAGCCTTTGGTTAATTCCTCTTCCTGGTGGGAAATGAGAGTTAAATTTGCCCGTCCAGACACCTGCAGCTAGTCTCTCATTGGTTCTCCCTATTCCTGTGCATCTTACGCAGAAATTGCCAACAGGAGGTTAAAGGCACTGACTCTCCAAGTGGGGAGAGTGTTAGTAAAGCGTCTGGAATGTTGCACCGGAGTAACAGGGGACGAAAACTGAGACGCATTTGAACATGTTTCCCGATCACACGGTGGATCATACTCTGGGTTCCACATGCACGTTTTAGCTTAAAGAAGAACCCATAAACCTGGAGAGTTGAGACCCGTGGAATGGGTACCATGCAATATGACTTCAAAGGGTCTGCATTTGCTCACAGAACCTCACCAATCCTATCACTGTTGCGTTTATGCTGCTGTCCACACGCTTGATTCTCTTTCGGAGACATATAAATCCATAGGTTTTAAGATTCTTACTAGTCAGGTATATTCTTAGGCGTTTAATATGGGGTGTTGAGTCCACTTCGTTGAGGAAGGAGTAGCTCTTGTCTATTACATATTTGGCTTATGGAACGGTATCTGTGCTAATTTCAATCTCTGGTTTTAGGCAGCACCCCAACTCACCTTTCCCCTTAAGCAAGCATAAGTTGGTTTTCAACATTTGAGACCCTGTTCTGTTTTGTAATTCAGTTCCTGAGTAGCCAAGTTTACATTCCGTGTAGTAGTGATATCTTATGATGTTTCTTTTTCTGTGTGACTTATTTCACTTAGAATCATCGTACCTGAATCCACTCATTATGCTGCTATGGGCCTGATGACATAGATTTCATTGCCTAGTGATATTGCATTGTACGTAAGTACCACAACTTCTTTATCCTTTTTCGCTTTCTGCGACATTGAACTTGTACCGTAAACGAGGTTCTTGTAAACAGAGCCGTCCCAAACTTTGGGGTGGCTGTGTCTTTTTGATTTTAATTTCCCTAAGATATACGACTATAAGGGGAAGTGCCCTAGGCTCTGTTGCTTTGTTTTTTGGATGTTTCAGGAAACACCTACACTTCTCCAGAATGGCTGTTGGCAATTTACATCCCGCCCATCAGCATAACAAGGCTCCCAGTTCTCCATGGCCTGTCCTGCCTTTCTGGATTTTACACTTTTTTCAGATGGCCCTTTTGACCGGGGGGCAGTGAGACTTCATTGTAGTGCAGATTTCCTTTGCAAGCTTGCTTGGTTGGCCAAAAAGGGCGTATGCGTTTTTTCCTGAATATATTCAGGAAAAAACGCATACGCCCTTTTTGGCCAAGTGCATCATTGTGGACGTTCTGCCTCTTTTCCTATGCTTTACATGCAATTCCAGTCTACCTCCAGAAATCGGTTTCCTGCAATTCTGCCCCGCATTCAAGTGCTCTTGGCAGCCTTACTTCAATATATTTTTGGAGGATAGCTGTCATTTATAACTCTGCAGGTTTGTGAATGACAGTGCCCCTGAGCTCCTTTCTTCAACTCGCTTTCTTGTGAGCTGGCCGCAACACCGCAGGATTGCTTCAGGCCCTAGTGTGGTTCCGGCACGGCACGCTGAGCCTTTGGTTAATTCCTCTTCCTGGTGGGAAATGAGAGTTAAATTTGCCCGTCCAGACACCTCCAGCTAGTCTCTCATTGGTTCTCCCTATTCCTGTGCATCTTACGCAGAAATTGCCAACAGGAGGTTAAAGGCACTGACTCTCCAAGTGGGGAGAGTGTTAGTAAAGTGTCTGGAATGTTGCACCGGAGTACCAGGGGACGAAAACTGAGACACATTTGAACATGTTTCCCGATCACACGGTGGATCAAACTCTGGGTTCCACATGCACGTTTTAGCTGAAGGAAGAATCCCATAAACCTGGAGAGTTGAGACCCGTGAAATGGGTACCATGCAATATGACTTCAAAGGGTCTGCATTTGCTCACCGAACCTCACCAATCCTATCACTGCTGCGTTTATGCCGCTGTCCACACGCTTGATTCTCTTTCAGAGACATATAAATCCATAGGCTTTAAGATTCTTACTAGTCAGGTATATTCTTAGGCGTTTAATATGGGGTGTTGAGTCCACTTCGTTGAGGAAGGAGTAGCTCTTGTCTATTACATATTTGGCTTATGGAACGGTATCTGTGCTAATTTCAATCTCTGGTTTTAGGCAGCACCCCAACTCACCTTTCCCCTTAAGCAAGCATAAGTTGGTTTTCAACATTTGAGACCCTGTTCTGTTTTGTAATTCAGTTCCTGTGTAGCCAAGTTTACATTCCGTGTAGTAGTGATATCTTATGATGTTTCTTTTTCTGTGTGACTTATTTCACTTAGAATCATCGTACCTGAATCCACTCATTATGCTGCTATGGGCCTGATGACATAGATTTCATTGCCTAGTGATATTGCATTGTACGTAAGTACCACAACATCTTTATCCATTTTTCGCTGTCTGCGACCTTGAACTTGTACTGTAAACGAGGTTCTTGTAAACAGAGCCGTCCCAAACTTTGGGGTGGCTGTGTCTTTTTGATTTTAATTTCCCTAAGTTATAGGACTATAAGACGAAGTGTCTTAGGCTCTGTTGCTTTGTTTTTTGGATGTTTCAGGAAACACCATACACTTCTCCAGAGTGGCTGTTGGCAATTTACATCCCGCCCATCAGCATAACAAGGCTCCCAGTTCTCCATGGCCTGTCCTGCCTTTCTGGATTTTACACTTTTTTCAGATGGCCCTTTTGACCGGGGGGCAGTGAGACTTCATTGTAGTGCAGATTTCCTTGCAAGCTTGCTTGGTTGGCCAAAAACTGCGTATGCGTTTTTTCCTGAATATATTCAGGAAAAAACGCATACGCCCTTTTTGGCCAAGTGCATCATTGTGGACGTTCTGCCTCTTTTCCTATGCTTTACATGCAATTCCAGTCTACCTCCTGAAATCGGTTCCCTGCAATTCTGCCCCGCTTTCAAGTCCTCTTGGCAGCCTTACTTCAATATATTTTTGGAGGATAGCTGTCATTTATAACTCTGCAGGTTTGTGAATTACAGTGCCCCTGAGCTCCTTTCTTCATCTCGCTTTCTTGTGAGCTGGCCGCAACACCGCAGGATTGCTTCAGGCCCTAGTGTGGTTCTGGCACGGCACGCTGAGCCTTTGGTTAATTCCTCTTCCTGGTGGGAAATGAGAGATAAATTTGCCCGTCCAGACACCTCCAGCTAGTCTCTCATTGGTTCTCCCTATTCCTGTTCACCTTACGCAGAAATTGCCAACAGGAGGTTAAAGGCACTGACTCTCCAAGTGGGGAGAGTGTTAGTAAAGCGTCTGGAATGTTGCACCGGAGTACCAGGGGACGAAAACTGAGACACATTTGAACATGTTTCCCGATCACACGGTGGATCATACTCTGGGTTCCACATGCACGTTTTAGCTTAAAGAAGAATCCCATAAACCTGGAGAGTTGAGACCCGTGGAATGGGTACCATGCAATATGACTTCAAAGGGTCTGCATTTGCTCACAGAACCTCACCAATCCTATCACTGTTGCGTTTATGCCGCTGTCCACATGCTTGATTCTCTTTCGGAGACATATAAATCCATAGGTTTTAAGATTCTTACTAGTCAGGTATATTCTTAGGCGTTTAATATGGGGTGTTGAGTCCACTTCGTTGAGCAAGGAGTAGCTCTTGTCTATTACATATTTGGCTTATGGAACGGTATCTGTGCTAATTTCAATCTCTGGTTTTAGGCAGCACCCCAACTCACCTTTCCCCTTAAGCAAGCATAAGTTGGTTTTCAACATTTGAGACCCTGTTCTGTTTTGTAATTCAGTTCCTGTGTAGCCAAGTTTACATTCCGTGTAGTAGTGATATCTTATGATGTTTCTTTTTCTGTGTGACTTATTTCACTTAGAATCATCGTACCTGAATCCACTCATTATGCTGCTACGGGCCTGATGACATAGATTTCATTGCTGAGTGATATTGCATTGTACGTAAGTACCACAACTTCTTTATCGTTTTTCGCTTTCTGCGACATTGAACTTGTACCGTAAATGAGGTTCTTGTAAACAGAGTCGTCCCAAACTTTGGGGTGGCTGTGTCTTTTTGATTTTAATTTCCCTAAGATATACGACTATAACGGGAAGTGCCCTAGGCTCTGTTGCTTTGTTTTTTGGATGTTTCAGGAAACACCTACACTTCTCCAGAATGGCTGTTGGCAATTTACATCCCGCCCATCAGCATAACAAGGCTCCCAGTTCTCCATGGCCTGTCCTGCCTTTCTGGATTTTACACTTTTTTCAGATGGCCCTTTTGACCGGGGGGCAGTGAGACTTCATTGTAGTGCAGATTTCCTTTGCAAGCTTGCTTGGTTGGCCAAAAACTGCGTATGCGTTTTTTCCTGAATATATTCAGGAAAAAACGCATACGCCCTTTTTGGCCAAGTGCATCATTGTGGACGTTCTGCCTCTTTTCCTATGCTTTACATGCAATTCCAGTCTACCTCCTGAAATCGGTTCCCTGCAATTCTGCCCCGCTTTCAAGTCCTCTTGGCAGCCTTACTTCAATATATTTTTGGAGGATAGCTGTCATTTATAACTTTGAAGGTTTGTGAATGACAGTGTCCCTGAGCTCCTTTCTTCAACTCGCTTTCTTGTGAGCTGGCCAAAACACCGCAGGACTGCTTCAGGCCCTAGTGTGGTTCCGGCACGGCACGCTGAGCCTTTGGTTAATTCCTCTTCCTGGTGGGAAATGAGAGATAAATTTGCCCGTCCAGACACCTCCAGCTAGTCTCTCAATGGTTCTCCCTATTCCAGTTCATCTTACGCAGAAATTGCAAACTGGGCCAAACAGGAGGTTAAAGGCACTGACTCTCCAAGTGGGGAGAGTGTTAATAAAGCGTCTGGAATGTTGCACCCGAGTACCAGGGGACGAAAACTGAGACACATTTGAACACGTTTCCCAATCACATGGTGGATCATACTCTGGGTTATACATGGATGTTTTATCTGAAGGAAGAATCCCTTAAACCTGGAGAGTTGAGACCCATGGAATGGGTACCATGCAATATGACTTCAAAGGGTCTGCATTTGCTCACAGAACCTCACCAATCCTATCACTGCTGCGTTTATGCCGCTGTCCACACGCTTGATTCTCTTTTGGAGACATATAAATCCATAGGTTTTAAGATTCTTACTAGTCAGGTATATTCTTAGCCGTTTAATATGGGGTGTTGAGTCCACTTCGTTGAGCAAGGAGTAGATCTTCTCTATTACATATTTGGCTTATGGAACGGTATCTGTGCTAATTTCAATCTCTGGTTTTATGCAGCACCCCAACACACCTTTCCCCTTAAGCAAGCATAAGTTGGTTTTCGACATTTGAGACCCTGTTCTGTTTTGTAATTCAGTTCCTGTGTAGCCAAGTTTACATTCCGTGTAGTAGTGATATCTTATGATGTTTCATTTTCTGTGTGACTTATTTCACTTAGAATCATCGTACCTGAATCCACTCATTATGCTGCTATGGACCTGATGACATAGATTTCATTGCTGATTGATATTGCATTGTACGTAAGTACCACAACATCTTTATCCATTTTTCGCTTTCTGCGACATTGAACTTATACCGTAAACGAGGTTCTTGTAAACAGAGCCGGCCCAAACTTTGGGGTGGCTGTGTCTTTTTGAGTTTAATTTCCCTAAGCTATAGGACCATAAGTGGAAGTGCCCTAGGCTCTGTTGCTTTGTATTTTAGATGTTTCAGGAAACACCATACACTTCTCCAGAGTGGCTGTTGGCAATTTACATCCCGCCCATCAGCATAACAAGGCTCCCAGTTCTCCATGGCCTGTCCTGCCTTTCTGGATGTTACACTTTTTTCAGATGGCCCTTTTGACCGGGTGGCAGTGAGACTTCATTGTAGTGCAGATTTCCTTTGCAAGCTTGCTTGGTTGGCCAAAAAGGGCGTATGCGTGTTTTCCTGAATATATTCAGGAAAAAATTCATACCCACTTTTTGGCCAACTGCATCATTGTGGACGTTCTGCCTCTTTTCCTATGCCTACCTGCAATTCCAGTCTACCTCCTGAAATTGGTGTCCTGCAATTCTGCCCCGCTTTCAAGTCCTCTTGGCAGCCTTACTTCAATATATTTTTGGACGATAGCTGTCATTTATAACTCTGCAGGTTTGTGAATGACAGTGCCCCTGAGCTCCTTTCTTCAAATCGCTTTCTTGTGAGCTGGCCGCAACACTGCAGGATTACTTCAGGCCCTAGTGTGGTTCCAGCATGGCACGCTGAGCCTTTGGTTAATTCCTCTTCCTGGTGGGAAATGAGAGGTAAATTTGCCCGTCCAGACACCTCCAGCTAGTCTCTCATTGGTTCTCCCTATTCCTGTTCATTTTCCGCAGAAATTGCAAACTGGGCCAAACAGGAGGTTAAAGGCACTGACTCTCCAAGTGGGGAGAGTGTTAGTAAAGCGTCTGGAATGTTGCACCCGAGTACCAGGGGACGAAAACTGAGACACATTTGAACACTTTTCCCGATCACACCGTGGATCATACTCTGGGTTCCACATGCATGTTTTAGCTGAAGGAAGAATCCCTTAAACCTGGAGAGTTCAGAACCATGGAATGGGTACCATGCAATATAACTTCAAAGGGTCTGCATTTGCTCACCTATCCTCACCAATCCTATCACTGCTGCGTTTATACTCCTGAGCATACGCTCAATTCTCTTTCGGAGACATATAAATCCATAGGTTTTAAGATCCTTACTAGTCAGTTATATTCTTAGCCGTTTAATATGGGCTGTTGAGTCCACTTCGTTGAGCAAGGAGTAGCTCTTGTCTATTACATATTTGGCTTATGGAACGGTATCTTTGCTAATTTCAATATCTGGTTTTATGCAGCACCCCAACTCACCTTTCCCCTTAAGCAAGCTTAAGGTGGTTTTCTACATTTGAGACCTTGTTTTGTTTTGTAATTCAGTTCCTATGTAGCCTAGTTTACATTCCGTGTAGTAGTGATATCTTATGATGTTTCTTTTTCTGTGTGACTTATTTCACTTGGAATCATCGTACCTGAATCCACTCATTATGCTGCTACGGGCCTGATGACATAAATTTCATTGCTGAGTGATATTGCATTATACGTAAGTACCACAACTTCTTTATCCATTTTTCGCTTTCTTCGATACTGAACTTGTACCATAAACGAGGTTCCTGTAAACAGAGCCGTCCCAAACTTTGGGGTGGCTGTGTCTTTTTGAGTTTAATTTCCCTAAGCTATAGGACCATAAGTGGAAGTGCCCTAGGCTCTGTTGCTTTGTATTTTAGATGTTTCAGGAAACACCATACACTTCTCCAGAGTGGCTGTTGGCAATTTACATCCCGCCCATCAGCATAACAAGGCTCCCAGTTCCCCCTGGCCTGTCCTGCCTTTCTGGATGTTACACTTTTTTCAGATGGCCCTTTTGACCGGGTGGCAGTGAGACTTCATTGTAGTGCAGATTTCCTTTGCAAGCTTGCTTGGTTGGCCAAAAAGGGCGTATGCGTGTTTTCCTGAATATATTCAGGAAAAAATTCATACCAATTTTTGGCCAACTGCATCATTGTGGACGTTCTGCCTCTTTTCCTAGGCTTTACATGCAATTCCAGTCTACCTCCTAAAATCGGTTTCCTGCAATTCTGCCCCTCTTTCAAGTCCTCTTGGCAGCCTTACTTCAATATATTTTTGGACGATAGCTGTCATTTATAACTCTGCAGGTTTGTGAATTACACTGCCCCTGAGCTCCTTTCTTCAACTCGCTTTCTTGTGAGCTAGCGGCAACACAGCAGGATTACTTCAGGCCCTAGTGTGGTTCCGGCATGGCACGCTGAGCCTTTGGTTAATTCCTCTTCCTGGTGGGAAATGAGAGTTAAATTTGCCCGGCAAGACACCTCCAGCTAGTCTCTCATTGGTTCTCCCTATTCCTGTTCATTTTGCGCAGAAATTGCAAACTGGGCCAAACAGGAGGTTAAAGGCACTAACTCTCCAAGTGGGGAGAGTGTTAGTAAAGCGTCTGGAATGTTGCGCCCATGTACCAGGGGACGAAAACTGAGACACATTTGAACACGTTTGCCGATCACACTGTGGATCATACTCTGGGTTCCACATTCATGTTTTAACTGAAGGAAGAATCCCTGAAACTTGGAGAGTTGAAACCCATGGAATGGGTACCATGCAATATGACTTCAAAGGGTCTGCATTTGCTCACCGAACCTCACCAATCCTATCACTGCTGCGTTTATGCCGCTGTACACACGCTTGATTCTCTTTCGGAGACATATAAATCCATAGGTTTTAAGATTCTTACTAGTCAGGTATATTCTTAGGCGTTTAATATGGGGTGTTGACTCCACTTCGTTGAGCAAGGAGTAGCTCTTGTCTATTACATATTTGGCTTATGGAACGGTATCTGTGCTAATTTCAATCTCTGTTTTTATGCAGCACCCCAAATCACCTTTCCCCTTAAGCAAGCATAAGTTGGTTTTCTACATTTGAGACCCTGTTCTGTTTTGTAATTCAGTTCCTCTGTAGCCAAGTTTACATTCCGTGTAGTACTCATATCTTATGATGTTTCTTTTTCTCTGTGACTTATTTCACTTAGAATCATAGTGCCTGAATCCACTCATTATGCTGCTATGGGCCTGATGACATAGATTTCATTGCTGAGTGATATTGCATTGTACGTAAGTACCACACATTCTTTATCCATTTTTCGCTCTCTGTGATATTGAACTTGTACCGTAAGCGAGGTTGCTGTAAACAGAGCTGTCCCAAACTTTCGGGTGGCTGTGTCTTTTTGAATTTAATTTCCCTAAACTATAGGACCATAAGTGGAAGTGCCCTAGGCTCTGTTGCTTTGTTTTTTAGATGTTTCAGGAAACACCATACACTTCCCAAGATTGGCTATTGGCAATTACATCCCACCCATCAGCATAACAAGGCTCCCAGTTCTACATGGCCTGTCCTGCTTTTCTGGATTTTACACTTTTTTCAGATGGCCCTTTTGACTGGGGGGCAGTGAGACTTCATTGTAGTGCAGATTTCCTTTGCAAGCTCTTGGTTGGTCAAAAGGGGCATATGTATTTTTTCCTGAATATATTCAGGAAAAAACGCATATGCACTTTTTGGCCAAGTGCATCATTGTGGACGTTCTGCCTCTTTTCCTATGCTTTACATGCAATTCCGGTCTACCTCCTGAAATCAGATTCCTGCAATTCTGCCCCGCTTTCAAGTCATCTTGGCAGCCTTACTTCAATATATTTTTGGAGGATAGCTGTCATTTATAACTCTGCAGGTTTGTGAATTACCGTGCCCCTGAGCTCCTTTCTTCAACTCGCTTTCTTGTGAGCTGGCCGCAACACCGCAGGATTGCTTCAGACCCTAGTGTGGTTCCGGCATGGCATGCTGAGCCTTTGGTTAATTCCTCTTCCTGGTGGGAAATGAGAGTTAAATTTGCCCGTCCAGACACCTCCAGCTAGTCTCTCATTGGTTCTCCCTATTCCTGTGCATCTTACGCAGAAATTGCCAACAGGAGGTTAAAGGCACTGACTCTCCAAGTGGGGAGAGTGTTAGTAAAGCGTCTGGAATGTTGCACCGGAGTAACAGGGGACGAAAACTGAGACGCATTTGAACATGTTTCCCGATCACACGGTGGATCATACTCTGGGTTCCACATGCACGTTTTAGCTTAAAGAAGAATCCCATAAACCTGGAGAGTTGAGACCCGTGGAATGGGTACCATGCAATATGACTTCAAAGGGTCTGCATTTGCTCACAGAACCTCACCAATCCTATCACTGTTGCGTTTATGCTGCTGTCCACACGCTTGATTCTCTTTCGGAGACATATAAATCCATAGGTTTTAAGATTCTTACTAGTCAGGTATATTCTTAGGCGTTTAATATGGGGTGTTGAGTCCACTTCGTTGAGGAAGGAGTAGCTCTTGTCTATTACATATTTGGCTTATGGAACGGTATCTGTGCTAATTTCAATCTCTGGTTTTAGGCAGCACCCCAACTCACCTTTCCCCTTAAGCAAGCATAAGTTGGTTTTCAACATTTGAGACCCTGTTCTGTTTTGTAATTCAGTTCCTGAGTAGCCAAGTTTACATTCCGTGTAGTAGTGATATCTTATGATGTTTCTTTTTCTGTGTGACTTATTTCACTTAGAATCATCGTACCTGAATCCACTCATTATGCTGCTACGGGCCTGATGACATAGATTTCATTGCTGAGTGATATTGCATTGTACGTAAGTACCACAACTTCTTTATCCTTTTTCGCTTTCTGCGACATTGAACTTGTACCGTAAACGAGGTTCTTGTAAACAGAGCCGTCCCAAACTTTGGGGTGGCTGTGTCTTTTTGATTTTAATTTCCCTAAGATATACGACTATAAGGGGAAGTGCCCTAGGCTCTGTTGCTTTGTTTTTTGGATGTTTCAGGAAACACCTACACTTCTCCAGAATGGTTGTTGGCAATTTACATCCCGCCCATCAGCATAACAAGGCTCCCAGTTCTCCATGGCCTGTCCTGCCTTTCTGGATTTTACACTTTTTTCAGATGGCCCTTTTGACCGGGGGGCAGTGAGACTTCATTGTAGTGCAGATTTCCTTTGCAAGCTTGCTTGGTTGGCCAAAAACTGCGTATGCGTTTTTTCCTGAATATATTCAGGAAAAAACGCATACGCCCTTTTTGGCCAAGTGCATCATTGTGGACGTTCTGCCTCTTTTCCTATGCTTTACATGCAATTCCAGTCTACCTCCAGAAATCGGTTTCCTGCAATTCTGCCCCGCATTCAAGTGCTCTCGGCAGCCTTACTTCAATATATTTTTGGAGGATAGCTGTCATTTATAACTCTGCAGGTTTGTGAATGACAGTGCCCCTGAGCTCCTTTCTTCAACTCGCTTTCTTGTGAGCTGGCCGCAACACCGCAGGATTGCTTCAGGCCCTAGTGTGGTTCCGGCACGGCACGCTGAGCCTTTGGTTAATTCCTCTTCCTGGTGGGAAATGAGAGTTAAATTTGCCCGTCCAGACACCTCCAGCTAGTCTCTCATTGGTTCTCCCTATTCCTGTGCATCTTACGCAGAAATTGCCAACAGGAGGTTAAAGGCACTGACTCTCCAAGTGGGGAGAGTGTTAGTAAAGTGTCTGGAATGTTGCACCGGAGTACCAGGGGACGAAAACTGAGACACATTTGAACATGTTTCCCGATCACACGGTGGATCAAACTCTGGGTTCCACATGCACGTTTTAGCTGAAGGAAGAATCCCATAAACCTGGAGAGTTGAGACCCGTGAAATGGGTACCATGCAATATGACTTCAAAGGGTCTGCATTTGCTCACCGAACCTCACCAATCCTATCACTGCTGCGTTTATGCCGCTGTCCACACGCTTGATTCTCTTTCAGAGACATATAAATCCATAGGCTTTAAGATTCTTACTAGTCAGGTATATTCTTAGGCGTTTAATATGGGGTGTTGAGTCCACTTCGTTGAGCAAGGAGTAGCTCTTGTCTATTACATATTTGGCTTATGGAACGGTATCTGTGCTAATTTCAATCTCTGGTTTTAGGCAGCACCCCAACTCACCTTTCCCCTTAAGCAAGCATAAGTTGGTTTTCTACATTTGAGACCCTGTTCTGTTTTGTAATTCAGTTCCTGAGTAGCCAAGTTTACATTCCGTGTAGTAGTGATATCTTATGATGTTTTTTTTTCTGTGTGACTTATTTCACTTAGAATCATCATACCTGAATCCACTCATTATGCTGCTATGTGCCTGATGACATAGATTTCATTGCTGAGGGATATTGCATTTTACGTATGTACCACAACTTCTTTATCCATTTTTCGCTTTCTGTGATATTGAACTTGTACAGTAAACGAGGTTCTTGCAAACAGAGCCGTCCCAAAGTTTGGGGTGGCTGTGTCTCTTTGATTTTAATTTCCCTAAGCTATAGGACCATAAGTGGAAGTGCCCTAGGCTCTGTTGCTTTGTTTTTTGGATGTTTCAGGAAACACCATACACTTCTCCAGAGTGGCTGTTGGCAATTTACATCCCACCCGTCAGCATAACAAGGCCTCCAGTTCTCCGTGGCCTGTCCTGCCTTTCTGGATTTTACACTTTTTTCAGATGGCCCTTTTGACCGGGGGGCAGTGAGACTTCATTGTAGTGCAGATTTCCTTTGCAAGCTTGCTTGGTTGGCCAAAAAGTGCCTATGCTTTTTTCCTGAATATATTCAGGAAGAAACACATACGCCCTTTTTGGCCAAGGGCATCATTGTGGACGTTCTGCCTCTTTTCCTATGCTTTACATGCAATTCCAGTCTACCTCCTGAAATCGGTTTCCTGCAATTCTGCCCCGCTTTAAAGTCCTCTTAGCAGCCTTACTTCAATATATTTTTGGAATATAGCTGTCATTTATAACTCTGCAGGTTTGTGAATGACAGTGCCCCTGAGCTCCTTTCTTCAACTCGCTTACTTGTGAGCTGGCCGCAACACCGCAGGATTGCTTCAGGCCCTAGTGTGGTTACGGCACGGCATGATGAGCCTTTGGTTAATTCCTCTTCCTGGTGGGAAATGAGAGTTAAATTTGCCCGTCCAGACACCTCCAGCTAGTCTCTCATTGGTTCTCCCTATTCCTGTTCATTTTCCGCAGAAATTGCAAACTGGGCCAAACAGGAGGTTAAAGGCACTGACTCTCCAAGTGGGGAGAGTGTTAGTAAAGCGTCTGGAATGTTGCACCCGAGTACCAGGCGACGAAAACTGAGACACATTTGAACACGTTTCCCGATCACACGTTTGATCATACTCTGGGTTCCACATGCATGTTTTAGCTAAAGGAAGAATCCCTTAAACCTGGAGAGTTGAGACCCATGGAACGGGTACCAACATTATGAATTCAAAGGGTCTGCATTTGCTCAGCGAACCTCACCAATCCTATCACTGCTGCATTTATGCCGCTGTACACACGCTTGATTCTCTTTCGGAGACATATAAATCCATAGGTTTTAAGATTCTTACTAGTCAGGTATATTCTTAGGCGTTTAATATGGGGTGTTGAGTCCACTTCGTTGAGCAAGGAGTAGCTCTTGTCTATTACATATTTGGCTTATGGAACGGTATCTGTGCTAATTTCAATCTCTGGTTTATGCATCACCCCAACTCACCTTTCCCCTTAAGCAAGCATAAGTTGGTTTTCTACATTTGAGACCCTGTTCTGTTTTGTAATTCAGTTCCTGTGTAGCCAAGTTTACATTCCGTGTAGTAGTGATATCTTATGATGTTTCTTTATCTGTGACTTATTTCACTTAGAATCATCGTACCTGAATCCACTCATTATGCTGCTATGGGCCTGATGACATAGACTTCATTGCTGAGGGATATTGCATTGTACGTAAGTACCACAACTTCTTTATCCATTTTATGCTTTCTGTGATATTGAACTTAAACCGTAAACGAGGTTCTTGCAAAGAGAGCCGTCCCAAAGTTTGGGGTGGCTGTGTCTTTTTGATTTTAATTTCCCTAAGCTATAGGACCATAAGTGGAATTGCCCTAAGCTCTGCTTCTTTGTTTTCTAGATGTTTCAGGAAACACCATACACTTCTCCAGAGTGGCTGTTGGCAATTTACATCCCGCCCATCAGCATAACAAGGCTCCCAGGTCTCCATGGCCTGTCCTGCATTTCTGGAGTTTACACTTTTTTCAGATGGCTCTTTTGACCGGGGGGCAGTGAGACTTCGTTGTACTGCAGATTTCCTTTGCAAGCTTGCTTGGTTGGCCAAAAAGGGCGTATGCGTTTTTTCCTGAATATATTCAGGAGAAACCGCATACGCCCTTTTTGGCCAAGTGCATCATTGTGGACGTTCTGCCTCTTTTCCTATGCTTTACATGCAATTCCAGTCTACCTCCTGAAATCGGTTTCCTGCAATTCTGCCCCACTTTCAAGTCCTCTTGGCAGCCTTACTTCAATATATTTTTGGACGATAGCTGTCATTTATAACTCTGCAGGGTTGTGAATGACAGTGCCCGTGAGCTCCTTTCTTCAACTCGCTTTCTTGTGAGCTTGCCGCAACACCGCAGGATTGCTTCAGGCCCTAGTGTGGTTCCGGCACGGCACGCAGAGCCTTTGGTTAATTCCTCTTCTTGGTGGGAAATGAGAGTTAAATTTGCCCGTCCAGACACCTCCAGCTAGTCTCTCATTCGTTCTCCCTATTCCTGTTCATTTTCCGTAGAAATTGCAAACTGGGCCAAACAGGAGGTTAAACGCACTGACTCTCCAAGTCGGGAAAGTGTTAGTAAAGTGTCTGGAATGTTGCTCCTGAGTACCAGGGGACAAAAACTGAGACACATTTGAACACGTTTCCCGATCACATGGTGGATCATACTCTGGGTTCCACATGCATGTTTTAGCTAAAGGAAGAATCCCTTAAACCTGGAGAGTTGAGACCTATGGAATGGGTACCAGGCAATATGACTTCAAAGGGTCTGCATTTGCTCACCGAACCTCACCAATCCTATCACTGCTGCGTTTATGCTGCTGTTCACACACTTGATTCTCTTTTGGAGACATATAAATCCATAGGTTTTAAGATTCTTACTAGTCAGGTATATTCTTAGGCGTTTAATATGGGGTGTTGAGTCCACTTCGTTGAGCAAGGAGTAGCTCTTGTCTATTACATATTTGGCTTATGGAACGGTATCTGTGCTAATTTCAATCTCTGGTTTTAGGCAGCACCCCAACTCACCTTTCCCCTTAAGCAAGCATAAGTTGGTTTTCTACATTTGAGACCCTGTTCTGTTTTGTAATTCAGTTCCTGAGTAGCCAAGTTTACATTCCGTGTAGTAGTGATATCTTATGATGTTTTTTTTTCTGTGTGACTTATTTCACTTAGAATCATCATACCTGAATCCACTCATTATGCTGCTATGTGCCTGATGACATAGATTTCATTGCTGAGGGATATTGCATTTTACGTATGTACCACAACTTCTTTATCCATTTTTCGCTTTCTGTGATATTGAACTTGTACAGTAAACGAGGTTCTTGCAAACAGAGCCGTCCCAAAGTTTGGGGTGGCTGTGTCTCTTTGATTTTAATTTCCCTAAGCTATAGGACCATAAGTGGAAGTGCCCTAGGCTCTGTTGCTTTGTTTTTTGGATGTTTCAGGAAACACCATACACTTCTCCAGAGTGGCTGTTGGCAATTTACATCCCTCCCATCAGCATAACAAGGCTCCCAGTTCTCCATGGCCTGTCTTGCCTTTCTGGATTTTACACTTTTCTCAGGTGGCCCTTTAGACCGGGGGGAAGTGACACTTCATAGTAGTTCGGATTTCCATTGCAAGCTTGCTTGGTTTGCCAAAAGGGCGTATGTGTTTTTTCCTGAATATATTCAGGAACAAACTCATACGCCGTTTTTTGCCAAGTGCATCATTGTCGATGTTCTGCCTCTTTTCCTATGCTTTAAATGCCATTCCAGTCTACCTCCTGAAATCGGTTTCCTGAAATTCTGCCCCGCTTTCAAGTCCTCTTCGCAGCCTTACTTCAATATATTTTTGGACGTAATCTGTCATTTATAACTCTGCAGGTTTGTGAATGACAGTGCCCCTGAGCTCCTTTCTTCAACTCGCTTTCTTGTGAGCTGGCCGCAAACCCGCAAGACTGCTTCAGGCCCTAATCTGCTTCTGGCAGGGCACGCTGAGCCTTTGGTTAATTCCTCTTCCTGGTGGGAAATGAGTGTTAAATATGCCCTTACAGACACCTACCTCACTCTCAACCCCTTGGTGATGTGGGTCCTCTGGTTTGTGGCCACCTTTGCTGGGTTCCTCACCTTTCGATGATGTGGCCCCACTAGTGTGAGGACACTCCTGCCTGGTTCTCATCCACGTGGTTATGTGGACCCCCTGGTGAGAGTCAGTTCCTGGCTGTGTTCCTCACCCTTCTGTGAGGGAGACCCTCTGCTGATAGGTCACTCCTGCATGGCTGGCACACATTGCCTTGGTGAAGTCAGCCGTGTGGTGTCAGTTGGAGCATGCTGGGAATCTCCTCCCCCCAGTGATGAGGGCCCTCTTGCGTCAGGCCCTAACTGCTGGGCTCACCAACTTTTCTTAGTGAGCCCAATGATGCTTGGGCACTCCTCTTAGGATCCCATCTCCATGGGGATGTGGGCCTTCTGCTCTGAGGTCCCAACGGCTGGGTTGTTCACATTTTCATGATGTGGGCTCTCTGGTGTTAGTTCACAGAGGCCTGGATCCCATAGCCTCTGTGCTCTTGGCCGCCTGCTGGGAGGTTCCAACTGCTGGATTCCTCACTTTTTAAATTTTTGGGGCCCTCTGTTGTGAGGATCCTCCTGCCTGCCTCACTCCCAGCCCCTTCGTGATGTGTGTCGTCTGGTTTGAGGCCACATGTGCTGGGTTCCTCACCTTTCGATGATGTGGGACCAATGGTCTTAGGAGACTCCTGCCTGGTTCACATCCCCTTGGTGATGTGGGCGCTCTGTTGAGAGTCTGATCCTGGCTGGGTTCCTCACCCATCTGTGAGGTGGGCCGTCTGCTGTGAGGTCACTCCTGCCTGGCTTGCTCACCTCGCCTTGTGGACATGAGCCCTCTGGTGGCACTTGGAGCCTGCTGGGAGCCTCCTCCCCTCGGTGATGAGGGCCCTCTGGCGTCAGGCCCTAACTGCTGGGCTCCCCACATTTTGTGATGTGCGCCCAGTTGTGCGAGGACACTCCAGCCAGGATCACATCCCCATTGGGATGTTGGCCTTCTGCTCTGAGGTCCCAACGCCTGGGTTGCTCACAATTTCATGATGTGGGCTCTCTGCTGTTAGTTCACTCCTGCCTGTATCCCATAGCTTCTGTGCTCTCGGCCGCCTGCTGGGGGGTTCCAACTGCTGGATTCCTCACCTTTCTTCTTCTTTGGGCCCTCTGTTTTTAGGCTACTCCTGCCTGCCTCACTCCCATTCCCTTTGTGATATATGTCCTCTGATTTGAGGCCACATGTGCTGGGTTCCGCACCTTTCGATGATGTGGCCCCACTGGAGGGAAGACAGTCCTGACTGGTCCCATCCCCTTGCTGATGTGGGCCCTCAGGTGAGAGTCTGATCCTGGCTGGGTTCCTCACCCTTCTGTGAGGTGGGCCCTCTGCTGTGAGGTCAATCATGCCTGTCTGGCACACGTCACCTTGGCGACGTGGGCCCTCTGGTGGCAGTTGGAGTGTGCTGGGATCCTCCTCCCCTCGGTGATGAGGGCCCTCTTGCCTTAGGCCATAACTGCTGGGCTCCCCACATTTTCTGATGTGCGCCAAGTGAGTGAGGACACTCTTGCCAGGTTCCCATCCCCATGGGGATATGGGCCTTCTGCTCTGAGGTCAAAACGGCTGGCTTGCTCACAGTACCATGATGTGGGCCCTCTGCTGTGAGTTCACTCCGGCAAGGATCCCTTATCATCGGTGCTCTGAGTCGCCTGCTTGGAGGTTCCAACTGCTGGATTCCTCACCTTTTTCATTCTATGTGCCCTCTGTTGTGAGGCTTCTCCTGCCTGCCTCACTGCCAGCCCCTTGGTGATGGGTGTCCTATGGCTTGAGGCCACATGTGCTGCGTTCCTCACCTTTCGATGATGTGGCCCCACTCGTGTGAGGACACTCCTGCCTGGTTCCCATCCCCTTGGTGAGGTGGGCCCTCTGGTGAGAGTCTAATCCTGGCTGGGTTCCTCAATGTTCTGTGAGGTAGGCCCTCTGCTGTGAGGTCACTCCTGCCTGGCTGGCCCACGTCACCTTTGAGACGTGAGCCCTCTGGTGGCAGTTGGAGCATGCAGGGTGCCTCAACCTCTCGGTGATGACGTCCCTCTGGCGTCAGGCCCTAAATGGTGGGCTCCCCACATTTTCTGATG
The DNA here is from genome assembly GCF_949774975.1 of Lagenorhynchus albirostris. Classification (NCBI taxonomy): domain Eukaryota; kingdom Metazoa; phylum Chordata; class Mammalia; order Artiodactyla; family Delphinidae; genus Lagenorhynchus; species Lagenorhynchus albirostris. The sequence continues at coordinate 605,216 of NW_026783569.1, read as the reverse complement.
TGCGCCCAGTGGTGCGAGGACACTCCAGCCAGGTTCCCATTCCCATGGGGATGTGGGCCTTCTGCGCTGAGGTCCCAACGCCTGGGTTGCTCACAGTTTTATGATGTGGGCCCTCTGCTCTGAGTTCACTGTGGCCTGGATCCCATAGTTTCGGTGTTCTGGGCCGCCTGCTGGAAGGCCTAAATGCTGGAATCCTCACGTTTTTTATATTATGTGCCCTGTGTTGTGAGGCTACTCCTGCCTGCCTCACTCCAAGGCCCTTGGTGATGTGGGTCCTCTGGTTTGAGGACACATGTGCTGGGTTCCTCACCTTAAGATGATGAGGCCCCACTGGTGTGAGGATAATCCTGACTGGTTCCCATCCCCTTTGTGATGTGGGCCCTCTGGTGAGAGTCTGATCCTGGCTGGGTTCCTCACCCATCTGTGAGGTGGGCCCTCTACTATCAGGTAACTCTTGCCTGGCTTGCTCACCTCGCCTTGTTGACATGAGCCCTCTGGTGGCACTTGGACCCTGCTGGGAGCCTCCTCACCTCTGTGATGAGGGCCCTCTGACGTCAGGCCTTAACTGCTCGGTTCCCCAACTTTTCTTAGTGAGCCCAGTGATGCTCGGGCACTCCTCTTAGGTTCCCATCTCCATGGGCATGTGGGCCTTCTGCTCTGAGGTTCCAACGGCTGGGTTGATCACAATTTCATGATGTGGGCTCTCTGGTGTTAGTTCACTGTGGCCTGGATCCCATAGCCTCTGTGCCCTTGGCCGCCTGCTGGGAGGTTCCAACTGCTCGATTCCTCAACTTTTGTATTCTATGGGTCCTGTGTTGTGATGCTCCTCCTGCCTGCCTCACTCGCAACCCCTTCGTGATGTGAGTCTTCTGGTTTGAGGCCACCTGTGCTGGGTTCCGCAACTTTCTTTGATGTGGCCCCACTGGTGTGAGGACACTCCTGCCTGGTTCCCATCCCCTTGGTGATGTGGGCCTTCTGGTGACAGTCTTATCCTGGCTGGGTTCCTCACTCTTCTGTGAGGTAGGCCCTCTGCTGTGAGGTCAATCCTGCCTGACTTGCACACATCACCTTGGCGACGTGGGCCCTCTGTTGGCACATGGAACATGCTGGGAGCCTCCGGCCCTCGGTGATGATGGCCCTCTAGCATCAGGCCCTAACTGCTGGGCTCCCCACGTTTTCTGATGTGAGCCCAGTGATGCCAGGACACTCCTGTCAGGTTCCCATCCCCATGGGGATGTGGGCTTTCTGCTCTGAGGTCCCAACGCCTGGGTTGCTCACAGTTTCATGATGTGGGCTCTCTGCTGTTAGTTCACTCCTGCCTGCATCCCATAGCTTCTGTGCTCTCGGCCACCTGCTGGGAGGTTCCAAATGCTGGATTCCTCACCTTTTTTATTCTTTGGGCCCTCTGATTTTAGGCTACTCCTACCTGCCTCACTCCCATCCCCTTTGTGATGTATGTCCTCTGATATGAGGCCACATGTGCTGGGTTCCTCACCTTTCGATGATGTGGCCCCACTGGTGGGAGGACAGTCCTGACTGGTTCCCATCCCCTTGGTGTTGTGGGCCCTCTGGTGAGAGTCTCATCCTGCCTCGGTTCCTCACCCTTCTGTGAGATAGGCCCTCTGCTGTGAGGTCACTACTGCCTGGCTGGCGCATGCCACCTTGTAGACGTGGGCCCTCTGTTGGCAGTTGGAACCTGCTGGGAGTCTCCTCCCCTCAGTTATGAGGGTCCCCTGGCGTCAGGCCCTAACTGCTGGGCTCCTAACATTTTCTGATATGTGCTAAGTTGTGCGAAGCCACTCCTGCCAGGTTCCCATCCCAATGGGGATGTGGACCTTCTGTTCTGAGGTCCCAACGGCTGGGCTGCTCACAGGTTCATGATGTGGGCCCTCTGCTGTGAGTTCACTGCGGCCTGGATCCCATAGCCTCGGTGCTCTGGGCCACTTGCTGGGAGGTTCCAACTGCTGGATTCCTCAACTTTTATATTCTATGGACCCTGTGTTGTGAGGCCGGTCCTGCCAGCCTCATTCCGAACCCCTTGGTGATGTGGTTCCTCTGGTTTGAGGCTACATGTGCTGGGATCCTCACCTTTCGATGATGTTGTCCCACTGGTGTGGGGACACTCCTGCCTGGTTCCCATCCCCTTGGTGATGTGGGCCCTCTGGTGAGAGTCTGATCCTGGCTGTGTTCCACACCCTTCTGTGAGGGGGGCCCTCTGCTGTGAGGTCACTCCTGCCGGGCTGGCACACATCGCCTTGGCGACGTTGGCCCTCTGGTGGCAGCTGGAGCCTGCTGGGAGCCTCCTCCTCTCGGTGATGAGTGCCCTCTAGCGTCAGGCCCTAACTTCTGAGCACCTCACGTTTTCTGATGTGAGCCCAGTGATGCCAGGACACTCCTGTCATGTTCCCATCACCATGGGGATGTGGGCCTTCTGCTCTGAGGTCCCAATGTCTGGGTTGCTCACAGTTTCATGATGTGGGCTGTCTGGTGTTAGTTCACTCCGGCCTGCATCCCCTAGCCTCTGTGCTCTGGGCCGCCTGCTGGGAGGTTCCAAATGCTGGATTCCTCACCTTTCTTATTTTGGGGCCCTCTATTATGAGGCTCCTCCTGCCTGCCTCACTCCCAGCCCCTTGGTGATGGGTGTCCTATGGTTTGAAGCCACATGTTCTGGGTTCCTCACCTTTAGATGATGTGGCCCTACTCATGTGAGGACACTCCTGCCTGGTTCCAATCCATTTGGTGATGTGGGCCCTCTGGTGCGAGTCTGATCCTGACTGGGTTCGTCACACTTCTCTGAGGTGGGCCCTCTGCTGTGAGGTCATTCGTGCCTGGTTGGCACACATCGCCTTGGCGACGTCAGCCCTCTGGTGGCAGTTGGAGCCTGCTGGGAGCCTCCTTCCCTTGGTGATGAGGGTCCTCTGGCGTCAGGCCCTAACTGCTGGTCGCCCAAAATTTTCTGATATGTTCTCAGTGGTGCGAGGACACTCCTACCAGATTTCCATCCCCATGGGGATGTGGGCCTCCTGCTCTGAGGTCCCAATGGCTGGGTTGCTCAGTTTCATGACATGGGCCCTCTTCTGTGAGTTCACTGTGGCCTGGATCCCATAGCCTCGGTGCACCGGGCTGCTTGCTAGGAGGTTCCAACTGCTGGATTCCTCACTTTTTTATTCTATGGGCCCAGGGTTGTGAGGCTACTCCTGCCTGCCTCACTCCGAGGTCCTTGGTGATGTGGGTCCTCTGGTTTGAGGACACATGTGCTGAGTACCTCACCTTTCGATGATGTGGCCCCACTGGTGTGAAGACACTCCTGCCTGGTTCCCATCCCCTTGGTGATGTGGGCCCTCTGGTGAGAGTCTGATGTTGGCTGGGATTCTCACCCTTCTGTGAGGTGGGACCTCTGCTGTGAGGTAACTCCTGCCTGGCCTGCTCACGTTGCCTGGCAATGTGAGCCCTCAGGTGGCAGTTGGTGCCTGCTGGGAATCTCCTCCCCTCAGTTATGAGAGCTCTGGATAAAACACATATGCCCTTTTTTGCCAAGTGCATTATTTTCCAAGTTCTGTGTCTTTTCCTATGCTTTAAGAATGACTCCCGTGTACCTTCTGAAATCGGATTCCAGGAATTCTGACCCGTTTTCAACTCCTCTTGGCAGCCTTACTTCAATATATTTGTGGACGATAGCTGTCATTTATCACGCTGCAGGTTTGTGAATTACAGTGCCCCTGAGCTCCTTTCTTCAACTCGCTTACTTGTGAGCTGGACGCAACACCGCAGGATTGCTTCAGGCCCTAGTGTGGTTACGGCACGGCATGATGAGCCTTTGGTTAATTCCTCTTCCTGGTGGGAAATGAGAGTTAAATTTGCCCGTCCAGACACCTCCAGCTAGTCTCTCATTGGTTCTCCCTATTCCTGTTCATCTTACGCAGAAATTGCAAACTGGGCCAAATAGCAGGTTAAAGGCACTGACTCTCCAAGTGAGGAGAGTGTTAGTAAAGCGTCTGGAATGTTGCACCCGAGTACCAGGGGACGAAAACTGAGACACATTTGAACACGTTTCCCGATCACACGGTGGATCATACTCTGGGTTCCACATGCATGTTTTAGCTGAAGGAAGAATCCCTTAAACCTGGAGAGTTGAGACCCATGGAATGGGTACCATGCAATATGACTTCAAAGGGTCTGCATTTGCTCACCGAACCTCACCAATCCTATCACTGCTGCGTTTATGCCGCTGTACACACGTTTGATTCTCTTTCGGAGACATATAAATCCATAGGATTTAAGATTCTTACCAGTCAGGTATATTCTTAGGCATTTAATATGGGAGGATGAGTCCACTTCGTTGAGCAAGGAGTAGCTCTTGTCTATTACATATTTGGCTTATGGAACGGTATCTGTGCTAATTTCAATCTCTGGTTTTATGTAGCACCTTTCCCCTTAAGCAAGCATAAGTTGGTCTTCTACATTTGAGACAGTGTTCTGTTTTGTAATTCAGTTCCTGTATAGCCAAGTTTACATTCCGTGTAGTAGTGATATCTTATGATGTTTCTTTTTCTGTGTGACTTATTTCACTTAGAATCAGCGTACCTGAATCCACTCATCATGCTGCTATGGGCCTGATGACATAGATTTCATTGCTGAATGACATTGCATTGTACGTAAGTACCACAACTTCTTTATGCATTTTTCGCTTTCTGTGATATTGAACTTATACCATAAAGGAGGTTCTTGTAAACAGAGCCGTCCCAAACATTGGGGTGGCTGTGTCATTTTGATTTTAATTTCCCTAAACTATAGGACCATAAGTGGAAGTGCCCTAGGCTCTGTTGCTTTGTTTTTTAGATGTTTCAGAAAACACCATACACTTCTCCAGAGTGGCTGTTGGCAATTTACATCCTGCCAATCAGCATAACAAGGCTCCCAGTTCTCCATGGCCTGTCCTGCCTTTCTGGCTTTTACACTTTTTTCAGATGGCCGTTTTGACCCAGGGGCAGTGAGACTTCATTGTAGTGCAGATTTCCTTTGCAAGCTTGCTTGGTTGGCCAAAAAGGGCATATGCGTTTTGTCCTGAATATATTCAGGAGAAAACGCATATGCCCTTTTTGGCCAAGTGCATCATTGTGGACGTTCTGCCTCTTTTCCTGTACTTTACATGCAATTCCTGTCTACCTCCTGAAATCGGTTTCCTGCAATTCTGCCCCGCTTTCAAGTCCTCTTGG